>NC_035435.2:138200950-138516651 GCF_002127325.2 Helianthus annuus
GACCCCAACCGGTTTATATTGTTATATTGCCATGCCTTTGGACTAAGAAATGCAGGTGCAACATATCAAAGGCTGGTAAATATGATGTTCAAGGATCAAATTGGAAAACTATGGAGGTGTACATAGATGATATGGTGGTCAAGTCAAAGAAAGCTGAGGATCACCTAAGGGACTTAGAAGAAGCATTCGATATCCTTGATAATTATAACATGAAACTTAATCCTTCAAAATGCCATTTTGGTGTTAAGGCAGGAAAGTTCTTAGGATACATGGTAACCCAGAGGGGCATTGAAGCAAGCCCGGAACAAATCAAAGCATTAATAAATATCAAATCTCCTGCCAATGCCAAGGGATGTTCAAAGACTGACAGGCAGGATAGCAGCCTTGAACAGGTTCATATCGAAATCCTCAGAAAAATGCAAAGAATTCTACGATATCCTAAGGAAGAATAAGAAGTTCGAATGGACTGAGAAGCATGAGAATGCTTTACAAGCCCTAAAAAAGTATATGTCCTCAGCACCAGCATTAGCAAAACCGGAAAAGGGAGATGTGTTATCCTTATATCTAGCGGTATCCTCAACCGCTGTAAGTGTTGTCCTTGTTAAGGATCACGAAGGTACACAATATCCTATCTACTATGTAAGTAAAAGTCTACTTGATGCCGAATCCAGGTACTCACACCTCGAAAAACTCATCCTTGCATTAATCATGGCATCCACTAAGTTAAGGCATTATTTTGAAACCCATACTATTGTTGTTAAAACTAATTTTCCAATTAAGAATGTCCTCAGGAAACCGGATATGTCAGGGAGAATGGCTAAGTGGGCAGTGAAGCTTAGTGCCCATGATATAAGATACGAACCAAGAACAGCCATTAAATCTCAAGCACTAGCTGACTTTGTGGCTAATTTCAGTAGTGATCTACAAAAGGAAGCAGAATTGGAGGTCCAGCAGCTGGATGAGACCAAGGATCCTTGGATACTACACACTGACGGATCCTCAAATATCAAAGGCACAGGGCTAGGGATCCTACTAAAATCGCCACAGGGGGACATAATACCCCACTCCATAGCCTGTGAATTCCAAGCAACTAACAATGAGGCTGAATATGAAGCCTTAATTGCTGGCTTACAGATTGCTAAGGATATGGGGGTAAGATATCTCGAAGTATATGTAGATTCATTATTGATCACCAATCACTTTAATGGATCCTATGCTGTTAAAGGTGAAAAACTAACCAAATATTTAGAGATAGTCAAAGAATTGGCACTCTCTTTTGTTTCTTTTAGCTTGACACAGGTACCAAGGGAGGAGAACACAGGGGCTGATGCATTGGCTAACCTAGGATCATCCTTAAAAATTCCAGAAGACAAAAGTATCCCTATCATCCATATCCTGGCTCCTGCTATTGAAAATCAAGTAGCCATGGAAATAGAAGAGGATACTGCAGTAATCCCTAGTGAAGAAGCTCAATCCTATTCAGGATCATGGATCCCACCAATCATGAGATACTTGCAACATGGGGAGATTCCGACGGGAGAAAATCCTAGAGCTTTCAGGATCAAGGTATCTCAATTTACAATCTTAAATAATGTGCTATATAAACGATCCCTTGCAGGACCATATTTGAGATGTATTGAGGATCCTGAAATTGAAGAAGTGTTGAGAGACTTCCATGAAGGAGACTGTGGAAACCACACTGGGGGCAGGGCATTATTCTCAAGGATCCTTAGAACAGGATACTACTGGCCAACCATGAAAAGGGATGCTATAGAGTATGCTAAGAGATGTGATCCTTGCCAAAGACATAGCAATATCCTTCACCAACCAGCTGAATTACTACACCCCATACCATCCTCTTGGCCATTCATGAGATGGGGAATGGATATAGTTGGCAAGCTCCCTAAAGCACCTGGTGGAAAAGTATTTATGCTTGCCATGACTGACTATTTTTCCAAGTGGATAGAAGCTGAAGCCTTCGCTCAAGTCAGAGAAAAGGAAGTCATATCCTTCATTAAAAGAAACATTATAACTAGATTTGGCATTCCCTCTGAAATTGTATGTGATAATGGCTCCCAATTCATTGGAAGTAGAACCACTAACTTTTGTGACAGTTGGGGAATCAAGATGATCACATCAACACCAGTTCACCCACAAGCCAATGGTCAAGCAGAATCATCCAACAAGATCATCATCAACAATTTGAAGAAGAAGCTAGGATCCAAGAAAGGGAAATGGGCAGAAGAGTTACCTTATGTGCTATGGGTTGATAGGACAACTCCCAAGAATGCCACCGGTCAAACACCCTTCTCTTTAGTATTTGGGGCAGAAGCAGTGATCCCAACAGAGATGGTGATCCCAACTGCTAGAACAAGTGCTCGTGATCCTGAAGAAAATGCTACAATCCTAGCTCAGGATTTGGATACTATTGAGGAAAACAGGGATCTAGCTAGGATAAGGATGGCAAGCTACCAACAAAGGATGGCTGGTGCCTACAACAAGAATGTCAGGATAAGGAAGTTCCAAGTCGGAGATACGGTGTTGAGAAAAGCATTTCAAAATACTATCAATCCTGCTGACGGGAAGCTAGCACCAAAATGGGAAGGTCCCTACTTGATTGAAGCTGAAGCAGGAAAGGGGGCATACAGGTTGCTAACCATGGAAGGAAACTTGTTACCAAGAGCCTGGAATGCTGTTCACTTAAAGAAATATTTCATGTGAACATGATCCTTCCTGCATGTGATCCTTACATTGAAGAATCCTTGAAGGATCCTGGAGATATCGGTGATCCTTACTCTGGTAATATGCTTATCCTAAAACTATTGCATTTTCTTACTTTTTGCCTAAGGATAAGGGTCATGTATCCTTCATCCTCTACTCACAAACCATTTGAGTTATGATAGTTCAGGTATCTTCAGCAAATCGTCAAAGATCTCCAAAAGCACCACAGATCCTTGGGTACAACCCCAGTAATCCTTGGGATTATCCCCAGTTTCCGCCAGCAGCGCACGATGATCCTGGTATAGTTCACGTCTTTGGGACCAGTACCCACTTTCGGGGCTGACAACCTCATCGTACTGGCTATATTTAGGATCCTACGTATAATGGTGGACGCACCATACATCCGTTCCTAAGGTTTCTAACGTTTTCACGTTAGCTAAGGTTTTGACATTTTCATGTCACTAAGCTCGGATAGATGCCAGAAAGGGCCATACTCCAGTTTACATACGATCCTTTGGGCTTGTCCCCAGTTATCCTATGGGCTTGTCCCCAGTGATCCTCAGGGATCATCCCCAGTTATCCTATGGGCTTGTCCCCAGTGATCCTCTGGGATCATTCTCAGTTATACTTTGGGCATGTCCCCAGTTACTAATTTATCTTTTACATTGGCTTAGTCCCAAGTTATATCTCACTTTTCAGGTTTTGGAAGTCTAAACATATAAGGGTCCTTAATCCTTATTAACTATCAAAGTCTTATCTATGATTGTCTTGATTGTAGGATAGGATCCTAACGTGGATCCTCAGGTATGATCCTTGACTATTTTTTATACTCTTTATCCTAACCAACCCTTATACTTTGACAACCGAACCTATGATCCTTGAACTAAAACACTTTGAGAATTTTCAATATGAGGATATTTGATCCAGGATCATATCCTAAGTTTATTAAACACTTTGTCAACTCTTGTTATTTTAACAAATATAGCAATTGAGAAATAAGAGGATTATTGAAGGATAACAACACAAGATAAGCCAGAAAAGTTAAGTTATATTATTAAACAAAAGGATCATTAACCCTTTCAAAAAGTTGTCAAAATTGCCAACCCACATTTCTACCAGCAAAACGTGGCCCGTCCACATGGGTTGGCAAAGGGTGTCCATTGTCTATGCGGTCTTAGCATTTTGCAGGAAATAAAGGCGGCAGGATCACAAAGGCTTCATCCCCCAAACAGAGGATCCCTCCACCTTTTGTAATCCTACCTATTGTCTAAAAGGATCCAGGATCCTTAACCCTAAGAAACTATTGTTTAAGTTACAGACCATAAATTGTTCCAAATACCACAACCACAAACCACTAACAAACCTAAAAAAATTGGGCTCCGGCCTAGTCAACAATATCCATCATCGCCCAATCATGCAGCCTACTCTTTCGCTGCTCCATCTCCACCAGCTTCTCCACCCTGATCCTTATCAGCATCACCTCCCTCCAGCCTTGGGATATCCTCAGCATCCTCCTCGTCATCCAAGTCCGCCAGCCTTGCCTTCCAACCTTCAACGTCCCATGAGCTTTTGTCAAAGGTGGGATCCTGAGCCTCCTCAGCCATCTGAAGTTGTATCTTGTACATAGCAATCGCCGCCGAGACCTTGGCATCTTGGGTGATCTCCTGCTTCTCGTTATCCATATCAATCAGCCTCTGAGCAGCTTCATCCTTGGTGGCCTGGAGTTCCTTCTCAAGATCCGCTATCTTGAGATCCTTTAACACACCCATTTGCTGAAGATCGGCAATCTGGCTCTCCTGGTCCTCAACATTGCCAAGATAAGTTTCAATCTCAGCAAGTTTCTGCAAACAAGAGAATAAAGACAAGCTCAGACTCAGGTGATCCTCAAGAAAAGCAGGATACACAAACAGGATATGATAGGCGGATAACCTACAGGGGCAGTGATCCTTACCTCATTCACATAGTCAAGGAATTGCTGACGGAGGAGGGGAAATCCTTGTAGATCTTCAGTAGTCTTCCTCTTCTTCCCCTTGCCCCGGATAGACGCTTTGGGAGCTGAGACTGAAGGACTGGCAGCAGGAGCCTTCTTCTTTGAAGACGTGACATTGGCAAGATCACTGATCCCAAATTTGGAGGCTGATTTAACAGACCTGGCAGATTTTCCAGCACCTACACAATTCAAAAACAAGATAAGTTCCCTTGTTAAAATTAAATACTTTTACATAAAACTTACTTTCTATAAGGATACTTACTTGACATTGTGGCAGATGCAGAGGATATCTCTTGAGAATCTTGAATGGTGACTTAGAAGCTTCTGACTTCAGGTTCAAGCTTTTTAAAAGCTAACACTCTTTCTCTGGCAGCAGGGGTCAACTTTAAGTGAGCAACGGAGATAGCTGCATAAAAAAGACAAAGGAGAAAAGACATCAGTGATCCTCATCATATGAGAACAGGACTGATAGTGATCCTTCGAGGATCCTCTACCCTACCATGAGTGGCCCATTCCTTGGGCAGATCCTTCCCATCCGGGATGGAATCCCTCTTAACAAAGAAAAACCGACGTTTCCAGTTTGTATCATTCTTGGTAACTTTGAAGATAGGGTGATCCTCCCCAGCTTTCCGTTTCAGCAGATACCGATGTGATCCAAACGTAGTAAGATCGTAGAGCTCAGCTAGCTCCGCCATCCCCAGATCAATTCCTTCCTGCTCAATGCTCCTCTCGAAGGTATAAAGAACCCTCCAGATCATCGGCATAGCTTGGATATAAGAGATGCCGGTTAAGGAAAAGAAAGACTGGGTAAAGTCTGGAAAAGGATATGAGTAACCTATAGCAAACGGAGTAGCAGGAAAAGCCACCCAGACATCTGAGACAAAGTCGCTCAAAGCAGTAGGATCAAAGGATTTAAAAACAACATTCGCCGGAAAGCAATGGCGAATCTTGTCTATGTGGACATCAGTAAAACAGCACCTCTCCGTAGGAGAATCCTTGATAATCCCCTGGCTTTTTAAAGGACTATCCTTCTTGGAATCCTTGTGTGGGGAGTTCTGGAGCAGCATGATTGTGATCGAGTAAAAAGAAACAGAGCAAAGAAGAACAGAGAGAAGAAGAAAGAGAAGAGGAGAATACCTGATCGATCTTCGGTGTAGAATATGAAGGGAGTGTATCTCGAATTTAAATACAAACTGATCCTCACCCTATCTCCTATTTATAATCATGATCTGCAGGATTGTCACATCTCTGACGTAATGATCATAACGGCTAGTCCGAGCATAACGGCTAGTTTCTTGGAGTCGCCCGTTAGAGATAAGATCGAAACAAAATATAACTCGTCTATTTACAATTAACTCCTTATATTTTGGGGGCAATTGTTAGGGCTGGATTTTTACTATAAGTGATCCTTATACGTGATCCTAACCAGTGATCCTTGTTTCCTTGACAGACAGTGATCCTCAGCCGGACTTCAGGATCAGGATCATGGGACGTTATGGTGATCCTTAGACTAACGGTCACTTTCGCTAACTACAATATTTTGCAGGAACATCTAGCAGGATATGCTCTAGGCATCATGATCAAGGAACGCGTTTTCACAGTTATGGCAAGAGCTAAATTGAAGATAGACGTTGTACCGGATATGGAAACTTGGCTTGATCTAAGGGCAGCAATTTAGGCTAGATCGTCTTTATTTCTAAAGGGGTAATGAGCTGATATTTAGTCATTTTACCTAAAATAGGTCACCCACACATGTATAAATACCACTCTTCCTCATTCGGAAGAACACACACGACATACGACACAACTCTCAAGCACTTAGACACTCAGTGATCCTTGTACTCAGCTCATTATCATCCAAAGTTGTAATCATATTTTTGTTATATTGAAGTTGGTGATCGGTAGTTGCCATCACCCGAGGTTTTTTATGCCGGAGATCATTCATTGATCAAGGGCTTTTTCCTCGTATAAATCATCGTGTCTTTGCATCTTTATCACAGAAGTGATCCTTTACTTTCATAATTAACCAAGCATCATACCCCGTTTTCATAAAGTTTGGTTACATTATCCTTGTGTGATTTTTGACCAAAACAGTTTGCTCAACTCTTGTTACTCTAACAAATATATTTCTAAAACAACTGGAAAATAAAGAGGATAAATAAAGGATAACAACACGAGATAAGCCAGAAAGATTAAAGTTATTTTATTAACAAAAGGATCTTAAACCCTTTCAAAAAGTTGTCAAAATTGCCAACCCACATTTCTACCAGCAAAACGTGGCCCGTCCACATGGGTTGGCAAAGGGTGTCCATTGTTTATGCGGTCTTAGCAGGTGCAGGAAATTAAAGGCGGCAGGATCACAAAGGCTTCATCCCCCAAACAGAGGATCCCTCCACCTTTTGTAATCCTACCTATTGTCCAAAGGATCCATGATCCTTAACCCTAAAAACTATTGTTCAAGTTACAAACCATAATTGTTTGAAAACACCAACAACTACAAAAACCACTACCAAATTTTGAAAATTGGGCTCCGGCTATGTCTAGAAATTTCCATCATTGCCCAATCCTGCAGCTCAAACCTTCGCTGCACCATCACCACCAGCTCCACTTGCTTCTCCCTGATCCTTGCCAGCATCACCGCCTTCAAGCATAGGGATATCCTCAGCATCATCATCATCCTCCAACTCTGCCAGCCTTGCCTTCCAACCTTCCACGTCCCATGTGCCTTTGTCAAAGGAAGGATCCTGAGCCTCCGCAGCCATTTGCAGCTGGATCTTATACATGGTTATCGCAGCAGAGACCTTAGCATCCTGGGTGATATCATGCTTCTCGTAGTCAAACTTGATCAATGCTTTGACAGCTTCATCCTTGGTAGCCTGGAGCTCCTTCTCAAGATCAGCTATCTTGAGATCCTTCAGCACACCCATCTGTTGGAGGTCGGCAATTTGGCGATCTTGATCTTCAACGTGGTTAACATAAGTTTCTATTTCAGTAAGTTTCTGCAAAAACAACAAGATATGACGTCAGACACAGGTGATCCTCAAAAACCATCAGAATAACCAACAGGGTCAGTGATCCTAACCTCGTTGACAGAATCAAGAAACTGCTGGCGAATCAAGGGAAATCCTTGAAGATCCTCAAAAGCCTTTCTCTTCTTTCCCTTACCCCTAATAGGAGCTTTAGGGGCAGAAGCAGAGGGACTAGCAGCAGGGGTCTTCTTTCTTGAAGACTTGACATTGGCAAGTTCATCAATCCCGAACTTGGAGGCAGACTTGGCAGACTTAGCAGGTTTCCCAGCGCCTACACAATCAAAACAAGATAAGTTCCCTTACTAACTAAACAGTCTTACATATAACTTACTTTTTAATAAGGATACTTACGTGACATAGTGGCAGATGCGGAGGATACTTCTTGTGAATCTTGGACGGTGACTTGAAAACTTCTGGTCTCAGGATCAAGCTTTTTGAAAGCTAAAACTCTCTCTCTTGCAGCAGGAGTTAACTTGAGATGAGCAACGGATATGGCTGCACAAAAGACAAAGAAAACATTAGTGATCCTCATCATGAGAGACAAGTCTGATAGTGATCCTCCCAGGATCCTCTATCCTACCATGAGTAGCCCACTCCTTGGGCAGATCCTCCCCGTTAGGGATGGTATCTCTCCTAACAAAGAAGAATCGTCGCTTCCAGTTGGTATCATTTTTTGTGACCTTAAAAACAGGGTGATCCTCTCCAACTTTCCGTTTCAACAAGTACCGACAAGAACCAAACGTGGTAAGATCATATAGCTCGGCCAGCTCCGACATCCCTAAGTCAATCCCCTCCTGCTCAATGATCCTCTCAAGGGTACACAGAACCCTCCAGATCATCGGCATGGCTTGGATATAGGACATGCCGGTCAGAGAAAAGAAGGATTGGGTGAAGGCTGGAAAAGGATCGGAATATCCTATGGTAAACGGAGTTGCAGGAAAGGCCACCCAGGCATCGGAAACGAAATCACTCAGAGCGGTGGAAGTAAAAGACTTGAAGACGGTATCCGCCGGAAAACAGTGACGGATCCTATCAACATGAGCATCAGTAAAGCAGCACCTCTCCGTAGGAGAATCTTTGATGATCCCTTGGCTTTTCAGGGGACTGCTCTTCTTGTGATCCTTGTGAGGGGAATTTCGGAGCAACATACTCTTGGCAGGGTAAAAGCAGAAAAACAGAGCAAGAGAGGAAAAGAAAAGAAGAGAATACTTGATTGATCTTCGGTTGAGATTATAAAGGGAGTATATCTTGAATTTAAATGCAGATTGATCCTAACCCTATCTCCTATTTATAATCATGATTTGCAGGGATGTCACCTCAATGACGTAAAGGTTGCAACGGCTAGTTCGAGATTAACGGCTAGTTATCCGAGTTGTTTGTTGCAGATAAGATCAGAACAAAATATAACTCATTAATTTACAATAAACTCCTTATATTTTGGGGGCAATTGTTAGGGCTGGACTTTTACAATACATGATCCTCACGTGTGATCCTAACCAGTGATCCTTGTTTCTTTGGCAGATAGTGATCCTCAGCAGAGTTCCAGGATCAGGATCACGGACCATCATAGGATCCTCATGCTAACAGTTGCTTTCGTTGAATTTAATGTTGTTTTGCAGGATATCTAGCAGGATCCGCTCTTAAGCATCACAATCACAGGACGCGTCTTTACAACTATAGCATGTGCTTAATCGGAGATGGACGTTGTGAAGGAAATGGAAACTTGGCATGATTTAAGGGCGATAATTTAGGCTAGATTTACTTTTGTTTCTAAAGGGGTAATGAGCTGATTATTAGTCTTTTTTACCTAAAATAGGTCACCTACACTTGTATATATAACACTCTTCCCCATTCGGAAGAACACACAACACAATTCTCACACGCTTAGACACTCGAAACTATAGTGATCCTTGTACTCAGCTCATTATCATCCGAAGTTGTAACTATTTTTCTTATATTGAAGTTTGGTGATCGGTAGTTGCCATCACCCGAGGTTTTTTATGCCGGAGATCAGACATTGATCAAGGGCTTTTTCCTCGTATAAATCATTGTGTCTTTGCATATTTTATACTGAAGTGATCCTTTACTTTTTCAATAAACCAAGCATCATACCCCGTTTTACATAAAGTTTGGTTGCATTATCCTTAGTGTGATTTTTGACCAAAACAATCATGAACAAGCCATGGTCTCTTTCCGGGAAGAAATCAAGGCTTCTACTATAGTCTCTCTACTGCAAGCCCGCATCAAGATGGCTTATGAGGCCAAGGAGACAGGCCTTGTGTGCCCATCTTGGCCAGTTGACTCTTGGGTGGCAAAGCTGAAGGAGCTTGGAGGCAAGGCTGTGCCTCTTCCTGCTGAAGCTGGTGAATCCTCTAAGTCGGCAGAGGTGGTGGACCAGGCTGGAGCCAAGAAGGATGCTGAGGCGGATGCTGGTGAGGATGCTGCTCAGGATGCTGAAGCTGAGAAGACGAAGAAGGCCGGTGAAGACGCCGCTGTGTGAGGGCATTTGAGTGGGCGATGATGGATGTTGATGTTTAGGCCGGAGCCCACTTTTTTAGATTTGATGGTTGTGGTCTTTCGAACAATTTACTTTTCTTGTCTTTAAAACAATTTACTTTCCTGCACTTAGACAATATGATGGCCAAAGGTGGAGGGATCCTGAGTTTCAGGACGAAGCCCTTGGTCATCAGTTAGTATAGTTTATTTTGAACACTTTTAACAATTGAAGGTGAAGGTATCTTGGGTTCCAAGACGAAGCCTTCAATTGTTAAGTAAATATGGCTAGGAACTATTTGTGCTCTTGGTGGATGATCCTTGGTTTGAGGTGAAACCAAGAGCACAACTTTATGGTATGTTAATAATATAACCCTTTTTTGGCTTTATTTCTGTTGTTATATTTTCATTACACGAATTTTACTTGCAAAGATAATTTTGTCTAGACATTTTTGGGAACACATTGTAAATGTATCCTGAAAGATATCCTGATCAGGATACTGACACACAATCTGTAAGTTATCCAAATAAAAAGGAGAGATCATACCAGGAATTCCCTAAGGAATCAGCTCCAATTTTCCACCATAGAAATGTCCCCAGTGCACACTTACAAACTTGGATCCATCCTTTAAATTGTATGATATATGTCCCATGTTTTTAACATAGGAGTGTAGATACAGTCATACTTTAGCTTTACTGAATAGATCCTGAATATCCAGGGATCACCCCTGATATCCTGGGATAAACTCTTAATATGCTGGGGATAAACCCTTAATATGCTAGGGATAAACCCTCATATCCTGGGGATAAACCCTGGTTTTCATGCGCTACAGGTGAGAGTGTATAAACTCCAAGTCTTAGAAAGGTGAAAACCTTTAAACCTTAGGGGGTATGAAAACACCCTTTCGTGAGAGAGGGTGATCAATCCTCATATACCTTTAGAATCCAGGATATAGCCAATAGTAACGAAATTGTCAGCCACTTTTACATGAACTGGTCCTGTTACCTTGAACTATCCCCAGATGACTTGCGCTCCAGGCGGGGTGTTCAAACCCAACTCGAAAGAAAGGTGAATACCTTTAAACCTTTGAAGGGATGAGGATCCCTTAAACGTGAGAGAGGGGGCCAATCCTCTTATCTTCCGAAATATCCTGAGCGTATATCCTGGAGCTATATCCTGACACATATTCTGCAAAACAACCTTAAACTAAGGTGGGTGTTAGCTTGGCTAATACCCCTCCGATGCCTAAGCCAGTATTGGGTTCAAGATAATAAACGAATTCAAATATATTTAAGAGAGATAGAACACATACCATTCTGAGATAGAAATTAAATTCTATTCTTACTTGAAATAGAGCTTTAAGTGTATAGCATTCCAGGATCTTGGTAGCATATCCCCCTCCATATTCTTAAGTCGGTACGCTCCTTTTCCTGATTCTGATTCAACCTCATATGGTCATTCCCATTTTGGAGCCAGTTTTCCATCAACAGGATTAGTGGTATTTTGAAAAGCTTTCCTTAACACCCAATCTCCAACTTGGAATCTTCTAGTCCTTATATTCTTGTTATATGCTCTGGATATCCTTTGTTGATATGCTGCCATCCTTAGTCTTGCTGCATCTCTTGTCTCGTCTATGGTGTCCAAATCTTGGCACAAAGCTTCAGGATTCTGCTCAGGATCCTGGAGGATAGATCTCGCAGTAGGTATCACCATCTCTGTTGGGATCACTGCTTCTGCTCCGAATACCAAGGAAAATGATGTCTGACCAGTTGCATTTTTTACCGTTGTTCTATCGGCCCACAAAACAAAAGGTAGTTCTTCTGCCCATCTTCCTTTTTTAGCTCCTAATCTCTTTTTCAGGTTGTTGACTATTATCTTGTTTGAGGATTCTGCTTGCCCATTTGCTTGAGGATGTACCGGGGTGGACGTGATCATCTTGATTCCCCAACTTTTGCAAAAGTCAGTAGTTCTCTTGCTTATAAACTGAGATCTATTGTCACAAATGATTTCAGCTGGTACTCTAAACCTGGTCAGGATATTCCTCTTTATGAAGGATACTACTTCTTGATCTCTGACTTGAACAAATGATTCAGCCTCCACCCACTTAGAGAAATAATCAGTCATTGCCAGCATAAAGACTTTTCCTCCTGGGGCTTTTGGCAATTTCCCTACTATGTCCATTCCCCATTTCATAAATGGCCAATGGGAAGCTATAGGATATAGTGGTTCAGCTGGTTGATGTAGTATGTTACTGTGCATCACATCTTCGAGCATATTCCGTAGCATCTTTCCTCATCGTTGGCCAATAGTATCCTGTTCTCAACACCTTTGAGAATAATGACCTGCCCCCGGTATGGTTACCACAATCCCCTTCGTGTATATCCTGAAGCACTTCCATGGCTTCAGGATCCTTCAAGCATCTTAGGTATGGACCTGCAAGAGATTTCTTATACAAAATATTATTTATAATGGTGAATCGTGATACCTTCATCCTAAATGCCTTAGGATTTTCGTCTTCAGGAATGTGTCCTTCCTTGAGATATCTTATGATAGGAGTCATCCAGGACCCAGTATCCTTTTCAGGATCATGACCAGAATCCTGAATGCTTGTTACTTCTTTATCCTTAGGATTTGTTGCAGGATACAAGATATGTAGTATTGGTATTTGGGTTCCCTCCGGTATCCTGACCGATGATCCTAAGTTTGCCAAGGCATCTGCTTCAGCATTATCCTCTCTTGGTACCTGTTCAAGTGTAAAAACATCGAAATATCCTGCTAATGTTTTGAGAATATCGAGATATTCGATTAACTTCTCACCTTTAACTGCATAGGATCCATTAAAATGATTAGTGATTAACAAGGAGTCAACATATACTTGCAAACTTTTAATATTCATGTTCTTAGCCAATTCTTTTTTTTTTTGAACGGCAAATTTGGATCACTGACGGACCACCGGAGTATCATCGTGCCACCAGCAGAACCACCCGATCATATCCATCACCACTAGGCAATATAATGCCTATACACCAATTCAGGAGGAAACCCAATAAATCTGGGAAAAACCCCCTTTGTGGGAATCGAACCTATGACCTAATGGTCATAAGCCTTATCCCACCACCAAGATACCACTAGGCTATAAAGCCATGCAATCAAAGCCTCATATTCTACTTCATTATTAGTGGCAGGAAATTCACATCTAATAGCCTGGGGTAATATGTCCCCCTGTGGCGATTTTAGTAGTATACCCAATCCTACTCCTCTAACATTAGATGCTCCATCAGTGTACAATGTCCAGGATCCTGAGGATTCTCCTAATTGTTGGACTTCTAGGTCTACCTCATCCTGAATGTCACTACTGAAATCAGCCACAAAGTCGGCTAGAGCCTGCGACTTTATGGCATTCCTAGGTTCATATACTAAGTCATAAGCACTCAACTTCACTGACCACTTAGCCATCCTACCGGACATCTCTGGTTTCCTAAGCACATTTTTAACAGGATAATTAGTTTTAACATGAATCCTATATGTCTCAAAGTAATGTCTAAGCTTCGTTGATGCCATAACTAGAGCCAATATCAACTTTTCTAAATGAGAATATCTAGTTTCAGCATTTAATAAACTTTTGCTAACATAATAAACAGGATACTGCTGACCTTCATGATCCTTTATAAGGACAACACTTACTGCGTTCCCTAATACTACAAGATACAGGGATAATGGTTCACCATCCTCAAGCTTCATCAATAGGGGTGCGGTTGAAAGATACTGCTTCAAATCCTGCAAGGCTGCTTCATGCTTCTCTCCCCATTCGAATTTCTTGTTTTTCTTCAGGATATCATAAAATTCTTTGCATTTCTCAGAGGATCTTGAGATAAATCTGTTTAATGCCGCAACTCGCCCTGTTAGCCTTTGAACATCCTTCATGTTAGAGGGTGATTTGATATCTAAGATGGCTTTGATCTGTTCCGGGCTCGCTTCTATCCCCCTTTTAGTTACCATATATCCTAGAAACTTTCATGCCCCCACTCCAAAATGGCACTTGGCAGGATTTAGTTTCATGTTATATTGATCCAGGATATCAAATGCTCCCTTAATATCCTGGAGGTGATCCTCAGCCTTTTTAGATTTTACCACCATATCATCGATGTATACCTCCATTGTGTCCCCCAGCTTATCTTTGAACATCATGTTCACCAATCTCTGGTATGTTGCACCTGCATTTTTCAAACCGAAAGGCATAGCAGTATAACAATAAATACCTGTTGGTGTCATGAAGGCAGTATCCTCTTGGTCCGAAGGCTCCATTTGAATCTGCTGAAATCCTGAGGATGCATCCATGAAGGTCAACATCTCGTGGCCAGCGGTAGCATCCACCATTGCATCAATATGAGGAAGAGGAAATGGGTCTTTGGGACAAGCCTTATTCAAGTCTGTGTAATCTACACAAACTCTCCATTTCCCATTCTTCTTTTGAACCACAACCACTTGGGAAATTTGATTTCTCTGATCATCTTAGACTTCAATAGTCTTTCAACCTCTTCTTGAATAATTATGTTTCGTTCTGGAGCAAACTTCCTTCTCTTTTGCTGGACAGGCTTGAAAAATCTGTCAATTCCAAGCTTGTGAGTAATAACATCTTTGGATATACCTGTCATATCCTCATGCTTCCATGCAAATGTTGACATCCTGCATTTCAAAAAGTTAGTAAGCTGATCTTCAATATCTTGAGGGATATTGGTCCCTACGAGCACCGAGATATCCGGATTATCCTGGTCCAGGATAATTTTCTTAACATCCTGTTCTGAAGCCTCTGCGATATCCTGGGCTCGTATCTTTAATTGCTATGCTGCATTGAGCTTGGTTGAGGATTTCATCGAGGATGAGTAACATTCCTTTGCCTCCTGTTGATCACTTTCCACCTTGACAACCCCCCAAGGAGTAGGGATTTTGATACACTGATGATAGGTTGATGGGACGGCCTTCATGTCATGGATCCATGGCCTGCCCAGTATAATGTTATAGCAAGATAGGGAATCCATCACACAGAAACGTTGTATCGAGTTGACCCCTTCAACATATACTGGTAACTTTATCTCTCCCACGGTATTCCTAGCTTCTCCACTGAAACCGACGAGCACAGTAGACTTCGAAGTAATGTCCGTTGGAGATACATTCATCCTCTTCAATGTTTTCAGCTGAATTATGTTGACAGAGCTACCGTTGTCCACCAATATCCTGCGTACAAAATGGTTAGCAATATATAATGTTATTACGAGAGCATAATGGTGAGCATCCTGCACAGTATCCCGGTCACCACTGTCGAAAGTGATCACTTTATCAGTTGTAAGGGTCGTCATCCTGGCTGGTTTATCTCCCCTTTCAGTCTTAGCCTCCTTTGCATGCCTCTTGGCCGCAGAATACGAAGTCCTGCAAATGTCGGATCCTCCCGAGATAAAGTTGATTATCTTCGCATCCGCAGGAGGTGATGCCGCTTGTTCAGGATCCTTCTCCGTATACTAACCCTTATTCTTCTTTCTTCCTAGGAGATCCTTCAGATATCCCTTGCTCAGAGGATAACTTATTTCTTTTCTTAGAGCAATGCAATCCTCAGTCACATGACCAAAATCTTCGTGGAGGGGACACCATTTGGATTTATCCTTCCAATCAGCTTTTTGTTGGTTCTTTCGAGGCCACCTGGCTTTGTCTCCTAAACCCTGCATAGCATACATTAATTCTGGAATGTTAACAGAAAAGCAATATTCAGATAATTTAGGATATTCTTCAGGATCCTCGTCTTCAACAACATTCACTTTCTTGTTATCATTTCTACCATATGGCTTAGAGCGGTATGGTTTGTACGAGGATTCTGACTTCCTGTTAGTTGATTCATATGTTGAGGATGCATTCATCCTCTCTTGCATTTTCTTATCATCCTCCAGCCTGATATATCTCAATGCCCTGTTACGAGCTTCATCCAGATTCCTGCAGGGATTCATCACAAGATCCTGGTAAAATTGGGAATCTTTCTGCAATCCCATCTTGAAAGCCTGCACAGCTGTTGCGACATCAAGGTGCGGGATATCCAAGGATTCCCGGCTAAACTTATTCACATAGTCCCTCAAGGATTCCTGAGGTCCTTGAGTTATCCTGTAAAGATCACTGGTTAATTTCTCAAAACTCCGGTTGCAAGAAAATTGACTTTTAAAAAGTTAACCAAATGAGCAAAAGAAGTAATTGAGTGAGGAGGAACGTTTAACAGCCATTTTAAGGCTGATCCTGTTAAGGTAGAGCCGAAACCCTTGCATAAGCATGCTTCCTTAAGTTCCGGAGGGATAGGATTGATTTCCATCCGTTCCCTATACTGGGCAATATGCTCCTCAGGATCCGTGGTTCCATCATAAAGCTTCATGTTGGGAGTTTGGAATCTTTTTGGGATTTCAGCATCACAAATAGGATGCACAAACCGAGATATCCGGTGGCTATCCTGGGATACTTCAGGAATTGGCTGAACCACCCCAGGTACACTGGATATCATATCCTTTAGCTTCTGAAGCTCCCTAGACAATGCTGATGTCACAGCTGTATCCTGTAAAGATCCAACACTGTTAGTGGCTAGAGTATTATTATTATTAGACACGTTACCAGTCTGAGGATTCTGGCCGTATCCTGAAACATATCCTGAGCTCCTCACAGTTGACATCCTGATCGATGAGGGTATTTCAGGAGTATGATTCTGGGAATGACTAGGCACAATATTCCCCCTATTATCCTCAGTATACACAGCCAAACTGAATTTCAAAGTTCTGGGTTGTAGAGGAGTGACGATATCTTCAGTGGATCTGCTCGAGCCAACTTTTAAGAGTTGTATTTCTCTTAACAGCATTTGGTTAGTTTCCTGTTGTTGCCTCATTTGTTCCTGCACACTTCCAAATAAGGTTAGAATTTCATCATTAGAAGCTAAAACGGGAGCAGATCCCTGAACGCTCCGGGCAGGGATAACATCCTGAGGTAGTGAAGAGGCTGGCATCCTTGGAGGAGGTGGTGGAAGCACCAAACCAGTAGTAGCAGAAGTTGTAGCAGACACAGTGGAGGAGCTCATGCTTGATCTTGTGGCCATTGCAAATAATGTAGCAAAAAGTTTTGAAAACAGAAAACCGATTAATGATTTCACAAAGATTTTTAGTAAAGATAGCACCACTTGCCCCACGGTGGGCGCCAAATTGTTTTGGTCAAAAATTACCGAAGTAATTAAGTGATCAAATTAGTTAAGTGAGGTAGTGTGCCAAAGAGTGTACCGGAAATATGCTTGTTATGTTGTTTGTAAAAACAGTTTTCAGGATACGACTCAGGATATTGAGCTGTATCTACGATCAAACTATGAGCAAAAAGTAAAGGAAATGACACGAGATGTACGAGGAAAGCCCTTGATCAATCTAGATCGCCGGCATAAAACCTCGGGAGCTGACAATCGCAGCTGCCTAGTTCTTCTTATTACTTCAAACTTCAGGATACAGTGCAGGATATTGACCAGATCGCTAAGTGTTACAATGCTTTGTGTGAAAATAAAAGTTGCGAGAGAACAAGTGTGAGAGTGTAGTGAGTGTAGCTGTGATGTCCTATTCGATCTGATATACCCACCTATTTATAGTAACGAAATACAAACAAAAATTCCTACAAATATGGGATGCTCCGAATATTCCATTGTGAACGTTGTAGACCGAGTAATGCGGCTTCAACGTCTTCATTTGAACGACTTGGACCGAGTCTCCCGGAGAAAGGGTCTTTGTGAACGTTGCTCCATCTGGACGCGTACTCCTGCACATAACCCGTTAGTAATCCTGAGGATACCATTCAGGATGTTACCAATATCCTGAATGAACATCCCGGATATGAGCAGATATCATACAATCAAGATATAACTCAAGATATTTCCCAGGATATGGGCTCAAAATTTTACCCATAACAACAAGTTCCCATTAATGCTTAATGAGTACGAAACAGATTCCACACAAGACATGATCCAATCAACCATCTTTCGTGGAAATCGAAATCCAATTAGAGTTTTTCTTAGGAATGCCCAGCTAACCGTATCATAAGCTTTCTGGATATCAATTTTGAAGGCACACCTAGGTTTGCCTCTGCTAAGATGATAGTTATGCATAAGTTCCTGTGTGAGCAAGATATTATCTGAGATTTTCCTACCAGGCACAAAAGCAGACTGATTTATATAAACTAATTTACCCAGACTACCTTTTATTCTATCCGTCAGAATTTTGCTAATGCATTTAAAAATAACATTGCAACAAGAGATATGTCTATACTCAAGCACCGAATTTGGGGTAGGCACTTTCGGGACAAGAGCAATAATAGTATGGTTAACTTGTTTCAGGAGCTTATTGTTTTGGTCAAAAATCAAGCAATGACAATGCAACCAAACTTTCTGTTGTGAGGTATGATGCTTGAATTGATGAACAACAATAAGGATCACTCAGAAATGAAATGAGCAAGTGACACAAAGATTTATACGAGGAAAAAGCCCTTGATCAATGAATGATCTCCGGCATAAAAAACCTCGGGTGATGGAAACTACCGATCACCAACTCAAATTAAACAATGAATGTATTACAACTTTGGATGATAGCGAGCTAAGTACAAGGATCATTGTAGTGTATTGTGTAAAAAAGTGTATAATCACTAAGTGAATTAACGAAAACAGGTGAGAGCAGTTGTACGAGTGTGTGTGTAGCCAAAAATAGCCAAGTGTTTTCTAATTAGCTCGCTACCCCTTTAAAAATGGAAAATATCTACACTAACTAACATTTCGCAAATGGTGCAAGTCCTCCACGACTCCATAACGTCCACTTCTAGCTAAGCACGTGCGGAATAAACATGGAATATGCTCCAGGAATGTCGCCAAGACCAAGTCCAAGCTGGTACTCCTGCAAAACAATACCATATTCAAAGTAGACAATCGTTAGTATAAGGATCCTTGAGATGATCCATGATCCTGATCCTGAAGCACTTCTGAGGATCACTAACTGAAACAGAAGTAAGGATCACCAAACCCAACAGTAATTGAGGATCACAGGTCATTGAGAAATCCTCCTCTAACACTTACCATTCTCAAAAAACTGAAGAACAGCCGCCGTCACTTCATCTCCCACAATATCCCATGACCTCTTAAAGAAAGCCGATGTATACCCATCTGGACCTGGGGCTTTATTTTCACCAATACTAAACATAACAGCTTTAACCTCTTCCTGAGTAACCTGGCGAACCATGTGAACGGACTCTTCTGGGCTTAAGTCATTATCAAAGAGATTCTCTATAATTAAATCATCTACCTTATCTTCTTTACCCAAAAAACTTGCATAGTGTTCTACCAAAGCAGTTTCAACGCCCGTACCCTCGAAATGATTACCACTAGCATCATTGATACTATGGATTTTGTTTCTTGCATTTCTGCTTTTGACACAGTTGTGAAAGTAAGACGTGTTACCATCGCCTGCACAAAGCCACTCAATTTTAGCCTTTTGTTTTAGAAAAGATTCCTCATCATAAGCCGCATATGGAAGACCTTAGCCTCCTTTTCCCGAAGATCCGCATCTAAGGGATTTAGATCAATTTGTTTTTGAATATCATCATTAAGTGGTAGTTTATTTATTATAATTTTAATAACCATTAAGTGGTAGTTTATTTATTATAATTTTAATAATTTAATAATTTGTGTATTTCTTTTGATACAATATAATTAATTCTATAAGTGATATGTTATTAATTTATGTAAAGATTGAATATGTAAATGTAAATTTAGTTTTAAATTAATAATTTATTTGTAGATGTATTTTGAGTTAATTGTTATTTTCGTCCCTATAGTTTGTCCAATTATGACAGTTCAGACCAAATTTCAAATTTGTACTATTTCCGTCCCTGACATTCTTGAAACATGCTAGTTCCGTCAAAAAAACATGAGTTAACTGCAATTTTTGTCCCTGTAGTTTGTCTAATTATTCAATCCAACCTTACACTTTTGGATGGAACTGTCATGTTTGAATAATGTCAGGGATGAAAATGGTACACATTTGAAATTTGGCCTGAACTGGCATAATTGAACAAACCACGGGGACGAAAATGGCAGTTAACTCGGATCTTTTTATCAAAAAATTTGGTATTTATTATTAGAGTTAATTGCCAAAATCATCCCTGAAGTTTGGGCAGGTTTGTCATTTTCGTCCAAAATGACAATTTTGTACCAAATTGCCCTAACGTTTGTAACTTTTTTGCCATTTTCGTCCAAACCACTAAATTAATTTATTTTTTATGTTAAGTTGATATTTGGATGAAACTGGCAAATATAAAATCACAGGGACGATTTTGGCAATTTACTCAAACTCTTTTAAATTTCTTTTATTTAATTAATTTTGTTACATATATAATAAAAAAGAATATACATGTAATTTTATATGAAAAAAAAAATAATAGCTTTGTCACATAATTTTTATAAATTTTCATCCAACCACTAACTAAGTTAAATTTTCTATTAAGGCGAATGATGTTTATAAACTAAGACATAAATTAATTTCTAATTTTTTATATAGATCAGTTTTATAAAAATAAAATCTACTTAAATCTTAAAATTTTATAAAACTAAAATGCTGGTGACCTTATTGAAAAGGTCAAATAAAAAAAATCTTATCATATGTACCAAGTTTGCAATTCATCTTCTACTCTTTTAAATTCGCTCCTAAGGAAAAACAGAAGCCAGTGCCCCCCCCCCCCCTATCAACCAACGTATCGTTACCAAACCTTAAAATTACCCACCAAATTGTAATTATAATGCTATGAACCAAAAGTTTCTTTACTTAAGTCACTCAGAATAAGTATTAGTTAGTTACTCTCATAATCTTAATTAAATAAATATTTTATTTCTACCAACATATTTCATAGGTGCTCAACATATTAAAAAAATATGTAACGTTTTACAATTTTGTTCTATCTCTACAACTGATAAATACTAAAAGTTGTAATCGATTGTTATGTATTGCACACCAATGACATTTTCTCTTTATAAAACTGATTTATATAAAGAAACTGTAAATTAATTTATGTCTTAATTTATAAAATTTAAAACATCCTTCACCATAACAGAAAAAATAAACTGAGTTAGTGATTTGGATGAAATTTATAAAAATTATGTGATAAAACTATTAATTTTTTTTAAAATTCCATGTATATTCTTTTTTATTATATATGTAACAAAAATAATTAAATAAAAGAAAGTAAAAAGGGTTTGAGTAAATTGTCAAAATCGTCCCTGTGGTTTTATATTTGCCAGTTTCATCTAAATATCCTCAACTTAACAGAAAAAATAAACTAAGTTAGTGGTTTTTATATTTGCCAGTTTCATCCAAATATCCTCAACTTAACAGAAAAAATAAACTAAGTTAGCGGTTTGGATGAAAATGGCAAAAGTTACAAACGTTGGGGGCAAATTTGGTACAAAAGTGTCATTTTAGACGAAAATGATAAACGTGCCCAAACCCCAGGGACGATTTTAGCAATTAACTTTTATTATTATAAATCAGGAAATAATAAATTTTAGATTTATGAAAAGTGATGTACATGTATTAATTATTTGAACTAAAATATATTAATTAAAATAAAATATAAGTAAAACTTGTGAAATTGAAGGATTAAGTGTTATGTAGCTTAAGCGGAATCCTTTGTTAGAAGTTGAATATCATTTGTTAATTGAAATAGGGTAAATTACACTTTTCATTCTTTATGTTTGTATCGGATTGCAATGGATACTCTTTAACTTCAATAATTACAGTCTCAATCCTTTATTTGTAAAACCCATTACACTCTACGTCCTTTAGCACTAACCAGGTTAAATTTTTCAGCTAAGTTTGGCATGGGCCTTGCACATGAAGGTAAATTCATCTTTTTATTCTTTTAAGTACTATTTGCGTAACTAACTTAAACTTTTGAACTAAGATTACAATAAATATACTTAAAAATCTTCATGAACACATGAATGAATGATTCAGAAACACTTTGAAATCTGCAAACGATGCATTGAATGATTCGGAAACACCCAATGATGAATACGTGAATGAATGCCAAGATTCTAGTAGCTTTAACCAGACCATTATTGAAGGGCATCTCTTAATTTGTAGCTATTCTATAAAATTTATTATTGGACAATCTAATATAAATAGTGCTATACATAAATCTAAGAATTTGAGTGCAGCTGGAATCGTGTACACCTTACTCTCGTTCCAATCATAATTACTCCGTCTCTAATCATTCAAAGGTGAGTAGCATCTTTTTTTCTACAACCAACAAAATTTTATTGATAATGCATCCGGCTAACAACTATTAGCCAAGGGTTTAACAAAAACCAAGAATACAAATGATTCAAGTTCATGCATTCGCCAAATTAAAGTCACACCAATTCGCCCAAGTGATAGCTCGATATCGTGATCTATTCTTGAACAACAAGAACCCAAGCGTTTTAATCTCATCCTAGATCCTCGCCACGCATACTTGCTTCTGGTTGAAAATCATATTGTTCCTACTTTTCCACAAGCACCAAATCGTCGTTTGCATTATCGTGTACACCGTTCTCCGCCACTTTGCATCTCCCCTTATATGGCCATGAAAATTGACCAGGTCTTCAAGTTCAAGTAAAAAAAATGAACTTAATATGCACCATTGAGTCACAAAATTCCAATTATCTTGCGCAACGACCACAGAAGATTCACAGTAAACGACACCCGATCCATAACCACCCGCCAAGCCAAAAAATTCACCTTAAAAGGGTGTCCAACTGTTCCGGCTAAAGCCAATTCTCAAATCTGTAAACATATGACTTCGGACATGACTTATGAGACTTCGGGTTGAGAAACCCCTCATGATTCCAGCGACCAAGCCCACTTGTCATCTCCAGCTCCGAATGTGTAATTGTGTAGGTCACCCGACAACTGCTCCAGCTCCCTTTTTTTCAATCAAACTGCTGGGATCATATAGAAGCAGTTGAGATCAAACTCACCACCTATTTTGTCCAATCGGGTCGGAAAATTCGGGTATCCCTGATCTCTTAAACTCCAAAACACCCAAGATATCCCATGTTCTAAACAAAATTTTATGTTTTCATGTGCTGGTTAGGGTTTCGGCGACCCTCAGTGCAACATTCAAGTTAGACGGTCATGGTGAATCATAGATCTGGCATGAATCTACAAGGGTTTTAGATATGAGGTAGGGTTTCATGGGTTGAAGTTATAACAACCCTCCTAAAATATTTACAACGTCCCTATACGCCATAAAATACACCTCGTATACGAGAAATAGACCCGAAATATCTTAAAATTAACAAAACTCAAATAAAACAAAAGTCAGGGGGCTCTCGCGGGGCGCGAAGCAGACAGCATAGGCTGTCGCGGGCTGCGACAGCTGGCCACCCGCCCGCACCCCCTGCTACCACGTGTCAGGTGATGTGTCGAACCTATGCGTGTGACTGGTCAAAGCTACGCCCTGGACCCCTAGCTCGCGGGCCGCGAAAACCCTTGTGGTCTCTTTCACGGTGCGCGAGAAAGTCGAAGATCAGCACTATAAATAGGAGGCATCGGCAGTTCATTTCCGTCGTTCAAAATCTCTCTCAATTTCTGAAGTGTAGGAATTATATTAGGTATTATACCCACTAAAACAACGAAGCTCTGCCTCGACGTAATTATCATAACCCCCGGTTACGTATTAGATACGCTGCCCGATTGATCTAGTGCTCCGTAACGGCTGTCGAGGCTCTGCCCGACGTAGTCGTTGGAGTTTCTGTCTCGGGGAGGGTATAACTAATGTAAAATTGGGTTATTATACTAACATGTGTGCAATGTTTAATTAATAGATTATAACCAGGAAAATCACAAGAGAAATACCTAAAGTAGCAATGTGAGTAATCTCCTTTTTATAAACCTTTTTGTAAACTGTTTTTACAAAACCTCAAATGTTTTAAGTTATATTTCACAGTGATTGAGTATTTGTAAATTCTACAATTATCGTCAGTATGTTGGGGTTTTGTATACAAAATTTGTTACCACACTGTGAGTAGTAACATGACCACAAGTCGGGTTGACAGTACCGTGGGTGGTAATTAAAGTAGAAATATAAACAAATGTAATTGCGAGATCGCCCTCAATGTTGTACAATGATAAAACCTGTTTTGATTTAATTGGGATTCACTCACCAGTATTTCCCACTGACAAAATGTTTTTTAACGCGTTTCAGGTAACAAAATGTGAAAGCCAAATTAGAAGCTAGTTGGACAGCACTGAAGGCTTGGAAAAGTGGCTATAAAAGTTACCTAAATAAAGAAGATGTTTTATTTCAATAAATTAGGGTTTACCCCTATAAACATGTTTGTAGTGGAAACTTGCGAATTTCCCATGTATTTAATATTATAAAAATATAGTATTTTACTCTGATAAAATATTTCCTAACTACGATCCTGATGTAAATTCCGCTGCCAAACTGATAAATACCGATACCACTGATACTAGCTCGCGGCCGCCCGTTCCTAGGAGATTAGGGGCCGGAGGGTTGCGACAGAAGTGGTGGTGGGGGTGGTTCCGGTGTCGATGGTTGAAGTGGTGGTGGTCAAGCGTTTAGGTGGTGGCTGGAGTGGTGGTAGTGACTGGTGAGGCGTTTAGGTTTACAGGGTGTTAGGGAGGAGTGTAGAGAGAGAGAAGGTGGATGTTGAGAGAGAGTTTAGGTTTATGTTTTGTATATATATATATATATATATATATATATATATATATATATATATATATATATATATATATATATATATATATATATATATATTGTTAATTGAGAAAAATTCCCGGATATTCCATGTGGTTTGCCCATTTTTCACCTTTAGTCCTTAACTTTCTAAAATTACAGCTATAGTCCCAACTTTAGCAATTTCATTCCCGGATAGTCCCTAGCGCGGATGGGTGTTAGTTTTTGGTGTTAAGTAAATGTGAAATGACCAAAATACCCTTAATTAAGGAAATAGATGGGTGGGCCCCATCCTCAACCTCACATTTCTTCAATCCTCAACCATTTTCTTCAATCCACAAAACACACCACTTGCAACATACCACCCACCCTATCATCTTCCTCCTTCCAAACGGCCACCATCTCCGGTGAATTCCGACAATTCTCCGGCCACCGCCTCCACCCTCCGCCACCTCCAGCCATCGTCTCCACCTTCCACACAAGCACCTGCAAATCCACACTTCGCCATGAGGTGGCGGCCTAAATTCCCAATACAAATCTGATGGATCCTAACTTCCGAATCCTTTCAATTTTAACATGAATAGATACTGCTAAGCACAATTGTCTTGAGGCTAATGGTTGGTACACGTTAACAATTAAACGAAAAAAAATAACAGTATCGTCCGATTAAATCGATTCGTAGATGGCTGGAGAACTAAGGACGTCGGCGAAGTTGCAGAGAAAACATGGAAGTCACAGATGGCCGGAGAACTAAGGGCACCAGCGAAGTCGCAGATGGCAGGTGCTTGTGTGGAAGGTGGAGACGGTGGCTGGAGGCGGCGGAGGGTGGAGGCGGTGGTTATGGAGAAGAAGGTTCAGGGATGTTTTAGGTTTTAAATATAAAAGATGGGGCCCACCCATCTATTTCCTTAATTTTAGTATTAGTAAGGGTATTTTGGTCATTTCACATCCACTTAACACCGAAAACTAACCCTCATCCGCGCTAGGGACTATCTGAGAACGAAATTGCAAAAGTTGTGGACTATAGCTGTAATTTTAGAAAGTTGGGGACTAAAGGTGAAAAATTGGCAAAACACAGGGACTATCCGGGCATTTTTCTCTTGTAAATTAATATAAAATAGGAATAATTTCTAACCAACCCTCAAGCACATGTCATATTTAACTGAAAAATTTAACCCGGTTAGTGCTACAGGACGTAGAGTGTAATAGGTTTTACAAATAAATGACTGTGACTGTAATTATTTAAGTTAGAGGGTATCTATTGCAATTCGATACAAACATAAATAACGAAAAATGTAATTTACCCATTGAAATATTACTTTATGAAAAAAAAATGTTGTTTTAAAGTGTTAACAAACAATTATAATTTATTTAATATAAGATTCAAAACAAATTAAAGAAAACAGTCACCATCTTCCAAACATGCACACACAAAGCTGCCAAATCAATCATAAACGGTGAACTTTTAGTATATTAAAACCATTTAACTTATTTAAGACTTGTGAGATGAATGGCAAACACAGGTTAATAGTATAATAATTATCAAAAGTGTAAATACTTATTTTTACGTAAATATCATGTGCACTCTCGTACACGAGGAAGTTTGTCTTAATGGAAGTTAATATTGATCTGTAAATTTGAGTTAAAATGGTACAACTTATTTTTTTTTCTGGACAATGATTCAATAAAAATATTATGATTATTATAACTCGTATCATACAGATATATTTTATTAGTTACAGTAAATATTAATTAAAATGCAAAAACATTACAAAAATATATTATAAATTTTATTTATATTTCTTTAATAAACTTCTTTTAATATTAATATTAATTAATAACCAATATATAGATATAACTTATTTTTATCCTTATCTTTATCTAAAATTAATAAATAACTTCAATTTTGCAATTTATACCCTTTGTTTTTTACTTTTAACCTAAAGTTTTGCATCTTTTGCAATTTAATCACAACTCTTTTTTATTTTCAATTTTGGTCCACCATACTTTTCATCTTTCCCAAGTTTTTCGTTTCGTTCTAAATTTTGTGAGTTAACACACCGCAACGTGCGTGTGAGGTTCAACATTTTTTCGTACATTTTTTCCTGTTTGACTGGCCCGTCGCGTTACATCTATTTTTCTGCGTTTGACAAGTTCGTCCAACACGCGGGTCCTGGATGGACTTAGTTATTTTTTCTATGTTTTACGTTTCGGTTTAATTTCTCAGCAACGAGCGTGTGTGATTCAAAGATTTTACATCTGCTTTTCGCTCGGCGTTATTTTTTTCCCGTTTTTATTTATTTTGTTTTTACAAGCTTTTCTGGTGTTGGTGGTCGCTGGCAATGGTATAGTATTACTACCACTTAACACAATTTTATCACAACCGCTGCAACGCAGAGGCTTAATACTAGTGTGTTAATAATAAAAAAGAACACATTTGTGGGCTTTTTCTAAGCCTGAAACCAGATTATATATCCAGACCTTTTGACCCAAGCCCAGTTGGGGACATTTGTTGTTCCTAATTTCCTATTGTATTTCCCACTTGCTTTTTTGTTATAAAACTAAATGGCTAGTTTTTTTAATAAATATAAATATACAGTGTGTGTAAATAATTTACATTTACATATAATAAAAATAGAACTGAATGAACAGTTACTTAAATATTATAATAATATATCGTCTTTTTAATGATTTTCTTATCTTCTTTACTTTTAAGTTAGATAAGTTTTTGTTAACCGGTATTGATGTCGAAAATACCAGTACAGTTATCGGTACATGAAGGTATAAACCGACACCAGCCTGGTACAGAAAACGACAAAAAGTCGGTACGAACAACATCATTCCATATAACTTTTTTGGTTGATTTTCTTTTGGTTATCTTTTAGTGTTTTTTTCTATATTTTCTTTTTATTCTTGTCAGCGGTTCCGTGCGCAAGGCACTTGTAGTGATTTCAAAACATTGGTACTGGTACCGAAAATACCAGTTACGGTACCGATATATGAAGGTAAAAACAAGTAGCGAACCGGTACAAAGAACACCAAAAGTCGTACCGAATTGGTACTTAATATCTTTTAGTTCGGGAAATTCGGTACTGGTATCCAGTATCATTTGCTCATTTTTGACCACACATTTCATACGAACAACATCATTATCATACAACATTTTTGGTTGATTTTCTTTTGGTTATCTTTTAGTGTTTTTTCTATATTTTCTTTTTATTTTTGTCAGCGGTTCCGTGCGCAACACGTTTGCGGTGATTTCAAAACACATGGAAATACAGACTAAACAACAAAAGACGTAGACTAAACAACAAAAGACGTTCACCGCAACGCGGTGATAGTAAAAAAACTAGTTTATCTAATAATCTAATTATATTTCTTCTTATAACTTCATAAACTACCTGAGTATATATCTAGTTTTATTTACATTATTTTAAGTAAAGCCCATACTTTGACAAACGGTAAAAAAGCTGTAATTACCAAATACAGTAAGTATGATTATAATAAACTAAATAAGTAAGCAATAATGTTGTGTTTTTCTTAAGTAAGTGATTCTGATGTCGTAAGCATTTAGACATACTTTGTTTGTCCTCTTTGATATGTTCATATCTACATGTTATTTTTATCACATTAATCAACTGAAAACAGCACGTACAGTCGCACATTTTTTGTATTTTTAAGGTGAAATATAATTTGCACATTCTGGCTGCAGAACAACCTAAACTCGTAACAAAATGGCACAAGATGATCTGGGTACTTGGATATCCTTGGGCTTAAGACCCTATACCAGAAAACTTACATGATTTACCAATACTATGTTAATCAATCAATAAGATAATATATAACTTTGCCTAGACATGTGATCTTCAAAGGGATGGAAACTAGTCAACTACACCTCATTCATATGTAGTTGTGACATCCCAATTTTTGGGTATATCATACATTTATATTTTAGAAGTTCAATTAATGTGGATACTAAGTTTAATTAAACTAAAACTTAGGGGCATGGGTTAAACAATGTTTTGGGATGAAGTAAACTATTAGCAAACTAGAGAGACTAAAGTTGACATATATAGGCAGATGAGTCGTGTTGGTGATTTAATTACAAGGAACGTATGCTTCCACTTGGTTGTCTTGAGTGTTAACCATCTTATTTACTTCTAGCTTTATATCATTGTCCACTATGTGATTTGAACTTTTGACGTCTTAGGCAGGGGCTCTATTTACACTCTTGGACACCACTAGGCCAAAGGCCCTTTGGTTGTTGATTGTTCTGGAGTAAGAGAAAACGACCAAGACAAAATAATCAAAGAATGATGATAAAATATTCTTATGTATGATGTCGAAATAAAATTTATGTTTTAAGAACTTGGATTATGAGTTAGGGTGGAAAAGGCATTCACTTGACTTACTTCGCAAATGACAATGTTATAAACATAACAACATATAATCTTCTTAAATGTTTACAATCATGTAGATGAATGGTTAAAATGCTTTAGGTATGGTTGGGAATAATGTAAGATGAATTCTTAGTGAAACGACTATGAAACGAGTCAATGGGTCAAAAGGGGCAAATTAGATTTAATCCAACTTTGGTGTTAAAATGTTAGTAAATGGTTCTAACGTCTTGTATGGATATGTTTAAGAGTGGTTATGTGACATGTATATGGTGAAACTAAATTGTATGTCAATAAAAATTCAGATATTGACAATTTGACATAAAGTGTGTTTAACTTAAGGAAGTTAACAAGCCAATGAAGAATATCAATAATTGCACGATTCTAAGGTGAGTGATATATAATCTAAATGAAGAAAATCAAGAATTGCATGATTTTAAGGTGAGTGATACATAACCTAATTAGGAAAGTATTCAACGAAGAAAATCAAGAATTGCACGATCCTAAGGTGAGTTATACATAACCCAAGTAGGAGAGTACGTATATACGTACACTAGGTTAGCAACCCGTGTATTATACGTGTAGCATATATAATGTGAAAATTAAAACTGTTCATACTTCATAATTACGCAACTTCTAATGAATGATAACTAATCAATCTATAACAATAATTACACAACTTATGCTATAATTATATACATACACTAGTATTAAGCCCCTGTGTTGCAGCGGTTGTCATAAAACTGTGTTAAGTAGTAGTAATACTATACCATTGTCAGCGGCCACCAACACCGGAAAAGCTCGTAAAAACAAAATAAATAAAAACGGGGAAAAAATAACGCCGAGCGAAAAGCAGACGTAAAATCTTTGAATCACGCACGCTCGTTGCTGAGAAATTAAACCGAAACGTAAAACATAGAAAAAAAATAACTAAGTCAATCCAGGACCCGCGTGTTGGACGAACTTGTCAAACGCAGAAAAATAGATGTGACGTGACGGGCCAGTCAAACGGGAAAAAAATATACGAAAAAATGTTGAACCCCACACGCACGTTGCGGTGCGTTAACTCACAAAATTTAGAACGAAACGAAAAACTTGGGAAAGATGAAAAGTATGGTGGACCAAAATTGAAAATAAAAAAGAGTTGGGATTAAATTGCAAAAGATGAAAAACTTTGGGTTAAAAGTAAAAAAACAAAGGGTCTAAATTACAAAATTGAAATTATTTATTAATTTTAGATAAAGATAAGGATAAAAATAAGTGATATCTATATATTGATTATTAATTAATATTAATATTAAAAAATTTATTAAATAAATATAAATAAAATTTATGAGGTTGAAGAAAAGAATGTCATGTGGCATTATTTGGAGTTGATAAGTGGCAAAATCCTAGATGGCATTATATAAATAAAAGTTAGATAATTAAGTAACTTATACATATTATTACGAAACTTATATGCTAATTACACATATACATAATTATGCATATTATACGCACAACACGACTTATTTTGTTGTTTTTTAATGTGTAGCAAAACTATACTTAAATTAAAGAGAATAAAATGTTAGATTTAATGATGGTTGTTTTAAATAATGTCAAACATGTTACTAATAATTCTAACAAAAATTTTAAAGATACTATAAATATCGATGCATTAGTTTGCTATTGAGAACTATATAAAAAATAGATTTCTAGCTTTTTACCATAAATTATAAAAAAGAGTGAGAAAGAATATGGAGTTGATAAGTGGCAAAATCCTAGATGGATACTCTAGAAATCAACCATGTGTCCTCCTATTTTTATTTATTAATATAGAGATTTTGTCGCTTAAATATTTATAAATTTTGAAATTTTGTTGATGTGTTCAAGACTTGGTAAATGAGTCATTATTGAACATGGTGCAAAGTCTCATTTGAGACTAGAATCACATGGGTAGTTACGTCATCAAGACAGTTGAGAAGCTCACGTGAGTATGTATTGGGTAGTTGGCTTAGTAGCTTACTAGCCATATGTAATTTATGGAACAAATTTTTGAGGGTTTTGAATGAGCGTATGATTTGCCGCTCAAAAAAAAAAAGTTATTAGTTATGTGAGTATACTAGGTTATCAGAAATTACAGAATCTGAATCCCGTAGTGATCACATTTTCTCATCATTGTTTTTTACAACTCAATCTTTTTCTTAATTGCAACTTGTTTCATGTGTTTTTAATTCCATGTCAGTTTTATAATCATGAGTTAGTTTAGTAAAATTTACAAACAAAACATGTAACACTAACCACATGCTCCTCGTGGATTCAACACCCGACTTACCCTATCTATAGGTAAAGTTAGGTTATTTTTTTGAGTGGCCCATGACAGCCTCATCAGGGAGTTCCAGGCAGTTGCCTGACACTTTCCCCCATCTTGTGTCTGTAGTTATACACTGGGGGCAAAATCGTAATTTAACTGTGAAAGCAAACAAAAACGATGACAAAAATGTGAATTTAAATTGAGGACAAAATCGTAATTTACCTAGGAGGAAGAAAAAAAACTAATGACGAAACTGTAAATTTAAACGGGACAAAATCGTAATTTTGAACTCGAGGGCAAAATTGTAATTTTTTATTGGGGGCAAAAGCATAATTTTAGTTTGAACTGGAGGTAAAAACGTAATTTTAAAACTGATGACAAAATCGTAATTTTAAAGCGGGATAAAATCGTAAATTGGTTTGACACAAATTTCACAACTAAGGACATACTTGTAATTTTATATTAAAATATTATATATCTTCTGTACATCAGATTTCCAAAATGTAATAGATATAATATAATATAATATAATATCTTGAAAAGATCACGTGACTAATTAGTTATTTCGGGTCTCGAACACATCTATTGTATGTCAATTGTCAATATGTTTCGGTCAAACTTAGTTAAATTTATTGGGTATGTAATTACTTTTTTTTGAAGGCTAATATCATTAAAACACACAACCCGGACCGTTAATCTCCAAGTTAGAGACTAACGGAAAACGGAAAAGATTACATCACCGGCAAAACAAAATTACACCAATTTCGCCAATCTATACAACCCTCTTTATGCCTACACTTAAACCAAAGAAACGCCAAAGACTTCACATCCGCAACCAAAAGAGTAACCAAAAGAGTAACGCTTGATACCGAGCCGTTAAAAATCTTATCGTTCCTAGCCTTCCAAATCCGCCAGCACGCAATAATAATTATACCATACATGATATCCTTCTTCTTCGCAGTGTAAGGCAGATCGTTCAAAACAAGAAGCACATCGGATAAAGAAAAAACGTAAAACCTCGGAATATTACACCATGAAGCGATAGCGTCCCACATACCACTCGCAAATCTACACCCGGAGAACAGATGGTCCACCGACTCTTCGACTTCACCGCATAGCCCACATAAACCATTTTCAACGTAAATATTACGATGAAGAAGCGCATCTTTGGTAGGAATTCAGTTTAGACTAGCCCGCCACATAAAAATATTACACTTGTTCGGAATCCACTTGCACCATTGATAGACCGAGTTGTTGACAGAAATAACCTCCCCTTTTATCCAGTTTCGCGCGTCTTTAACCGAGTATCCGTCTCCGTCTTCTTGCCTCCAAACCCATCGGTCTACCTGTTCGCTTAATGAGACATTCGAAAGGAGCCGATGGCATTGAATTAACTCCTCTATTTCCATCTCAGTGGCTGGGTAATGTTTCCAATTCCAGCAGACAGCATGCGACCCAATACAATCTCGAATTCTATCAGCCACGTTGCAGCGTTTATCTTGTTCCAGGCAAAACAAGCTCGGAAACGTATATTTCAGCGGTTCTGTAGAAAGCCAAGGATCGATCCAAAACTTTAGCTGTTTACCGTCGCCCACCACCCCTTTTATCAAGTTCATAAAACCGTTTCCATTCACTTTAAGCTTGTAACCAGCTTTAACCAACCTGTACCATGCGCCTGTAAAACGAGAATTGCAATGAATGGTCTCCCATCTTCTAGTTGACATGTGAATGGCATCGACTACTTTCCTCCAAAGCGCATCTTTTGCTATGCGGTATCGCCATAGCCATTTCAACAACAACGCATAATTGTTATCTTCCAACCTGGATAAGCCCAAACCACCTTGTTTTACACTCCTAGTAACCCTATCCCAAGCCACCCAATGGATTTTGTTTTTGTCATCACACCCGCTCCATAAAAAGTTTTTAATAATCGCCTCTAGTTTATTAATCACCGCGACCGAGGCCTTATACAGGGAAAAATAGTACGTAGGTAGACTTTCCAGAACAGCCTTAATGAGAGTTACTCTACCTGCCATAGAGACCACACTAGCCTTCCAAGAGGATAAACGCTTTTTAAAAATGTCGATGATAGGGTCCCAATTACTGATACGATTCATGTTAGCACCCACCGTGATGCCCAGGTATCTAAAAGGAAAAATCCCCGCTTTGCATCCCATGTCGTTAGCGAAACCATCAACCTCTTCGGCGCTCTTCCCCACCCCGAACAAATTGGATTTGTTCAAGTTTATTCGGAGACCCGAACACAAATGGAAGATACGAAGAATCCTCTTCACGGCATTTAAATTACAATGCGACCATTCACCCATAACCAAAGCATCGTCTGCGTACAAGAGATGAGAAATAATCGGCCCGTCATTATTTAAACGCACCCCGTGAAATAGGCCATTCGCACTCGCCGTCCTAATCAACGAAGACAAGCCCTCCATGACTATCAAAAATAGAAACGGCGAAATAGGGTCACCTTGTCTTATCCCCTTTTCGCAACTAAATTCGAACGTGGGCGATCCATTAACAAGAACCGAGGACCGAGCCGAATAAAGGACGCCTTCTATCCACTTACACCATCTAGATGGAAAGTTCATTTGCTTCATAATGGAAATCAGAAATCCCCAGTTAACATTATCGTACGCTTTCTCGAAATCGATCTTCAAGAAAAAAATATCTCTCCCCGTCTTTTTTGCCCACGAGAAAATCTCATTGATAATAAGGGGACCATCGAGAATGTACCTCCCCGAAAGAAAAGCCGACTGCGTCTCGTGAATAATACTCCCCCATCACCTTTTTTAGACGATTAGCTAGAACTTTAGAAATTACTTTACTAATCACACCAATCAAGGTAATGGGGCGATACTCGTTCAAGCCCACCGGATCTTTAACTTTAGGAATAAGCGTGATAAAGGAAGATCCCACTCCACGGCTAATTTGGCCTGTATCAAAAAATTCCTGCAAAACTCTAAAAAAGTCATTAGAAAAAAGCAGCCAAAACCGCTTGAGGAACCGGAAATTGAAACCATCCGGGCCCGGAGCCTTGTCACTGCCACAATCAAACACGACCATTTTAATTTCAGCTTCAGAGAACGGAGACAGCAGGCCTTCGGCTTCAGCCGAACTCAGCTGGCTAATCCCATGGCACTCTAACATCGGTCTATCAACCATCTCCTCCATAAAACGCCTCTTAAAGAAACTATGAATCTCTTTTTTCACTTCAGACGGCTTGAAAATCCATTTACCATCAACGTTCAAACTCGGGATATTTTGAGATTTAACATAATGTACAAAATTGTAGAAATCAACTTTTTTGTTATACTCAAATTGCATTTCGTACTTCACTATGAAATCGGCAAAACCAATCTTTATGTTCATGTTTTGCTACAGGTTCAACTTTTACCACTAACCTCGTCCAAAAACTCAGTTAACTTATCTCACACGCTTTGCATGTGAGGGTATTATGGTCTTTTCCCAAACCTTTTATTTATTTATTTGAATGGCTAACTGCTTTCCACGTGTAAACTCACTCTTTCGGAGCTATGTCCAAAGGCCGACTACTCGACCACCGCTAGAAAGCATAGCACACCCCAGATGCGCGAAAACCCCGTGGAATAGGTAAAACCGCGACACCCCAAACCTTTTATTTAATATATCTATACTATATTATAATGCATGAGGCAAGGGCATTTTAAGATACCCAAAAAATAAGAACTTCCCCCCCCCCTTTATTTATAGAAAGACCCCTAAAATGAGGGTAGTTTGTGCTTTTAAACACTATTTATTTTTTAGCCCCTAAACTTATTACACTTAAATCCCTAAGGTTTTATCTAAATTATAGATAATTAGTTACAATTCACCCCTCAAAAACAAACTTATAATTTTTTTTACTTATTCTTGACATATCTTATAAACTATAATGTTTAAAAAAATCCAAAGATAGCATGACGACCTACACATTTTTGTCGACGTTTCGGTAGTTGTCTTGTTCAATATCGACGCACGGATTAAAAGGTACAAGTAGTTAATGCTTTAATGTACAAGTGATTTAAGAAAATAACAACAAATAATCTTTTTTCGTACATAATGTGTAGATAACATTAGCCACCTGTTTGACAATAATCTTACTTTCTACTCTATTAGTCCCCAAAGATGTAAAAGATGTAATGTTATTAGCACATGGTTCAATTAAAAATGTGATTAATTAAGTACAGAACATGCTTGAAACACAATCGAATGTCTAAAAATGTTAGACACTGATCGAATACATAATACACAAAACATATGGAACACAATCAAAAAATACAAATTCGAATACAGAATACACAAAACAGTGTTACAACCTAAAGTCCGAGCGAGGGATATTGCTTCCAAGCATGTTCCGGCATCAACTTAGCCAGCAGTTCCGCAGATACGCCATTCAACACAGTACAAAAAACATGTGGAACACAATCAACTTTACAAATTCGAAGTAATGATTCCTGACATATTGAGTGATTGTTTTAACATAAATGAAAAACTGTTTTTACCCGTTACGCTATAGCGCGCTACATAACGACGTGCATATGAGATCCTGTTCACAAGCTCCAATCCCAGCCTATCACTATCCTTGAAACTCTTAAGCCCAACTACCAAAACTTGAACTCCTAAGCCTATCTAGCCCATGCGTTTAGCCCAACTCACATACAAATAGAACAATTTTATGAGAACAATAAAAAATAACATATGTAAAATATAAAACTGACATATTGAGTGATTATTTTAACATAAATGAAGATATTATGTGTCACATTTTAAATTATTAATATATCTTATAAAAACTAAAAAATAACCACAACAAACTTCCGAAATAAAGGGGTGACATCTAAAATTAAACCCTAATGCTTACTACTATAAATACACAGCAGATTTCCCCTGTATCAATTGCTAAATAAGTTCAGAAATGGATCCAATTCTGAATTCAAATGTTGTGAAAAACCAAGCATGCAAGATTGAAAATTCTAAGGTTAGTTTTTTTTATATCGCAGCTCTGAATAATTGTTTTCTTTTATTTACGTTTATGTGAATGTTTAACTTATTTGGATCAGAATTAGTTGCATGACGAACAAGCTTCTAAGGTATTGATTTTGCTGGTTTTTAACTATTATTTTTGCATATATCTTTCATATTAACATGTTTGTTATCTATACTACATGTGTGTTTTATTGCAGGATCATGGTGATAAAAGTGTCGAAATAATTTCTCATGGTGCAATGTTTAGTCCTTATAAGTCTAATCTTCAACGTGAATTTAGTGAAGATGTAATTTTAAAGTTTATTTGATTTTTTTTTTAACTTTTGCAATTTTTGTCCTTTTTAAGGATCGGAAGTATGAGTCTCAAAGGAAGAGATCCAAGAGACTCTCTGAATGGAAATGGAGTGAGATTATCAGTTTAGATGATTCTGAGGAAGATGACCAAGAAGAGGAACTAGAAGACACAACCGATTCAAGCACAAAGAAGAAAACCGAATTAAAAATTCCTCAAGTGTCAATTCAGAAGCGAAACAGATTTCATTCAGCATAATATGAAATCTTTCAAGTGTTTTTATTTTTTTTTTCATTTTCAGTTATGTTTGATCTAGACAATTTCATTTTCAGTTTTTAAGATTTAATGCAGTCTAATAAAGTTTATTTTATATTTTAATTTTAGTTTTGGTGTTAATATAATGCACTATTGACCATATTAATAAAGATATAAACTCTCAACATCCTATTTTTTATAAAAACGGTTCTGGAATTTTATAAAAATATAAATTTTTTTATATCTGTAAACAAAACGAAATTTAAGAATTTAAGTTAAATGTCTAGAACATACTTACAAGTCAATGAAAATTTTATATTTAAAGTTTATTGGATGGATACTATATGGATATTTAAAAAAAGTAATGAACTTTAAAGAAAAGATTATACTTTATAACTTAACCAATAAAATAAACATACTTTGCAATTATAACTTACCTTTTATTTTTTGTCTTTTGATTATTAATTTTTATAAAAAAACAAAACTTTATTTCTTAAAAGAAAAGACTTTTTTAAAAACAAAATTATATAAATACTAAATTTTGTTGCAAAGTTTTAGGGATTATAAGTTAACTATGTTCTTATAGATTATATTAGTCAGTTTCAAAACAACTCTTATATGTTGACTAGATACATTTTTTTATGGATTTTAAGTTATAACCAGATTGTGTTTACACTTTTTTAGGAATTATTAGTTAAAATTAAACTCATATAGATAAGATTAGTTAGTTGAAACAAACTACAAGTTATTAAGAATTCGTTGGTTTAAAAGTGCTATATAAACAACTCATTTTCATTAGTTTTTATATTAAAAAAAAACAAAACTTTATTTCTTAAAAGAAAAGACTTTTTTTTAAAAAAAAAAAAGTTTGTAACAAGTAAAATGAATAATAATTTACGATCTTTACTATATAAATACTAAATTTTGTTGCAAGGTTTTAAGGATTATAAGTTAACTATGTTCTTATAAATTATATTAGTCAGTTTCAAAAAAACTCTTATATTTTGACTAGATACATTTTTTATGGATTATAAGTTATAACCAGATTGTGTTTACATTTTTTCAGGGATTATTAGTTAAAATTAAACTCATATAGATAAGATTAGTTAGTTGAAACAAACTACAGGTTATTAAGAATTCGTTTGTTTAAAAGTGCTATATATATAGCTCATGACATATATCCACCACAATAATAAAAATATTATACGAATATGAAAACCAGAAATGAGTTGAGTGGCGCAATGCAAAGTGTCGCCCCCGCCGCATCGCGCGGGCACCCTACTAGTTATTTTAAATGAAAGAGACTCTGTTTGTGTGTGTGTATACCAATCGCTACTTTCTCAAATGGAAACGATGATGTTCGAGTAAATGGCAGGTCATTTATTCAGTATAATTTGTTCTTCGTGTGACTTAATGGATCGATGCAACACATCTGGGTTTGTTACTGGGGGTTGAATGAATTGAAGAAATACCGAATACTGATTTTTTTTTTGGTGACAAAAGTTGTGTTCTTGAGGTTTTGAATCAGATTGTGGATTAAAATGGCTGAAAACCCTCCGTATGTATTTCGGTTCTATTTTAGCTTCGAATGTTGTTATTGGTGGAAGTAGTTTGCCCTCTAGGTTTTACTCGAATGAGAACAAGGGGAAACAGAGTTTTGTGGATCCGGGTTCATGGATCGAAGACGGGTCTTCGTTATCTCTCGGGTTGGGTTGTTCGGTGAGCTCGGGTGTCACCTGGGAAAGGAAGTTGAAGAGCATTCTTCTGGGAATCTTGATCTTACTATGAGTTGAGTCTTGCACCAGGTTCTCTCGGGTTGGGTTGTTTGGAACTATAAGGGCGTGTTTGGCTAAGCTTTTTGAAAACAGCTTATTGACTTATTGGCATTTTGAAAAGTCAGTATGGAGTGACTTTTTGAAAAAGTCACTTTTCCCTCTCACATACACCCTCATTGCCAAACACCATTTTAGAGCTTATGACTTTTCAAAAAGCCAATAAGTCAATAAGTTGTTTTAAAAAGCTTAACCAAACATGCCCTAAATACATGTAATCACAATCATTTGAAAGTAATGAAAACTATATATTTTCTCTAAACTCTCTCTCCCTCTGCACGGGGCACATGCGGTGACCCCATGCGGTGACCCAAGTTGCCGTGCGGGTACACTGCCGCCATCAACTCGGGGAGGGGAAGCGGGGTGGGGGATTGGTTGAGAGGTTATAGGAGAGAGAAAGGGGGTGATTGGTTGTTAATGTGAGTCCACTCTTTTTTCACCAATCATATTTTTTTCCTTTTTTTTTATAAAAAAATAATTGTGTGAGTGAAGTGATGCCATCGTTTGAGTGCAAAATGGGAACTTAAGAGGGGAGTTGACGTGGCACGTGCTGATTGGGTGTGTGTAGGAGAAAGGACTCCCCCTAATGCTGTGTTCCAGAGATCCACTTAACAGGGGGAGGGGAGGGGAGGGAAAATGGGGTTTTTTTTGTCTGAGAATAGTCTTTTCAATTTGGAAAGACATGGAGGGGAGGAGAGGGATGGAGAGGGATTTTTAACTCGAGAACACACCCTAAGAGAGGAGTGCCCCTCTCACCCTTACAATTGGCATCAGAGCCAAAAGATCCTTAACCTGTGAAATCGTTCGTGAAGAACCGAAAGATACCGAGTGACTCGATATTGATTGTGAAGAAGAAAAAAAAATCCCCTGTTACCATTCCTTTTCCCGTTTTCATTCACCCCGAAACAATTCGCAAATCAGAGGACATATCTGATTGAAGTTTGTAACCCTCTGTTCTTCGAAGTTTATATACAGAATTTGAGCCATACAATTCCGATTGAAAATCACAATCATCAAAGGATTTATTTGATCACTATCGATTGTAACCGAAGAACAATTGGACGGAACGTTCAAAAAAATCGTCGCCGGAAAACGTTTTACGATCCCCTGTTTTATAAAAAGTTGAAAAATCGGATTTTTTTAATCAAATCAATCAAGGGTTTACTTGATTGCCATCGTTGTTTGTACATTAAGGACAAACAGAATCAAAGGATATATTTGATTCAGATTCATCAGAAGGGTTACTCCGGTGAAAGTTTTATCGTCTCTGTTATTCCGATTTGGCGCCGGAATATTTTCCCAGAATCTTGATTACTATGAATATCCAAACTGAAACCGATGTGGACCTTGAGTTGAGTCTTGCACCAGGTTCTGTTGAATCCGATGTCACTTGAACATCATCGTTTCCATTTAATGTTAAACCGAGGGTTACTCGAACATCATCGTTTCCATTTAAGAGAGCAGCGATTGGTATACTATACACACACAAACAGAGTCTCTTTCATTTAAAATAATACATTAAAATTTCTGCAATTTGTTGTGGTTTATATTTGTAAAAAAGTTAGGACCAAAATTCCGTGTTAAATTTCAATATCGAGTCTACAAACAGAGCGGGTGTTATAGAAGTTGGAGTTAACCCGACCCGACCCAACTCAACCTAACCCATTACAATATATGGTTTGGATCTTTGTCCCTTCCAGAGTTTCACAATCATCAAAGGAAACACCTTTTTCTAGTTTTATGTACCTTCAAATAATATAAGTCTCCCAATAATTTGCTTGTCCCTTTTTGCTCCACACCAATTTCTTAACCACCAAGAATCACCATCTTGATTCAATCACAGCCCTTCATCCAATCCAAATGCCAATCACAGTCCTACTTTCATAAAGATGTTATACAATCTATCAAATTCAAATTCAGCATGTCCCCACCACCTCACTCAAAGAGCCTACTTTTCACTTTACTTTAATCAATCCCACCTTCTTAAACTCTATTTTCATTCCTTCATGTAGTGGTTTTTCCTTCCTTAAAGATGCACCCTCGCCACTTCCCACCACCACACCAACCACTAGAACCGCCGTCACTCTACTCTACTCCTGACCCACACCACCGAACCGCCACCCCGTCTCCGCTGGCTCATGCTGTCACGCCCGTAAAATCATCTAGACATACCATGATGATACAAACACCAACGCAAACACGAACGCAAACGCCAATGCAAACGCAAACACCTGAGTATTTTTACGAAAGGTTTCCCAATACAAGAGACAGACTCCTGCTAAGAAACCACCGAAACACAGATCCCGCCATTTGGTGCTGCGCGATCATATGTTTAATATTCAGCATACTAATAATCTTGTTTGGAATCACAACTTTGATCATATTCCTCGTCGTCAAACCGAAAAACCCTGTCTTCGACACCAACCACGCGAGTCTCAACGTCGTTTACTTCGATTCGCCTGGGAATTACAACGGAGACTTCACTTTTATCGCGAATTTCACAAACCCCAACAGGAAACTTAACGTGAGATTCGAGTATGCTGCAGTTGAACTATGTTTTGCCAACAGTGTCATCGCGAATCAATCGATCAGACCGTTTAGTCAAAGGCAAAGAGAGACGGGTGTGGTCAAGCTTCATTTCGTATCGAGCCTAGTGCCCCTGCCGTCGAATCACGCGATGGAGCTTAAACGGCAGGTTTTGAGCAACAAAGTTATGTACAGTGTGAAGGGGACGTTTAAAGTACGAGTAAGCTTCGGTTTGATTCATTTCTCGTACTGGTTGCATAGTCGATGCGAGTTGCAGATGAGCAGTCCACCGTCTGGTTTACTCATGGCGAGACGCTGCATAACTAAGAGATGAAATGTTATTTATATCGTTATTCATCTCTTTTCATTTTTTTTGCTTTTCTTCAACAGGTTGAACTGAGATCTAAATCGACTCGGTTCAACCGTATCTCGTGTGTATAATTGACAATTGGGCACTATCTATACCTACAAAAATCTGTATATAACGCAGTATTTGCTCCGAGTTTTTTGTTTCCTGTTACATCAGAAGTGAGGACAACACAATCTACCTAACATAAAAGCGAAAAGTTTGAAGATATGATGTGGCAGTTAAAAAAAACGATATGAAAATGAGATCTTGGGTATCTTTTACCGAAAGCAAGATTCTTGTGGAACATGAAAGTATAAAGCAGATATATCTTCTTATCATGCTGCAGAAGATGTATATTTTGACTTTTGTGTGAAAACCTACAAGTTACAAAATTTAAAGTTGTGAAATTTATTATAAATCTTGCAGAATGCTTCTTCTAACAGTGTCAGGACTGTAGAGGGTAAACAATGATGCATAAAATAAAGCAAGATTCTAAAGCAATTTTTAAATCAAAACTAACGGGTGACTTTTCGTTCAAATGAGGAAGGGAGGGAAAACTATCAATGATCCAACTCAGAAAGAACATGACTTGAGCTACGTTTGGAGTTGTGGGCCCATAAGTAACGAACAAAAAGGTTTCAACAGGCCGGATCATGTGGCAAAAGTCGGACACGAATTTCATCATCTGGAGCCCAAATTCGATAAAGATGGCTCTTTCGCAATTTTTGTAATTTCAGTTAATTTAAATATACATGTAAAATCGCATGAATGTTAGATTTGAGTAATTCACGTGTCTAATTAAGAAGTCAGTTTTGTATTTAGAAAGACAATTTTAGTTTTCCAATTTTCGCACGACTTGCCAGAATAAGACCTACCTCATAAAACAAGTGTTTGATGTAATGTTTCTGATTATCGAATATTATATTGATTTTCCTCTAAGATCATCTTCTCTTTAATTCGCTTCCGCTCTGTCTACTACCCGAGATTTAACAGGGAAAAGGCCAGATATATACAAACATTCTATTCACTTTCCAAACAGTCTAAATCGTTTTGCATTCAGACTTCAAGCTTTGCATCCTAAATTTTAAACTCTATCCTGATGAACTTTTATATTTCGACTTTCTATCATTGGAAAAAAGACCCGTAAGCACTAGGATTGATGATCACACACGATATAAATCACAGGAATTGAAAAATCAAAGACAGGAATATGTAGTATAATATAAGGTTCCCCTAAATCGGCTGTGCATCCATACTACAATCATAAAATGAAGATTGAGTGTATTATAAGAAGTGAACACACTGACAAAAGTTTCTTACAATCAAATTAAGGTCGTAGTCATGAAATTAAGGTCATAGTGGCCATCTACATGTGTAACATTATGCAATATTTAATATTGAATAAAGCTATAAAAATCATGCAGTATATTCAAGGATCAATGGTAAAGTGAAATATAACATTAAGTATTAACTAAAACAAGACAGTATATAACTCAAAAGGTATACCATAATTTCCTAACGACCAACTTCAGCAGGCGTCTTAGCCTCGATGGACAATGCGTGCAATCCACTCTGCAACTCATCAGCCAAAAGCGAATAAACAAGCCTATGTCTCTTCACCATACTCTTCCCTTCAAACTCCTTCGAAACCACTCTCAAATTAAAATGTGTCTCCCCATTACTACTCCCCTTAACACCCGCATGACCCGCATGCTGATACGAAACATCCTCTAACTCCAACTCAACAGGCTGCAACTCCTTATTCAAAATCTCCCTAATCCTCTGCCCCCTGCTTCCTAAAACTAAACCATCTGAACTGGAAACATCAACAGTTGAAGAACTGTTACTTAATTCAAAATCAGAAGTTCTTGAGCCCGAATCGCTATCTGCTTTCGGGCTCTCGACATTTTCGGTTCTTGAAACACTCCCTTTCTCAGCTTCAACAAACAACATCAAGGCCTTTTTCTGCATCAACTGAAACATATTCAAGAACCCATTGTTTCTAGAAGGAGACAAGCTCTGTTGCAAACCCAACAACACAATAAACTCAGGGGAAATCTTAACAATTTCTTCGATAGAACAACCTGAAAGACCCTGAACAAGTAAAGCAGCTAACCCTTTGGTAATCAAAGCATCAGAATCAGCTTCAAAGATGACAACTTTCTTATTCGAATCATCAAAATAAGCCCTTAACCAGACCTGTGAAACACAACCTTTGACTTTGTTTTCGTCTGTTTTGAACTGGGGTTCGAGGGGTTTGAGGTTTTTGCCGTAGAATAAGAGTTGTTCGTATTTGGCTTTTGGGTCTTGTACGGATTGGAAAAGTTTGATGATTTGTTGAAGGTTTTGTGGGAGTTGTTCAAAGATGAGATATTGATTGTTCGAATGATGAAGATTGGGGTCAGGGGAAGAGGGCTTGGTGGTGGGGGTTGATCGGACGGTGAAAGATTTGGAAAGATGGGGTTTGGGTGAAATGGGGAAAGATGAAGGGGGTTTAGGGTTTAGGGGTTTGAAGATTGAAGGTGGGAGTGGGAGGAAATGGGTGGAGATTCGACGGTAAGATGAGCAGAGAGACATGGCGACGGAACAGCAACGGCGATAGCGACGGTGATATGAGGTGGGGGGAAACCGTCGTTGGTTTATCTAGAAGACAGTACGTCCCACGTGTGATAATAATTAATAATATTTTGCAGAAAATAGAGAAAAATAATATTTTTGAAATAAAGATTATAAAAAAAAATACACGATAATATCTTTACAGAAAAAATATCACAAATAATTAATGAAAAATTAGAGTTTTCGTTATTTAGGTTCAGGTTTTAAAAAATAATTATTTATGAAATAAATATAATTACACTTTTATTCATATTTTCGTTCTTATTTCATTGTATATCTGATTTTTAAAATATATCTAATATTAAAATATTGGTATTTAATTAGACTTTTATAGAGTAAAAGTGATAAAAATAATTGAAGAAAAAGAAGGTAAAAGAATTAAATAAGAAAAAAATGTTATAACTAGACAATTCTTTTAGTGTTAAATGGTTATTTTGTAAAACATTAACTTCATTTTTTAACACTAGTTAGCGTAAAGCACACTTGTAATAAAGAATGCTTTATGTAAGGGTCAAGTTATTCTACAAAGGCTTCTAATTGTAAGAAGTGTAAGAAGGATTTATAGAGTGACAAGTGTCCAATAAGTTAAAACTAAACCCACTACATCGCCACCAAAAACCTAAACACCCACCCCACCCCACCACCACCATCACCCAAAAACCTAAACACCCCCCCCCACCCAAAAACCTAAACCACCCCCCCCCCTCGCGGCAAAAAAAAACAATAAAAAAAAACTATACCTCACCAAAAAAACCCCCAAAAAACCTAACCCCCCCCCCCCCACCCCCCAAAAACCTAAAAAAAAATCTAAAAAAAAACTAAACACCCACCCCCACCCCTACCCCCACCCAAAAACCTAAACCCCCACCCCCCACCCCCTCGGCCAAAAAAAAAAAAAAAAAAAAAAATTGGGTGGGTGATGTGGGGGGTGAGGGGGGGGGGGGTTAGGTTTTTGGTGGTGGTGGATGTTTAAGGTTTTTTTTTTTTCTTTTTTTGTAGTGGGGTTTTTTTGTGTAGTGGGTTTTTTTAGGTTATTGGACACTTGTCACTCTATAAATCCTTCTTACAATTAGGATCCTTTGTATTTGATCCTAATCCCTTTATGTAATTTACATAGTTTAAGAACGAAACTTGCAAGTTGGTATAAACATAAATGGTGAAAAATATAATTTAGCCTTATAGATTGTGCAAGAAAAGTAGAATTTTTTTATAGATTAAATAGTAACAAAAGATATATAATATTTTGTTGTTTTGGAAAATTTTATGATAGCAATATATATGTTTGCATCATTGCATGTTATGTTTATACACATATATAAACATCTTTTGACTCTTCTTTATAGTGGCAAGTAGTGCTGAGCTCTAGTGAGATAACATATTACAAGTATGAATTGTCACCCATGAGCATAAGTTAATGATCATATAGCCTGTTAGAATGCCATGTATAATGTGTATATCAGTCCAACTCAACCAAGTCCATAATAAAACACAAGGAACAAGTCTCAGCGGTACCCAAAACCATCTCAAACCCGAACCCAAACATAAAATCCACAAACAACCATCTTTCTATGATCCCAAAATGACTCGGGCTGGAGTTCGGACATCTTCATTCATTCATCGTCTGTCCCAAAATATCGGTCGCCAAACTCTCCCATCCCTGGAAGCACACGAAACTCCTTATTCAACCCTGTTTCTATCTCTGATGTCACTATCTTTATTCTTGGAAACCGTCTGCACACTACATGCACTCCTTGCGGTGCCTGTTTATGCCCCCACAATTTGTTCAAAATTAGCGTTTGACTTATTTGGTCAAAATGTTGACAACTGATAACGGATTTCGGACTTACAGAGATCAGATTCAGGAATATGATATTGGCCTCTGGTACCCCTTTCTTTAGAAGCAAAGAAATAGCCTGAACCGCTGAATTGCCTGAACAAATCAGTTGCAATTATCAGCACAAACACATATAGGATCCAACATGTTCGAAAAAAGTTACTTGTGAGAAATCTAAAAAACTAACCTGTTCCAAGTATAGGATCCAACAACAAAACATGCCTGTCGGATATGTCTTGTGGCAGTTTTTCATATATTAACTGCATAATAGTTCAACCTTGTTTTAATGCGTACAACTTGGGTGAAATGCAAACAAAATTTGCTTGAATAAGAATATTAGGCGCAAACCTGTTGCCCGTTATCACCTTCTCTATGAATAAGAATCTTTCCAATCTTTATACCCTTACAACATGCTCGCAATGCATTTTCCATACTCTCACCACTGCAAACAGATTGACAAGTCAACGACTTCGACCAGACGGAAAAAAAAAAACAAAATAAAATATTTTCCCAAAAATATAAGTATCAGAACTGACAACTAGAAATAAAAACTGTTTTTGAGTTTAGATACCTCCGGATAATGGAAACACCACATAATCTTTTACAAAAATCTACTCCTGTGTATACCGACTCTGTTCACAAACCAAAATATCATGACGAAAAACGGTTAGACTTGATAGCACATGCATAGTAAGATTAACGAATGTAGAAGCTTACCGGTTGGAGTTACCACCTGCTTTTCGGTAAATGGTAGATGTCCCAAACCATGCTCAACGACCTGATTAAATCAAATGAGAATTATGCAAATATTAAAATAAATGAAAATGGCATTACCCAATTCCACCCTAGAAACAAGAACTCACCAACCGGATTAGTCGGTCTGCGTAAAAGACAAAATCATGTTTTGTTGTTTGAGCATCACGTATAAGTGTATGCATGCCACGTATCTGCATGACAACAAACAACTAACGATGAGGAAACTGTATAACAAAAGAATACCCAAATAGAATAAAATGCATCAAAATTGTAATTATCAAACATGGAACTTAAAAAGTGGTACCTGAAAAGTAGAGTGAATGACGTATAAATTAGGATATATTTTACAAAGATCATGTTGACCTAGCTTCGTCCGAATATGTTGGACAATTAAGTCGATCGCCACATGATTGTCTCCTCCGCGAGGTATGATGATGTCAGCATACTTCTTTGTTGGAAGTATGAAGTCATCAAAAGCAGGTTTTACGAACTTGGAATACTGCATATAAGTTAAGCTAAGCCCGTAAGTAAATAAATTAAATGAGCAAAAGAAGATAGGAATAATGGATTTTAATAATCCAAACTATTAGCCGTTGGCCGACAACGGTCCCAACTTTAAAAAATAACCAGTGGTGGTGCCACCTTTTCACATATTGTAAACTAATGGACTTTTACTAAAGAACCTTAATTTCTTTTTGTCCCCTTAGACTTTTCGGTTTAGTAAAGGTCCATTGGTTTACAATATATGAAAAGGTGGGACCACCACTGGTTATTTATTAAGTTGGGACCGTTGCCGGCCATTGGCTAATAGTTAGGATTATTAAAATCCATTATTCCAAAGAAGATAGTAATGCGATTAAAAAAGCATCCAATAGGCAAAACCAATCCCATAATAGTTTTACAAACCTTAAAATGCATATAACCTATTTTTTTCATCTTTTAACAACTAACCTGATCAAGTACCAAACTGATATCTCGTCCCTTTTCGCCAGTGTCACGCCTTATTCTCCTTGCCAGACGCACATCAGCATCTGCACCGATAATATAAATGTAAATACTGATAGATGACAAAATGATTTTTCATTGGACACTGGAAAAGAACCACAGAGTAATATATAATATGGATGAACAGAAAGGAATCTGTTAATGATTAATGTTATGTAAGGAGTGTATAGAACCTGTATCAACAAAGATCTTCATGTTCATCATTTCACGTACACGAGGATCGTGAAAAATTAGTATGCCTTCCAAAATTATGACATCTGAAGGATTCACCTGCCATATATTTCATATCAATTGATTTATATTGAGTTCTTAACTATACTATAATTCACCACAAACAATGGGGGAGAATATTATTTTTAAACAGAAGAATAAATTAATGGTACTTCCTGCTGCATTACTAGTAAAAACAAGAAACGGAGAACAAAGATAGACACCAGCAGGTCTTCTACTTTGATGCATTGTGGGTATTTGAAGCTGATCCATACTCCCAGTCACGTGACCCTCATTTAATCAGTTTATCAATTAAGTTTTATGCGCGTGGATCTTAGAGTTATCCGGTAGGGTTTGTTTGAGTTTTTTTTTAATAAGTCTAGCTTGTTAGCTAGACCGAGTTATTTGGTTTACATTGTATTGTTGGCTATATAAGCCTTTCTTGATTTCGTTATATGTATTCACTTCAAGCAATAACAATTAATTGAGTTTCCAGTGCAATCAGTTCTCATCTGTTTATTTTTGTGTGTTATCCTACGAGTTCTAATACCATCAGTGGGCAACAAACTGGTTACATGAAAAATCAAGATAAACGGTTACATGAGCATGTATAATGGTTACATGAGTCTAATTAGTTTTTAATTCATGCTACTAGACAGAACAAAGATGAAAAATCGGTTACATGAGTCTAATTAGTTTTTAATTCATGCTACTAGACAGAACAAAGATGAAAAATCAAGATAAACGGTTTGACAAGTCAAAATGAGCCGGAAAAAAAAACAACTGATCCATGCACTTTGAAAACAGTGGCGGACCTAGGTAGAGGGTTGGGTGGGCGGGTGCACCCCTTGAAAAATAATAGTGTATTTTATAGGGCAAAATCCCGATCGCACCCCTTGATAATTCATGGGTCTGCCACTGTTTGAAAAGGCAACAAAGATAAACTTTTTACATTATGGGCCAAACTTTTAGACATTTCCCAGCTATGTTATAAGAACTAACCCTTCGAGAGACTATGTTTTTGTAACTCCTGAAGTCATATTTTGGGATATCCACTGCTTTTCCATGCTTCAACATCTCCACGACTGATAATAATTTCTCATTATCAAAAGCATCTGGAAAAGCAAACAGGGAAGTGCCGTAAGAAACATGGAAACACAAGCTGGTAGATTATAAAGAAAACAGCCATTGAAGTAAAAACGAAAAAAATAAACACTCGCCAGGATGATCGAAGTTGTATTCATGAACTCTCGTAAGTTCTTCAGCAGTCAAATTATGATAGAAGGAGTCCTACAAACACCCAAAGATGCCTATTACTTTTGTGTGATCAGATTATAGTAGAACGAGCTATATAAATAGCAATAGTTGATTAGCAGGTTACAAAAAAATGCATCAAGAAAAATGATGGTATTATACCTTTCACATACTCTACATTTATTCTAATATAATCAGCAGAGAAAAAATATACCTGGTTCACAAGTACAACACGCTGATCATGAAGCTGCTCAATAATCATATCACAAACTGTTGTTTTTCCCGAAGCTGCACCTCCAGCAACCCCTGGTTGTTGGCCATTTATTTAACAACAGAAAGATTTAATCACAAATATCATCACATACATGACAATCCCTAGCCTTTCAAAGAACAGACTATGCATATAGTGAACAGACTCCTGTGTTTTATATGACAAAAGGAGTAACTTAAGTCAGCAGAACTAGAAAAGAATAGTGTTTATTTATCACAGGTTCACTATCTGAATAGTTTTAGGCCACTCTTTCTATATTTGGAAAGAAAATTTGGACATCATCTAGTAATATAGCCAATGAAAGCTTGCAAATATATATACATTCCCTTCTGGAATCATTTTGAAGCAATCTAACCGATTCTCATGATAAGGTTGGTGAAGGTGCTGACAACATACACAACTGTTGCTTAAAACTATAACTTTTAAGGTATATAAATCATATCGAACATGAGCTTACTATACTAGCAATATAATAACACGCCGAAACCATACAAGTAATCAAGTGGTATTCTTGCTGCAATACATACCAATGATAAAAGGCTGCTTATGCACATTTTCATTCACTGAAGTTGTTGTCTGCCCCACTTGCGAATTCGTTGCCTGCATCCCATCCATGTGGAACCCAGAAAAATGCGCCCTTGTTGAAGACTCTATTAAATACTCTACTGGTGTAGACCCCATCTACAATAATAACCTGCAGCGTAAAGACGAGCAATCATATATCCAGGTTATATCATCATCATCATCATACTCAGTAAATCCCACCAACAGCAAAGCTAAGGTAGGGTCTGAGGAGGGTAAGATGTAGACAGCCTTACCTCTACCCGTAGGAATAGAGAGGCTGCTTCCAGTGAGACCCCCGGCTCGATAGTATATCCAGGTTATATACTAACACTAATTATAACAACAACAATTATTATTATTAGCAATGATATATGTTTCTTCATTATTGTTTCTTGGTTCAATTGACATAGTAAGGGCGCTTAACATTCCACCGTCCTTAGGCCCATACTTCTTATTGGTACGAAGATCATTTAGTATTTATCTTCATTTTGACATACTAATCTAAAAAATTAATATAATCATTTATTCATAATGCTACATTCGAAGATCAATTCTGCTGTGTTTTTCACCGTTAAAAGGCCTGAATGTTCAGTTAATCTTCAGCACATAACCATCAATTTCCAATTGCTCGTCGATATAGTTACGAATCTTACGATGCAGGCAGTTGAAACCCACAATTAAGGATCCCACTGAGATCTGTATCTACCAATGTAGTTTACATATGAACACACACATACAAAGCCTACAGTTGATGCATTAATCATCATAACAACTAAAACCTACAGATCGAAAATAAAAATAAAAAAAAACAAAAATGAAACAAGTGAATCAATTTCTTTGCAGGTCATAAAAACTTAAAACGCCTTGACGATCATCAGATATCTTCAACAATATCAACAATAATTACATTATAAACGATATCAAACGGAATAAAAACATGCATAAACGAACATTGCCTCAGACGCATATCATCAAACAACTCATAAACAATCATAGCTCCAAATCCGAATAGAATATCCGAATAACATCATCACGGATCAAAACATGCAGGAAACAAAATGCAAGATACAGAACCAGAAATCACATAGTTACAAGATTGAATAACCTATAGATACCTCCGAGATTCTCGATTTGATGTGTTCTTCTTCTTCTCGATTTGATTTGAAAACTGGAGGCTGTTGCGATTATACGTATACATTGAAGAATGAATATATATGAAGGTTTTTGCAGTGTCTGTGGGTGGGGTAGTGAATAAGGGCTTGAGGTTGGATGTAATTACGATGGTGAACCTAACGATTTTTTGGACCAAGATAATATCGTAACTATCAATTAGGTGCTGAATTAAACAAGTTTAATTTACGTAAAAACATACCTCTTAGCCTGACGTGGCGCTGATTAGTTGTGGGCCCAATTCATAATTGCTTTTCTTTAAAATATACCTTTATTACATTCACCGCTACTTTAATCATTTTTTTTATCTTTTAAATATAATAATGGGGCTGGAGCGTAAAATCGTGCTAAGTAGCAACCGAACAATGAACAAATTAGGGAAAAGCATAAAACAAAAACAAATATTTATTATATCAAATGACTCATGTGACGTAATAAGTAGATGAAGTCGAATTTATACCGAAACGTATTAAAAGGTCGTGGGGTAAATAAAACTCGAGGAACCAAATGTGATCATTAAACATCGTAGTAAATATCAACCGAACAACAAAAAAAATTCAGAAAAAAACATAAAATAAAAACTAAACTCTTTTGAGGCAAAATTATAAAAAAAACGAAACTTTATTACAAATTAAAGTTACTATGAAAAAAAGGGAAAAAGTCAAAAAAAGAAAAACCAATAAAAGACAAAAAGGTATTACTACTCACTAGAATGTTGAAATTAATATATGTAGATAATTTATTTTTCGTAAATTACAAAAATCGTCATTCATGTGTGTCACTTGTTGCAAACTTTGTCTTTTATCTTTAATAATTGCTAGAAAACGTACTTTATGTTTGCAAGTTATGTCTTTTAGCCCTAACTCAGTTAATTTTTTGTGGTTAAACTTGACCAAATGGACCCCACATTAGGGTATTTTGGTCATTTTACTCATGTGGGTCCATTTGGTCAGATTTAATCACAAAAAAATACCCTCATGTGGGGTCCATTTTGTCAGATTTAACCACAAAAATTAACTGAGTTAGGGCTAAAGGACATAACTTGCAAACATCGAGTACGTTTTCTGTAATTATTGAAGAGAAGGGACACAGTTTGCAATAAGTGACATACATAAAGGACAACAACAACAACAACCATACCCAGTATATCCCACAAATAGCAAAGCTACTTATAGGGTCTGGAGAGGGTGGGATGTAGACAGACCTTGCCTCCATCCCTAAGGATATAGAGGTTGCTTCCAGAGAGACCCCGACTCTAAAACCATCAACATACCAAGGCACCAAATCAAAAAAAAAATATATATATATATAATATAAATAAGAAGTCAGAGAGTATACCAACACACATATATAAAGGACGATTTTTGTAATTTACTCTTTATTTTTTTACAGTGATTTGGAAGTTAAAACCGTAGTTTCGATTGTATGATTTTCACGTTAATAAATACGTAGATAATTTATTTTTTACAGCGAGTGGGAAGTGATGACGTGGATACTCAGAGATTCCAATCAGCAAACCCAAGGTTAATAACAATCGCAAGAAAACAATAAAGAATGCTATACATAAACTAAAAGTAAGAAGTTGAAAGTCGGAAGCTAGAAGCTCCCGACGAGAAGCTGATACACCAACGGCTGATGACAGGAAGCTAAGCTTAATGTAGAACCTTGGAACTTGAACCCAACAAGTCAAACTAATTTAGACTTCTCCCTAAAGCACAAAAAGTGTCCTCGAGACACACAAACCTGAAACTTACCTAAAGAGGCGAGGCTAACCCTTCAAGCAACGTCAAGGGAGGATAAACTTACCAAGACTAAAAGGTACCAGCTGGCACAAGGCTCCCTTTGGCAGATCAATCTGCCTATAAAAGGAGAGTCTTGTTCAGCCCAAAGTAAGTTCATCTCTCTCACTCTAAACTTTCATCTTTTCATTTCGCTTATACTCTTAAGAACAATCCACTGATTCTCACACGGAAGGCCATCTCTCGCGTTAAGACTAACGATGTTCTTTGATTGTAGATTCCGACCAAGAAGCTACCTTTTGGAGTTGAATCTGAATCTTCCCCCTGCCATACTCTTGTTGTTTTAACATGAAGTTAAAACGGAATTTTCGGATGTATGATTTTCACGTTAATAAAAAAATTGTATATGTAGCATGTACATGTGTGAGGAGTGTATTAGTAGTCAAAGTTTGATACTAATTTTGTATGTTTATGTATTTTATTTTGTATGTTTATGTATTTCATGAAGTTTAGTCAACTAAATCAGCTTCAAAGATTGCATTTTATAAATTAGAATATGTTGTTTTTACAAGTTTTAACCCTTTCATGTATTAAGAAAAAACAATACAATACTCAAGTATTAACGAACGAATTATAATTTAATAATTAATCAGTGTGAATCATAATTTTTAACGGCTTAAAATACACAAAATCCATCTTTGATGAGACTCGAACCCTTGACTTCAAAAAAAGTAACCCCTTAACTGCAACAACTTTGCTAATTGGACCATCGGTGTGAATCATAAAGATTAATGACTTTTGAAAATAATTATGATGTAAATACGGATGACATTATCATTGTTGTTATTTTTGTCGTTAGAGGGGTGGGGGAGTTCCCCGATTTGCTATTGGATACCCACTACCCGATCGAGAACACCGTCGTCGGTGTCCCAGGCAGTGGGTTCCGGGTTAACGAACTTGGTTGTTTGCTATCGTATTTTGTTGGTGACATCAAGAATTTAGAGTTAAATGTCATTTTAGTCCCTGTGGTTTGGGCCATTTTGCCAGTTTAGTCCAAAAGTTTCATTTTTTGTCTGTGGGTCCAAAAAGGTTTCACTGTTGCCATTTTAGTCCACTGGGTTAACTTCATCCATTATTTTTGTTTTGAGAAAGGCGATTCAGTCATTTTTTATGGCTGAATTGCCTTTATAGTTAACAGAAATACAGAATTACATATAAGATGACCGAATTGTCCTTCTGGTTAACAGAAAAATTTGATGAAGTTAATCCAGTGGACTAAAATGGCAACGATGAAACTTTTTTGGACGCGGAGAAGAAAAATGAAACCTTTGGACTAAACTGGCAAAGTAACCTAAACTATAGGAACTAAAATGACATTTAACTCCAAGAATTTATAAGGGCTAGAAACAGAGTCGTTTGAGGCTTAAAAAACGTTTTTCTAACTTTATATATATACCACCATTTTTAACACAATTTTTGTCTCTAGTCTCATCTCAATTTAAAATTTCTACACTTTTATCCTACCATAATTTTTACGAAATGAGTGTGATTATCAAGAGTAGACATATATTCCACCGCTTAATATCGATCCAGTACTATTTTTAAACGATACTAGCCTACAATTTATCGAAGATATTGTCTAGCGAGCTGAATAAGAAGACACGACAATGTCTAAAAAAGATATATGCCACGTGATCGTGAAAACGGTAACAACGTTTCAATGGAAGATTATTTGCTGACAACCCCAGATGCAACAAAGGTATGTTTAGACAAATGTTTCGTATGTCGAAACGTCTATTTTTAAAATTTGTGAGCAATGTAGAAACAAATACCGAATGGTTTCAAAGGGGTCGAGAGGATGTCGCGTCAATGTCTTCAATATTTTAGTAGCGTCGTAATTAACTTATACAACAAAGAGTTTTAATTAAGACAGACAAGCCACGACATTGCATGTTTGTGCCAAAATAGACATAAAAATTTAATCGTCCCAAAATTGTAGAATAAGCCTTAGCCGACATCCAAAAGCGCAAGTTTAGCTAGCACCCAAAAGTGTAGGCTAAATCTTTGTTGTCTCAGGCTCTCAGCAACGATGCCAGACAATACCAGCAATCACTATTGCTTACAATATAAAAAAAATATATATATACCGTTTCACAAAAACTATAAAAAACGTATCTTCGTATTCAAATTTTGTTAAAAAATATTAACGAACACAAGTTATTAAAAAATTAATTAACAATCAATTAACAAAAACTAAGTCACTATATTATTTAATTAAGTGAGATTAAAAGGTTTTAAAAATATATTATATAACTAGTATATATTCCATACAAATTATCAATATAAGTATAGACTAATAATGAAATTAAATATTATCAACTGATTTAGCCTTTGAAGTCTGAACCATGTGTCCATGTTAAAAGATAACAGCCTGTCTGCCTGTGTAATCATTAGGGAAATAATTTATGGATTTTAACTATTGTTTAAAATTTTAAGAAGAGTTAAATGTTATTTTAATTCATGTGGTTTAAGGCTATTTTACCAGTTTAGTTTAAAGGTTTTATTTTTCGTCTGTGGATCCAAAAAAGTTTCACCGTTATCATTTAGTCCACTAGATTAATTTCATTCTTTTTTTTTTTTTTTTGTTAACGAGAAGGGAAATTCGGTCATTTTATATGGCCGAATTGTCCTTTTATTTAACAGAATTACATATAAAATAACCGAATTGTCCTTCTCATTAACAAAAGATGAAAGTTAACCCAGTGGATTGAAATGGGATGAAACTTTTTTTAACCCATTGACGAAAAATAAAATATTTAGACTAACCATTTAAAATGGACGACTAAAATGACATTTAACCTTTTAAAAATTCTTTTCTTTTCTTTTTATAAACGTATCGAGTGGTTCAATCAGAGATAGTCGGTGTATGACTCATATAACACGGGCCCGTTTTGATGGATATTCTAGATTTCCTCTTCTCGAGGTTTGTGGAAATTATAAAAGGGAATATTAATTTTTTTAAAATATCTTTTCCGACAAAACAAATTAATTTTTTGATATTGAATAAATAGGAAATCATACCGTGCGAATATTTTATGTGTATCATTAAACTAAACCAAAACAAATGAGACAGTGCGAATAGTTGGTATTTTATTTTTGAGACCACTTTAAACTCTAATCATTGACAGAAAATAACATTTCAAAAATGTAATAATTAAAGCAAAACATATAAACCGGTCAATTGCCTGCCAACGACTATCCTAGGGATGTGATTTTATGAATATATGGATCCGTAATTACCAAAATAAATGAGATTAGAACATCAAACATTTAGTACTTGTTTGGAGCGCGATACTCCGGTCAAAGATAATATTTATATACCCAAATTACCCTTAACAAATAGCTAGTGGTAGTAAGAGGTCGAACCACGAAGAGTATGTGGTTTGCGAATGAACTTGAATGAATTCTTAAAAGGTGTCACAATTATGAAGCTTGCTAACTTGTTTTTATGATTTTTGATTGATTTTGAAAAGGTGTTTAAATGTAAATAGCAAATGGGTTGGATTAACTAATAGAAACAAACAATTGCAAGAAACGTAATTGATGGGTTCAAAAAGATATGTAAACTAGGTTCACACCCGGTTCGGTAATTGAAGTCCTAGGGTTTCTACACGTTTTAGATTTGATTCAATTGCAAAAGTGATTAACGGAATTAGTGTCGCGTGGTTTAGGTGCCAAGAGTTATCAACGTCGTAGACAACGGACCACAATGCACTTTGTTACCAAGAACATGTAAATCCTAACTTAGATAAGGCATAAGTGCACAAATTCATTTCGTAAAGTCAAAACTTTATCATCGTTCGACAATTCACAAATTCAATTCAAATGCACGACAATTATCTAAGGATTCAAAATCAAAATACAACTTGTCACAATCAAAGTTCAAACAACGTTCAACCCTAGAAACTTACAATAACCTATACCGGGGTGAAATCTTCAAGAAATTAGCCGCACATGGTGAACGGGACTTGATCAACGGATGATGAGACTTGAATTGGATCATCTTGGGACTTGTGGAATGATGGGATGGTGAAGATTAGGGTTTTGGTGAGTGGTGATGGTGGAAGGATTAATGGATGAATGACTAGGGTTTTGAATGGAGAATAAAGTGAATTGGGTGATGGGTTGGAATGATTCGGATGAAGGTTGGTGTAATGGATGGATTGGGAATGAAAAGGATAATGATTCTTGGCTCCAAGACTCCTATTCAAACTCAAAAGAAGTGTAACCGTCGAATTATGACCTAAAATCCCTTTTAAACTCGGTCCAACAACCCAAGGAAACAAATTTCGCGTTTTAGGAATCTAAGGGCCGTCGCCGACGGCCTGGGGACCCGTCGGCGACGCCCTCCCCATTTCTGAACCTGTTCGACGCTCTAGTTTCCTGGTTACGGACGAAACAGTTGACGCCCGTTTTAATCATGCGTCGCCGACGGCCTTGGAGGTGTCCCCGACGGGGTCTCCTTTGTGTGATCTCCGTTTTTCGATTATTTTGCTTCTGGTTGACCCGTTTCGTGTCCCGGTGGTCCGTTTTTCGCCTTGGTGACCCATAAAGCTCCCGAAAAGCTCCTTAAACTCCGCGGGACCTGCAAAACATATATCTAATCAAAAGTAGGCTTTTCAAGATTAAAAGTTGAGTAAAAACCCAAACTTAAACATAAATGAACACCGTTATTCGACCACGTATCAGTACTCGAGGATTGCTCTAAAGATAGATGAAGTGGTTAATCTTGTTAGAATTCTATGATGCTTTCATATATGTTCCGGCTTAAAGATTAACTTATCTAAAATTCAACCTATATACTATTGGAGTGTGAACAACGGAAGTGGACGCTATGGCTACGGTTGTGGGATGTAATCCGCGTCACCTCCTTTTTAAGTATTTAGGGTTGATGGTCGGTGCCATCATCATGAACCATATCAATAACTAGAAACCGGTTCTTGAGGTTTTTGAGAGTTGACTTTTGTTGTGGAAGTCTTCTATCCTTTTTATTGGTGGTAGAGTCACCCTTATTAAATATGTTTTGGAAAGTCACCCTAATTAATATTTTTCTTTGTACAAGGCTCCGTGTAAAGTCATTACCGATTTGGAGTCTATTTTATAAGAGTTTTGTGGGAATGTTAAAGTGAAGGGAAGAAGATGCATTGGGCTGTTTGGGATCGTATCATCTTTCCTAAAAATGTCGGGGGACTCGGCTTAAATAAGCTCAAGAATGTGAACATTGCGTTTTTAGCCAAGTGGGGGGGGGTGGAGATATAAATCTAAAAGTAACAACTTATGGAGGAAAATCATTAATGCTTTTCACTCTATCAGGTTGTCCTTGGAGTTCATCCTGATTAAAAAGACTCTTGGTGATAAAGTCCTTTCGAAAACGATTGTTGACGGGTCCTCGTTGCGTAATTTTGTTAAGGGTGTTATTGACAATGGTGATGACGTCTCGTATCCTTGGCTAGTGAATGAGACGTTAAGGTTCAAATTCCCCCTTTTTTTTCATCCTCGAAGCGGTGCAAGGTTAGAGAGCGGTTGGGCGGGCAAAATGATGTGGTTGGGTTGGTTTGGTCTTGGAAAAGATACCCAACTCTGGCAGATAAGGTCAGGGACTTGGAGCAGTTAATCGGGCTCCTTAGGGGTATTTCTTTATCAGACTCAAAAGATAGTTGGAGTTGGATTGGCGAATCTCCGTGAGAGTTTTCGGTTACTGTTGTCAGAAGACTTCTAATTTCAGGGACGAACTTTAGTAATAAATATGTGATGCAAAGGTGTATATTTATTCCCCTGAAGTGAAATATCTTCGCTTGGCGAGCAGAAATGTGCAAAATTTCGACGGCCTAGGCACTTAGAAGAAGGAATATTCAAGTTGAAGATGTGGCATGTCCTTTGGATAATTTCGGAGTTGAATCGGTAGACCAGGTTTTTACTTCTTGTATGGTTGCTTTAGTTCTTTTGCAGCATATGAGCTTGTGGTGTAGAGTGCCAATCCTCTTTACGTTCTCATTTAGAGATCTCCATGAGCTTCATAATGTAATGGGGTTGTCGGATCAGGCTAAAGATGCTTTTTCAGGGCATTATTATAGTAGGTTGCGGGAGTTTATGGAGAGCTAGAAACGAGCTAAAGTTTTCAAGCAAGCCGGCTTAGATCAAGGATACCACAAGTGAAGTTAAGGTTGTTGGATTTCTTTGGTTTTGAGTTTTGACTTTTGAAGTAGACCGAGATGTAAGGATGTCTCTTGAGAAAACTGGTGCAAATTTGTATTTATGTATTGTAGTTGTGTGAGGCCCGGTTTGGGTCGGTTTTGTTTTCTAATGAAGTTTACCGTTAAAAAAAACATGAGTAAACAACCAAAATGGTCCCTGAGGTTTGGTCGCTTTTACCACTTTAGTCCAAAACTCAAACATTTTAAATCTGGGTCCCTGTGGTTTCAATTTTGTTGCCATTTTCATCTAAAAACAAAATTAGGTCAGATTTTTCAGTTAACATCCAGTTTTTTTGTCTTTTTCCTCCATTTTAATGAAGGGCAAAATGGTCATATTTTTTTAATTTGTTATAAAAAACGTTAAAAGATCATTTGCCATTCATTAAAAGAGATGAAAAGGTCAAAAAAAAAATAGATGTTAACTGAAAAATCTAACCAGATTTTGATTTTGAATGAAAATGGCAACAAAGTTGAAACCACAAGGACCTAGATTCAAAAGGTTTGAATTTTGGACAAAAGTGACCAAACCTCAGGGGTCATTTTGGCAGTTTACTCAAAAAACATTTATAACTACTTTGGACGTCTTGAAATATTTTATAAATAGAAATTTGATCCATCGTGCGTTGCGGCAGCGTCGAAACCTAAAGTAGCTCGAATTTGTATCGTCAAATATCTGACCCTACTTGTTTCGCGCAAAACTTATGTTAAAACGTAGTCCAACTGAAAAAATACATAAAATAAGCACGAAAACATATTATATTTCATCTCACTCATTACCAAGAAAATTTTGCCAACTTGGATTTATACGGAAATGTACTTAAATAAAACACGTAAGAAAATAGTATTTTTTTTAAAGTAACAAAAATGGTATCACACGTTGTGGCGGCGTTGAAAAGTAAAGTAACTCGAATTTATATCGTCTAGTGAAAGCGTACATACAAGTAAGCGTGAAAACTTATTGCCAAAACGCAGACCAACCGAAAACATACTTAAAAATAAGCACGGAAATATTTTATATGTGAATCACGTACATAAAAAAATCACGTAAAACTCGAGAGGTTAAAATAAAATTTTATAAAGTTTTTATAAAATTAAAGGTTGTAAGTGATAATATGCTGAAAGTAAGGGTAGAAAAAGAAAAAAAAAATAAAAAGAAAAAAACATAAAAGAAAAGAAAAAAAAAACAAAATGCATGATGTTCGCTATAGTGATTTTGGTTTTGTGAAATGTTACGCGTTGTGGGGCGATGGCCAAATAATTCTCAACCAGTTAAAAAAACACTACTATAATTTTGCTAGGGAAAAAAAACAAAAACGATGGTAAGACCGTAGTAAACCAACTAAAACAAAAAACCTGTATAGTTTTAGTAAAAAAAAAAAAAAACTAAAACGATGGGAAAAAAATAATTTTTAACTGAGGGCCAAATCATAAATTTAATTCATGGATAAATCGTAAACTAAATGGACCAACGGGGGAGTGCTAGGAAGTTGGCGGCCCGGCTGTAATTTTACACTGGGGGAAAAATTGTAATGTCACCAGGAAAACAAACAAAAACAATGGGGAAAATGTAAAGTTAAGTTGAGGGAAAAATCGTAACCCATCTTGAGACACCTCTGACAACGACCCTTGTTGCACGGACCATTGTGGTGCCTGTTGCATGTGTTGCACTTCGGAAGATTTCCTCGATATCTACCCTGCCTTTGACTATCAGAAGACTGCTGACCCGGACTCTGGTAGTCATCAATCTTTCGCTGTTGTGCCTGGGACTGAACTGAAGTCGAACCCTTGCTGGAGGCTCCATCCCATTTACGCTTGTTATCACTGGGAGTAGCAGTAGTAGTAGTAGTAGTAGTAGTAGTAGCACCGATACGCTTAGGAAGCCTGTTCTGTTCCACTGCCTGGTCTGTGAGACGATGAGCAAGACAGTAACATCCTGGATGGTAGCAAGGTTAGCCGAAGTCACATGGCTTTGAATTTCTGGCACAAGACCTCTCAGATACAGCTCGATACGCTTGATGGGAGGATCCACCATAGTTGGACACAAGATGGCCAACTCGTTTGACCTTTTCGTATACGCCTCTATTTCTGACCCTGTCATCTTCAGGTTAAAGAACTCCACTTCCAACTTATGGATGTCATCACGACTATAGTATTCCCGCTTGATCAGTTCCTTAAAGTCGTTCCATGGGGTGGCATTGGCAGCTACCAGCCCCAACATTTGCACTTGTGCGTTCCACCAAGTCAATGCAACGCCTTCGAGAGTACCAGTGGCGTACTTCACCCTACGAGCCTCAGGGCATTCACACATTTCGAAGACTGACTCGAGCTTCTCGAACTAGTGGAGGAGTCCAACTGCCCTTCAGTGCCACTGAAAGTACTTGGACAACAGTCCATGAAAGTTTTGAATGTGCAAACAGGTGGCTGAGCGTTCTGACCTGTTGTGTATATAAGAAAAGGACAAGGTTAAACACAAGAATTGGTTTATGAGGGTAGGATCTAAAGATCCTAGAGTGAGTTTGCGACTGCAGGGTATACCTCCTGCTTGAGCGGCTGCAAGTGCCGCAACAACTTGTTTGTTAATTAGAGCCGTTAGCTGGGCTTGAGTTAGGTTAACGCGTCCACTCATGATCTTCATATAAAAGGAAACATGGGTGAGAGAGGTTCGCGAAAGTGCGATGACAGAAGAGAGTAAGCACACATGTGTTTCAATCAACAGTTGCTACGTTTATCTAAGCATACCATGAGCAAAATTCTATGTAACTAGCAAGTAGGCAATAAAAGCATAAACCACACCACCTAGAATGTTGAGTCTTGCACGTGAAGCGAGGCGTCGTTGTGGATCGTTGAACACTGTACAGGTTATAGTCTGGTTTTAACAAAAACTTTTTCCCCTTATTAAAACCAAGTTCACTATAACCAATGGCTCTGATACCAATCTGTCACACCCCCCAAAATCCACAAGCGGAGTTTCACCGCATGGAGGCGTGATTGACCAGGATCAAGCCACCAATCATATTGAACAATGTAATTTAAAACAAATAAAATCCAACCACGCAATATAATTGGTGTTCAAAAACAAAAACATAGTTTAAGTTGTAAGCGGAAGCATAATGTTTAAAACCAGAGTATAAGTTCAAAATGTAATAAAGGTTTAACATGGCATAAGTCTATCCATGTCCCACAACGTCCACGCCTCCTCGTGCAAGCTCCTGAAATACCTAACGACCTGCAAGGCATGTAACAACGAGTCAACAACAAAGTTGAGCGAGTTCACAGTTGGTTGTTTAGTTATAGTATTCGTCTCGTAAACCATATGTTCGTTTTGTAAACCATGTATCGTATTAATGTGTATCGCGGTCTCCGAGACATGTGTGCGAAGATTAGTGGGGGCTTCCCATGTGTTACTAGACCGTGTGTATCGACTGCTACGAAAATGTAAGAGGTGCCCTAAGTCAATGTCTATCAGCATTGACCCTTTGCCCATAGTCCATTAGTACATGCCCGTTCGAATGACACGGTGTGAGGTTTGTTAAACCTAATAACACTATTAACTAATGACCCGCTCGCCATAGGCCTCGGCGATTAAGTCGATATAAATGAGGGACTTCATGATAGAGGTTTGGTCCAGTGTGTATACTTGGCATCCTACTCCCAGAGGATGGTTGTAATTACCGTTTAGTTCCTTTACCCATTCCCAACCCTTGGGAATCCCATGCCTTGGAAAGAGTGTGAACTCACCTTGGTTTGCTCGGTATGCTAAGTTACCCGTTCAAGTTGATTAAGCACGTCCTATTATGGTTACCAAGTTTAATCAGATTCGTATACAAGAACTCCACGTATTTATACACGTATCAGGTAGCACGTAAATATCACGTATCACATAAACCACATGTTTCACATACGACAAGTTATACATTCCTTATCCATTTATCACATAATCACGATACATGAAGTACCCTCGTGAAGTTCAAACCCTATCAGTAAATCAAAAAGTCTCTAGTGTATATATATTTAACTCATAAGTCAATATGTCACATTAATTTATACATGCAAAACATGCACAGTTCATTCATAGACACCCGAGGCATGTAACGTACAACCAGTGTGTAACTCAATATTGAATCAACATTAACTATGTGGACCGATATTGTTTTGCAGCCCAACCAATCTAACCGGCCCAAAACATATCGATTGCAAAGTAGCAGTCCAACTCAATTCATGTAATTCAATATGCGGCCCAATAATTAAAACATCAAAACACATTAACCTGCCAAGTTCTCGAGCTTCATGCTAGGCTACTCTATAAATCTGAGTTTCATTTAAACTTTTAACAACTCAATCATAAACAACACATATCATAACACTCCATGTCTTACGCAACTTGTGCAACTTATCAAGTGAACATTTACCCATAGCACAAATTATAGTATTATCACATGACATGCAGTAATCATTTGGATTACGAGAAGTTTTGCATCACAATTATACTATTCTAATAACAATTGACGGCCCACGGTGGTTCTTGTGATGGTGTGCGGCCCAACGACTACGCGAGGCCCATCACGAGTGCTGCCCGGTCCAGTGGGATACCGGCCCGACATATCCCGAACCGCAACCCTTTAACCCATTCCGTTTCACCTTGCGGCCCAGTAGAACAGGCCCAGATCTGTTGTGGTGTTAAGCCTTGTTTATATATATATATATATATATATATATATATATATATATATATATATATATATATATATATATATATATATATATATAAAGCCCAAATATGTATGAAGCCTAGTTTATTACACCCTTTAACCACCCTTTTATCATTCTAAAATCAAAACACAATATATGATCATCAGCTTCGCATGAATCCAATTCAACAACAATATTTAGTGACATATAATATTGATATGTTGAAATCATTTATAACCCATGTAATGGGTAGCATGTGCAAACAAATATAAAACATATAAACTAGTAACCTATATTCTGTATAGGTCCAATGCTCATTAATCATCTTGTCAGTTCACGTATAAGCAACCCAAATACATTAATTAATTATCAAGCATATCAATCATACCATAATCACCCATGCATCCATGTTAACATAATAACTCCTAACCCTAGTACCATCAATATCATCGCACAAATATGTTTCAGTCTCTCATCATTCTCTATTCCCAATCATAGCCTAATATCATGAGGTTCAATAAGTCATTCAAGTATAACATTCTGTCAATCAAGCAATTACTCTATTCCTAATCGTAACTTAATGTCAAGCTACACCACTATTTAATTTCACAACAATACCTACATATACCATTCGTCAATCAAGGTTTCACACAAATAAGATTACCATACAAAGATCAACATAACATAGATTTACTAACTACTACATCAGTAATCAAGATCATAAGTTGGTGCAACTAATCATGCATAACAAAGAATTTAATTCAGAACATAAGGCGACTTACACTAACCAAACGAGCAAGGTACTGGTATTTCTGGATCCGAAGTAAACTTTCACGTGGGAGGGGAGGGGTATCTGCCGTCGCAAGTTGAATTAAGGAGGAGTTGGGTTTCGTGTATTATATAATGGGTTTGGGTGTATTATAATTTGTGAGGGATATATAGGAAGTTACATAACATTCAAGCATAAGTCAAATACAATAGTGGGTCAGTGGTCATGGGACTTCATTGGGCTACATGACTGGGCCGAGACCAAGGTATGCCTTACCTATAGGTGTATGTAATTATTACCCAACTAACCGGCCCACTATCAAACTAATCAACCCACAAGTGAATCTAAATATTTATTGGGCCCAACATGTGTATACATAATTACAATAACCGGCCCCCTTTTCACATAACAGTTGATCCCCTTGGGCTTTACCCGGCCCAAGCATGATTTCGGTGAGTGTGCAAAATCCTACAAATCGGCCCACTATGAGAGAATGGACTTGTGTGGCTTTGGGCCTAAGGTAATCTATATACGTTGGCCGAAGTGATTTAAACAGCCAACATGTGCGAGTGGGTGCGGCCCGACACGTTCGCGGCCCAATGTGCATGTGGTAGCCCAGCTTCATGCAGTTTAATATAACAATAGCGTTAAAGGAGAGAATTATGAAAAGTTAGGATCACTAAATCAAACTAATACTAACCTTGAAAGTCGGGTTGTCACATCATCCCCAACTTGAAAGAAATTTCGTCCCGAAATTTAGTACGTGGTTACTAAGGAAGTTAGTTAAGTTGCGTGGTTTTCCTGGTTTTTCTTGGGGTGTCACATCATCCCCCCGTTGGTTTGGAATTTCGTCCCGATATTCCGCAGAACGATAGGAATGAGGTCGATAGAAAAGGTCTGATCAGCAAGAACAAGATTGCAACCCTAAACTATGTATGTGGCTTCTACCGTTTGCTAGTTCTACTATGTGCTTGGTGTTCAAAAGTGTTGGGGTACGATTAAGCATTTGACTAACTTTTAAAGACACGAAACTAGTATCGGCACCCGAATCAAATAAAACAGTAACATAAATGTCACACCCCGATTTCCACACGTTTCACCGGTGGGCCCGGTGGGGGATTACCGTGACTTAGTTGGCAACAATATAGTCAAACCACACAATATTTAAATGCACAGCGGAAGCATAAAGATAGATATATTTCAACCATCGAATGTAATATCCAAGTATCACAAGTAGTCGAAATAAATCCACAGGGGATCAAAGCAAAATAGAAATATTGTTCAACAGATAGTGGCATCCCAAGCTTGCGAGACTCTAACGATGCTAAGGAGTGGCCAGCCTATTCCGTGTGGAACCTGCATTTAATCTTTTTGGGGAAAATACGTCAGTTTACACTGGTAAATACATTCAACCGACACTTTTGTAAAAAGTTTAAATAAAATTGATTTGAATGCACAAGGCACAAACTCTTTATAACTTGGGATAATTAATCAATCGAATCTTGTAAAAGAATTACATGTTCACTGTGCGTTCAGTCGCCCGGGTCGTGCCGGGTTTAAGGTTAATTAACACACCACATAGCATAAAACCGTGGCGGGAAAACCAACGGTTATACCTTTATAAATATGGACACATTGTCGGGTGTACGCCTACACCCGCGTGTCAAGGTCGTGGCCATTTCGTAAAATGATGCCAAGGATATCCGGGACATGGTCATTAAGCTCCCAAAAGCGTAAAGCCAACAAAACCAATTTTTAAATGGGTCGCATTGATAATACCCAACTACTAATGAGTTAGGGTCAATTTCCCGACCAAGCGGTATTTTATATACCGTAACCCAAGCCCGTATAACGGAAAATAAGTTAAAAGTATTTACCTGAGCAAGTAATAACCTCAATAAACAAATGCAAGTATCTTTTACTGGTCTCCTATTCTGGAACGAAGGTTTATAACAACCTATTAGAATCCTAACGGGTCTTTAATTTAGACATAGCTTAGACCGGTCAGTTTCAAATGATAAATACGGTTTAATCGCATGAAAGGCGAAAACCGGGAATGGAATGTGGTTTGGTCCCAACAAGTTTGAAGACTCGTTTTATATGGGTAATACAAACACATTCTAGATTTTGAGGTAAAAAAAATGATAAGGTTTGACCCGTTTCGGCTAGTTTATGTAAACTAGTTACATAAACCGAACCGTACGCGTAAAAGGCGTAACGGGTAACCGTAAGAGTCCTACACAGGTTTCCTAAGTTAATATGCTCTAAAGAGGTTGTGGTATCAGTAGGATACCTTCCATTATGCCCATAACGAGTTTAATCCCAATATACGCCCCGTAGGGGTATTTTGGTCATTTTAAAGATTATAAAAGAGATTTCCGAGTTCTATAGGAAATCTGAGTTTTCCGAACAGGTTATAAAGTTCAAAATACTTTATTTATTATTTAAAAGTAGCAACTGGATTCGGGTCAAAACACCATGTAGAACTCATTTTACGTCCGAAAAGGGTATATTCGGTATTTACCGAATCAATGCCATAACCGCAGGTTACGAGCAGGTTAAAAATAATTAAAAATCTTTAAAAACCTCAAAATATTATATTACATCAGTGTGTAAAAGGTTTGGTGTCGAAATTTGGGTTTAGATAGGCTTTATGCTAGTTGCGCCGTTTAATTACTAAAGTTTCCGTAATTGCGCTATTTAGCATAACTCCTATTCTAGACCTCGGATTGACATGAATTTTTAGGGACATGCTTAGAAATCAGTAACTAAGGTTATTTTCCTTTCACATGTCCAAAATTCTCGTTTTAAAGTAAAAAGGGCGTTATGGTCGACAGTTAAGCATATAACGGAAATGTGCATACGACTCGGACAAACAACGAACCGGTCACAGAGGGTTATACCATCATGTAACCTGGTCCTAAGAGAGTCCTAAGGCGTATCTAAATTGTAACACCTCGAAAAATTTCGTCCAATAATGTCTTGACACGTGTCATAAGGTTCCGTTATGTGAAAACATACTTTAGAGGGACTAAAAGTGACAAACAGTGAAAAGTATGGAACGTAAGGGTCCAAAGTGTCAACAATGGATAAATAGGCTCTATGATAACCCCACATAATGTTTATAACCTTTAACGGATGGTTCATGGATCATACGACGCGGAAATTGCACAAAAGTGAAGTATTTCAAACTATAGGGGCCAAAAGTGTCAACATGTTTAATTTATACCTCTGAGTGAACTTTTGGCAGACCCGAAGCTTTGTATAGCTAAAATATACTCACTAGAATATGTGGTAAAAATTTCATGAAGTTTCGTCAACGTATGAGAAAGTTATGGCCAAAACCGTACTTAAGGGACTAAAAGCGTCAACGTCGAATTTCAGGGCTTTTCGGTTGAGCGCAAAGTTATCCGAGGGCATTACCATGTTGGTAAAAGTCCTAAGGTTCTTAGAAACCAAGTTTGGGGGTTTACGGGTCGAGAAAAGTAGCCGAAACATCGCGTACAAGTTCAGGGGTCAAAGCTGTCAAGTTTGAAACTTGTTTTGGCTGAACCAGGGTCAGGCGACCCGCCTGGGAAGGCCCAAGCGGGCCGCGTGGGTTGCCCAGCGACCAGAAATTCGTATTTGGGTTATTTGAGTCCGATTTTTGGGTGCCTAACAGCTGGTTTCGCCTCCAAATGCACCAATGGCATGTCTTGCATGGCTACTACTACAGGAACCTCGAAATTTTGGCTTTAAATCAGGTCTTGATCACATTTCTTGATCATTTTTCATAGTAACAAAAGTTCTCTCTATCAAGAACCTTCAAGCAAGCTTTCTGGAGGAAATCTGAGCAACAAGGCCGACTTCTAGTGTCCACTAAACATCTATAGGACTCTTGTAAGCCTTCAATTCGTTCTTTAATCCGTTTTTGCTTTGATTATTAGTAAAAGTCAAACTGGGTGTTCATAACCTTTGACTTTCTGATTAAACGGATTTCTTTCAGTCATTTCTCGAATTGAAACTTGTTATAGATTGGTATTTATGTGGGAAACAAACCCTCTAAAGGGTACTATCTGATTCCCACTACATGCATGCTAAATGTCGAGTCAAACCTATTTCTAAAAAGTCAACAGAAGCGATTCTTGTGAAAAATGACATGATTAATGATATAGATGACATGCAACCTGATTGATCATTAAAAATAACTTGTAATATATATAAGAATGTGTTTTAATCATCAACTCGACAATCTATAGTATAGCCACGAATCGGAACCGAAGGTCTTGTAAAACGATTATTTCGTAGACTATCGATTCGGATTCATACATGCATGTTCGAGATCTGTATTGGAAAGTATTTTTGACTATTTTTATTTTAGTTAAACTTTCTGGAATTTTCCTGATTGAGTCTATGTTTAGCCTATTCGAATGCATGTTTCCGGTTTATGCATAAAGTTGACTATTTTGCCCTTTTTGATTTAAAACGGGATTTTTGGAAAAGTGAAAGGATAGAAATCTTTATTTTTATTATATAAACTTGCACCGAAAGTTTCGGATCAGTTGGTGGTCCAGATTGTGAGTTATGGCCATTAGCGTAAAACTATATTATAAATTTACATAAACGGTCCTTTTCGCGTAGAACCCGTTTCTGGCCACGTTTTGATGCAAAACTTTTTACCAACTGATGTATTATAATATTCTGGGAATTTTGATGATTTTTAATAAATTTTTGGCTGAATGGATCCCAGATCGCCTAGTTATTTCGGGTTATGTCGGTTTTGACCGTTTAGGCCATAAAATGAGTTTTACACATCCTTTTGACCCGAAACCTTTTTCTACTGATTTTAAATGTTAAAATAAATTATTTTAAGTATTCTGGAAATATAAAAATCTCAGATTTATTGTGAAAACCCGAAAACACCCTTAAATCGCATTTTTAGCGTTTTTAAGCGCATAGTAAGCGTTATACTTGTTTTAAACCTATCAGACTTATACCTACTGATGTAAATTACATATTTTCATATAATAACAGTAAGTATAATATTTTGAACTCAGGTTTCCAGTTTTGGCATTTTTAGCCCTTGTGAAATTACTAAATTGCCCCTACGGTGCATAGTTTGGTTTTAAATGATATATTTGGTATATGGGTCATACCCTACTGATATAATATGTTATATTAAGTATATTTACTGTATGAACCAGACCCGAAACTCAGATTTCTAATTTTACTCTTTTATTATCTTTTAAATGACCGAAATGCCCTTCTAAGGCATAAATTGGGTTTAAAATTATTCCGGGCAATATAGAACATAAATTACTGATATAATATCATATTTTAAGCATATTACATCAGGGAACTTGCATTTGAATCTTTTGGCTACCCGTATCGCCCTTTTCGCGTTCGGTTTGGTTTACGTAACTAGTTTGCGTAAATTGACCGAAACGGGTCAAACGATATCATTTTTATTTCAAAATCCAGAATGTATTTAGTATACCCAAATTATACAAGTATTCAAACTTGTCGGGTCTAAATCACATTCTATCCGGTCTTTCGCTTAATCGTGCGTAAACCGTATCATTCCTAAAACTAACCGGTCAAAGCTTAGGCTTAAATAAAAGACCCGTTAGGAATCTAATAGGTTAATTATAAACCTTTGTTCCAGATTAGGAAGCCCGGTAAAAGCTACCACCACTTATCGTTTGTGACTTATACTTGCTCAGGTAAATACATTTTGACTTATTTTCCCTATACGGGCTTGGGGTACGGTATTTAAAATACCGCTTGATCGGGCGCACAAGTCCTGCGCCTTATAGGTGTACAGTCTTGAATAGCTTGTGCGACTTCGTTTAAACAGTTTTGTCTTACTTAAAGGCTTTGGGGGGTTATTGACCGTGTCCCGGATATCCTTGGCATTATCTCACGAGATGGCCACGACCAGAGCACGGGGTGTAGGCGTACACCCGTCGTGTATAACTCTTTAATGTGGTGTGTCAATTGAATCTCTAGCCCGGACAGTAGATCCCGGGCCACCAGAGATATAAGTGCATGTAATTCGTTCACAAGTTTATATTATATAATTATCCCAAGTTAATAAAAATATTTATGCCTTGTGCATTTAAATAAATTTTCAATCATTTTCAAAATGAGTCAGTCGATTTGTATTTACCAGTGTAAACTGACGTATTTTTCCCAAAAGATTAAGTGCAGGTACTATACGGAAATAGGCTGGCTGTTTCCTAGAGAGCGTCCACAATAGTCTCGCAAACTCGGACGACATTTATCTGTTGAACTATTTATTTCTATTTTTACTTGATCCGCCTGTGGATCCATTTCAACTACTGTGATATTTATTATTACACTTTATTTAAAGTTGAAATGTTTCTATTCTGCTTCCGCTGTGCATTATTATATTGTGTTGATTGTCTATGACGATGCCAACTACGTCACTGTACCCCACACCGGGCCCACCGGTGACACGTGGAAATCGGGGTGTGACAGGTTGGTATCAGAGCCAACGCTGAGTGAATTAAACACTATCCTAATGTGTTTAATCTCAGTTACACAATTGCACATTCCTCGATTTTCGAGTCTAGACAAAGAACTTAGGAATGTTCAACTTTTCGTTTAATTTATTTTTAATTATTATTGCATTATCTTATATATTTTGTTGTGCAACTTGTTTGACTTTTGACAGGATCAGGATGCCGCCAAGGATGAGAGGTCGTGGAGGATTTCATACATCGCACGATCATGAGGCTGGTCCCTCCCATAGGCGAGCTCCATCCGCCACGCACAACACAGCCGCCAACGACCTTTGGAGGTCTTTCGCCGAGCCTGCTAGACACTCGGTGTCCGCCAGCACTTCACCGTCTTTACCCCACTCGTTTGGGCCCCATTCGGAGAACGGGCCCCATGATTCGCTTGGATCGTACATACCATTGCACCAGTCACCGCAGCAGTATCCTGCGCCCGTCTACCAGGGTTTATATAACCCTAATGCTTATGTGGAGGAGCCAGTGGGCCACAACCCACTCGGGCCGGAGGACCATTTTCCGGGAGAGCACGAGATGGTCGTAGACGAGGATACGGACCCGTCGCTACCACCATCAGGTACGCCTAACCATCCGATTGAGATATCGGATGGGTCACCATACACAGGATCACCATTTAATGGTGTGGATAGTTACGAGGAGAGGTTTCGGCAGCATGATTGGTACCACACTCCTAGCCACAACTCTCCGATGCTTCAATCACTCCATGGTACTCCGATGCTCCAATCGCTCCATGGTTCGCCGGTGCACTCGCAGCACCACTCGCAGCAGCTTCAGCAGCAGCCGCCATTACCGCAGGACCTATCTGAGGCCCTATGGCATGACGTGATCACTCCGTCACCACCGCCGCCACCAGTCTTACCTCCTCCGCCTCAGAGGCCTAGGAGGAATGCGCGCATGTCTACGCGCGGAGGGATTCGCATAGGCACCCCTCCACATGTTAGTAGCAGCCGCTACACGCCTCTTCCCGAGGAATCTGAGACGGGAGAGTCTCCACATCCCGTATCAGGGGTCACTTCAGCGCCAATTCCGCCTCTGCCGCCGCAGACTTTCGGGGAGCCGATTCCAGCCTTCGCCAGCGCAGCGCCATTCGACCCATTTGCCCAGATCTACCCCCAGGGCTACGACTACACGGGAGACCCGTATTGGATTGCATCCAATTATAGCTCACTCCCACCTAGTGGTCCACTTGGAGACCCTTGGGCTGCTGGCCCATCTACTTTTGGTTACCCTCAGGGTTACCAGCAGCCACCGCAGCCGCAGCACTACCAGCCGCCGCAGCCGCAGCAGTACCAACCACCTCCGCCGGCGCCTATGATGTCGCCGCCGCAGGTTCAGGAGATCCTGCAGGGGATTGATAGCATGCGACGCGAGTTTCAGCACAATATGCGAGAGGATCGCCGTCGCACCAGCGGCATGTTCAAGAAGGTATTCGATTTGCTCAAGGGTAAGAGCAAGAAGGATCGTTGAATCCTTCAATTATCATTTCATGTACTCATGTCCCTGCGTGGACATTTATTCCAGTACTCTACCCCTACGTGGGTATATCTATCTTTCTCTACCCCTGTGTGGGTATGTTATCCTGTTAACCCCTGCGTGGGTTTGCTTTATTTTATTTTATTATTGTTGTTACTTGCTTAGCCCCTGCGCGGGCATGTTATTCATGTCATTCATGCTAGTTATGTTATTTCAAAGTCCCGTTTAGGGCATAGATGTACTAGTACTTTGTTAAAAATTTGAAATGGTTAATTTGAATTTCTTATTTAATTATGTGCATGAATTTAACATAAAATAATGGAAAATATCAATTTTTATTTGATTTGCCATTTTATAAGAATCTTAGTAAGGTATAACCTAGCTTGAATGCCTTATTAACAGGCCTGGCCCTGATGGTAAAACCTGGTTGAAAAGATTCAACTCCCTGTTAACATCTGAAAACATGTTAACATTCTTGACTAAGCGTGATTCGTAAAATCACACATGTCACCCTTTTTAATAAATTATCTACAGATTCTATCTGTATACAAGTCTGTTAATGACTTGATACCTACGGGTTATGACTATGTCATATAGCGGCAGTTGTGGTCTATGACTCCCTGCCTAGTAAAGAAATATCTACAGATTATATCTGTACACAAGTCTGTTTATGACTTGATACCTACGGGTTATAACTATGTTATATAATGACAGTTGTGGTTTATGACTCTCTGTCTAGTAAGGGATTATTTGTTTAATTATACAATTTATGATCCTATAAAAATCTAAATTTATAATTTAGTGATTGTCCTTGTGACTAGGCCTATGGTGCCAATATATATATTTTCATTCCTTGATTGCTAATAAAAGCCTGAATGAAATTATTAAATTAACTGCTAAGGTTTTTGATACCATGGTTAATAAATCGTCTAGAACGATAATACTGTTAGGTTCTAAATAAGACCTTGTCCTTTATTGTAGCTTAAAGCTACGATGGCCAAATCGGAAGAAACCAACAGTCATTCTGGGGAACGCTCAGATAATGCAAAGATTCACGTTACCGGTGCAGAATTGCAAGCACTGATAGATAATGCTGTCGCCAAGGCTATGGATAGGCAGTTCAAAGAATCTAGTGGTACTCAGAGTAGAACCCGCTCAGTGACGCATGTCAAGGCTAAGACTCATTCTGGGGCTCATAGTAAGCCGCCGTCTAAAAAGAGTGAGCCGAAGAAAGCTGAGGATGATAATCATTCCTCCAACCACAGTAGCGTCCCAAAGCAGGAGATTGAACTGAAACGTGACACGTACAGCAGGTCCTGTACGTACAAATACTTTGTATCTTGCAAGCCCAGAGATTTCACTGGGGAAAAAGGAGCCGTCGACTGCATGACGTGGATTGACGAGATGGACACTGTAGTTGATATCAGCGGGTGTGCTGATAGGGACGTCGTGAAGTACGTGTCCCAGTCATTCAAAGGAGATGCGTTAGCATGGTGGAAGTCACTCCTACAAGCTGCCGGTAAGGCCACACTGTACGGTTTGTCATGGGAACAGTTTGTGGCCCTGATTAAAGAGAACTTCTGTCCGCAGCACGAGGTCGAGCGAATCGAATCGGATTTTGTATCCTTAGTTATGAAGAACCTCGATTATCAAGCGTATCTTACTACGTTCAACACGTTGTCTCGTTTAGTGCCTTACTTGGTGACCCCGGAGCCGCGTAGGATTGCTCGATTTATTGGGGGTCTGGCACCGGAGATAAAAGCAAGTGTCAAAGCTTCAAGACCTACAACATTTAGATCCGTAGCTGATCTATCCCTCTCCCTCACTCAAGACGTGGTTAGATTGAGAGCTATGAAGAGCTCTGAGGAGAACAAACGGAAACGTGAGGATGACACCTCACGAAGATCTGAAAAGCGACATAGAGGGAACAACGACCACAGGAAAGGGTCGGGGTCTAGGAAGAGTGATCATCAGTCGGGTGAGAAACCCAGATGCAAGATCTGCAGGAGGCACCACTTTGGGAGGTGTCGGTTAGAAACAAAATCCCAGTCTTCTGAGAAGCGATGTGGAATCTGCAAGTCCACAGACCATAAAGCTGTGGATTGCAAGAAAATGAAGGATGCAACGTGTTTTGGTTGCAACGAGAAAGGGCACATTCGGCCCAACTGCCCAAAGTTTGCAAAGAAGGCCGAGGAAGGAAAGAAGACTAACGCGAGAGTCTTCAAAATGGACGCAAAGGAAGCAGTCCTTGACGATAACGTCATTACCGGTACGTTTCTTGTAAACGATGTTTTTGCTAGAGTCTTGTTTGATTCTGGAGCTGATAAGTCGTTTGTAGATAATAAGTTTTGTAAACTGTTGAACCTTCCTGTTAAAACCTTAAGCGTGAAATATGAGGTGGAATTAGCCGATGGAACCATAGAAACCGCCTCAACTGTTCTAGATGGATGTGTTATATCCATTAGGAATCATTCCTTCCCGTTATCCTTGCTTCCCTTTAAGCTAGCTGGATTTGACATAGTGATAGGCATGGATTGGTTGTCAAGTAACCAAGCCCAGATTCTGTGCAATAGAAAGCAAGTGATAGTTAAGACTCCGTCTGGTGAGTCACTTACTATTCAAGGAGATACCCAGCATGGATTGCCTGAGCAAGTGTCCATGCTCAAGGCATCCAGATGCATGCAAAAGGGATGTGTCATTTATATGGCACAAGTTACCATAGATGAGCCGGAGCCGAAGATCGAAGATATCCCTGTTATTTCGGAATATCCTGAAGTTTTCCCTGAAGAGCTACCTGGTTTGCCACCGGATAGGCAAGTAGAGTTTCGAATAGATATCATACCAGGTGCAGCACCTGTAGCAAGAGCACCATACAGATTGGCACCAACGGAGATGAAGGAGTTGAAGACGCAGTTGGATGAGCTTTTAGCCAAAGGTTTTATTAGACCTAGCTCGTCTCCTTGGGGAGCGCCAATCTTGTTCGTTAAGAAGAAGGACGGATCGATGCGTCTGTGCATCGATTACCGTGAGCTTAATAAGGTTACTATCAAGAATCGGTATCCATTACCCAGGATCGACGATCTGTTCGATCAGTTGCAAGGAGCAAGCTATTTCTCCAAGATTGACCTAAGGTCAGGATATCATCAGTTGAAAGTTAAAGATGAAGACGTACACAAGACAGCGTTTAGGACTCGTTATGGACATTACGAGTTCCTAGTGATGCCGTTTGGACTCACTAACGCACCAGCCGCGTTCATGGATCTCATGAATCGCGTCTGCAAACCCTATTTAGATAAGTTCGTTATCGTCTTTATTGACGACATTCTTATCTACTCGAAGAGCCAAGCTGACCATGAGAAACACCTTCGTTGTATTCTCAGACTTCTGTATCAAGAGAAGCTTTATGCCAAATTCTCGAAGTGTGAATTTTGGCTTCGAGAAGTCCAATTCCTTGGACATGTTGTAAGCGAGCGTGGTATCCAAGTAGATCCCGCTAAAGTAGAAGCAGTCATGAATTGGCAGGAGCCGAAGACTCCTACCGAGATTCGCAGTTTCCTCGGATTGGCAGGATATTATAGGAGATTTATCGAGAACTTCTCAAGGATTGCTGCGCCCCTAACTTCGTTGACCCGTAAGAAGATTAAGTTTGATTGGGGCCCTAAGCAGCAGGAATCTTTTGACATTCTGAAGCAGAAGCTGAGCAATGCGCCAGTGTTGACATTGCCCGATGGTATAGATGAATTTGTGGTGTATTGTGATGCATCGCATACGGGCATGAGTTGTGTACTCATGCAGAAAGGCAAAGTCATTGCCTATGCTTCTCGCCAGCTAAAGGTGCACGAGAAGAACTACACCACCCACGATTTGGAATTGGGTGCGGTTGTATTTGCATTGAAGCTATGGAGACATTACTTGTATGGAACCAAGTGCATAATTTATTCGGATCACAAGAGTCTTCAGCACCTGTTCAATCAGAAGGAATTGAACATGCGTCAAAGGCGATGGATGGAAACTCTAAATGATTATGATTGCGAGATACGATACCATCCAGGCAAGGCAAATGTAGTTGCCGACGCCTTAAGCAGAAAGGAAAGGGTCAAACCGATCAGAATCAATGCCAAGCGCATTGAAATAAGAAATAACTTGAATGAAAGGGTGTTAGCTGCACAGAAGGAAGCTGTGCTGGAAGCTAACTATCCTGCAGAAAAGTTGGGAGTAACTGAGGAGCAGTTATCCCACGACAAAGATGGAATGCTACGCCTAAACGGACGAATATGGGTTCCCGTATATGGAGGACTTCGGGATGTTATCCTCCAGGAGGCCCACAGCTCTAAATATTCAGTTCATCCTGGAGCCGATAAGATGTACCAGGATTTGAAATCAAACTACTGGTGGATTGGTTTGAAAAAGTCCGTGGCCGAGTATGTGGCCAAATGTTTGACTTGTGCGCAAGTCAAGGCCGAGCATCAGAAGCCGTCAGGTTTGCTTCAGCAACCTGAAATTCCCAAGTGGAAATGGGAAATGGTGACAATGGATTTTATCACCAAGTTACCGAAGACGAAAAAGGGAAATGATACCATATGGGTCATAGTTGACAGACTGACTAAGTCAGCTCATTTTCTACCCATCAAAGAGACGTATAGCTCAGATATGTTAGCTCAATTATACGTCGATAAGATAGTAGCGCTACATGGTATACCTATATCTATTATCTCTGATAGAGATACTAGATATACGTCACATTTTTGGAAGAGTTTCCAACAGTCGTTGGGCACTCGTTTGAATTTTAGTACGACTTACCATCCTCAGACTGATGGTCAGAGTGAGCGTACAATTCAAACCTTGGAAGACATGCTTCGTGCATGTGCGATCGACTTGGGTGGTAGTTGGGATAAGAACCTACCACTGATTGAATTCTCCTACAACAATAGCTACCATTCCAGCATAAAGGCTGCGCCTTTTGAGGCCTTATACGGTAGGAAGTGTAGATCGCCCATTTGTTGGGCAGAAGTTGGAGATGTCCAGTTGTCTGGACCGGATATCGTCTTTGAGACGACAGACAAGATCGTTCAGATCCGTGATCGTTTGAAGGCTGCCAGGGATAGGCAGAAAAGTTATGCGGATCCTAAGCGCAAGGATTTTCACTTCGATGTAGGTGATAAAGTGTTGCTTAAGGTATCACCTTGGAAAGGTGTAATGCGATTTGGAAAGAAAGGCAAGCTAAGCCCAAGGTACATAGGACCTTTCGAGATAATCGAACGTGTCGGGTCAGTCGCTTATAAGTTAAAATTGCCTGAAGAACTTAGCGCTATTCATAATGTGTTCCATATCTGTAATTTGAAGAAGTGTTTCGCTGACGATTCACTGGTTATACCGCATACAGATATACACATAGACGAGAGTCTAAAATTTGTGGAAAAACCTTTGTCGATTGAGGATCGACAGGTAAAGAAGCTTCGACGGAAGCACGTGCCTATTGTTAAGGTCAAGTGGGATGCCCGTAGAGGACCCGAATACACGTGGGAAGTGGAATCCACGATGAAAGAAAAATATCCCCATTTGTTTGAATAAATCTCGGGGTCGAGATTTCTTTTAAGGGGGTGAGGATGTAACACCTCGAAAAATTTCGTCCAATAATGTCTTGACACGTGTCATAAGGTTCCGTTATGTGAAAACATACTTTAGAGGGACTAAAACTGACAAACAGTGAAAACTATGGAACGTAAGGGTCCAAAGTGTCAACAATGGATAAATAGGCTCTATGATAACCCCACATAATGTTTATAACCTTTAACGGATGGTTCATGGATCATACGACGCGGAAATTGCACAAAAGTGAAGTATTTCAAACTATAGGGGCCAAAAGTGTCAACATGTTTAATTTATACCTCTGAGTGAACTTTTGGCAGACCCGAAGCTTTGTATAGCTAAAATATACTCACTAGAATATGTGGTAAAAATTTCATGAAGTTTCGTCAACGTATGAGAAAGTTATGGCCAAAACCGTACTTAAGGGACTAAAAGCGTCAACGTCGAATTTCAGGGCTTTTCGGTTGAGCGCAAAGTTATCCGAGGGCATTACCATGTTGGTAAAAGTCCTAAGGTTCTTAGAAACCAAGTTTGGGGGTTTACGGGTCGAGAAAAGTAGCCGAAACATCGCGTACAAGTTCAGGGGTCAAAGCTGTCAAGTTTGAAACTTGTTTTGGCTGAACCAGGGTCAGGCGACCCGCCTGGGAAGGCCCAAGCGGGCCGCGTGGGTTGCCCAGCGACCAGAAATTCGTATTTGGGTTATTTGAGTCCGATTTTTGGGTGCCTAACAGCTGGTTTCGCCTCCAAATGCACCAATGGCATGTCTTGCATGGCTACTACTACAGGAACCTCGAAATTTTGGCTTTAAATCAGGTCTTGATCACATTTCTTGATCATTTTTCATAGTAACAAAAGTTCTCTCTATCAAGAACCTTCAAGCAAGCTTTCTGGAGGAAATCTGAGCAACAAGGCCGACTTCTAGTGTCCACTAAACATCTATAGGACTCTTGGAAGCCTTCAATTCGTTCTTTAATCCGTTTTTGCTTTGATTATTAGTAAAAGTCAAACTGGGTGTTCATAACCTTTGACTTTCTGATTAAACGGATTTCTTTCAGTCATTTCTCGAATTGAAACTTGTTATAGATTGGTATTTATGTGGGAAACAAACCCTCTAAAGGGTACTATCTGATTCCCACTACATGCATGCTAAATGTCGAGTCAAACCTATTTCTAAAAAGTCAACAGAAGCGATTCTTGTGAAAAATGACATGATTAATGATATAGATGACATGCAACCTGATTGATCATTAAAAATAACTTGTAATATATATAAGAATGTGTTTTAATCATCAACTCGACAATCTATAGTATAGCCACGAATCGGAACCGAAGGTCTTGTAAAACGATTATTTCGTAGACTATCGATTCGGATTCGTACATGCATGTTCGAGATCTGTATTGGAAAGTATTTTTGACTATTTTTATTTTAGTTAAACTTTCTGGAATTTTCTTGATTGAGTCTATGTTTAGCCTATTCGAATGCATGTTTCCGGTTTATGCATAAAGTTGACTATTTTGCCCTTTTTGATTTAAAACGGGATTTTTGGAAAAGTGAAAGGATAGAAATCTTTATTTTTATTATATAAACTTGCACCGAAAGTTTCGGATCAGTTGGTGGTCCAGATTGTGAGTTATGGCCATTAGCGTAAAACTATATTATAAATTTACATAAACGGTCCTTTTCGCGTAGAACCCGTTTCTGGCCACGTTTTGATGCAAAACTTTTTACCAACTGATGTATTATAATATTCTGGGAATTTTGATGATTTTTAATAAATTTTTGGCTGAATGGATCCCAGATCGCCTAGTTATTTCGGGTTATGTCGGTTTTGACCGTTTAGGCCATAAAATGAGTTTTACACATCCTTTTGACCCGAAACCTTTTTCTACTGATTTTAAATGTTAAAATAAATTATTTTAAGTATTCTGGAAATATAAAAATCTCAGATTTATTGTGAAAACCCGAAAACACCCTTAAATCGCATTTTTAGCGTTTTTAAGCGCATAGTAAGCGTTATACTTGTTTTAAACCTATCAGACTTATACCTACTGATGTAAATTACATATTTTCATATAATAATAGTAAGTATAATATTTTGAACTCAGGTTTCCAGTTTTGGCATTTTTAGCCCTTGTGAAATTACTAAATTGCCCCTACGGTGCATAGTTTGGTTTTAAATGATATATTTGGTATATGGGTCATACCCTACTGATATAATATGTTATATTAAGTATATTTACTGTATGAACCAGACCCGAAACTCAGATTTCTAATTTTACTCTTTTATTATCTTTTAAATGACCGAAATGCCCTTCTAAGGCATAAATTGGGTTTAAAATTATTCCGGGCAATATAGAACATAAATTACTGATATAATATCATATTTTAAGCATATTACATCAGGGAACTTGCATTTGAATCTTTTGGCTACCCGTATCGCCCTTTTCGCGTTCGGTTTGGTTTACGTAACTAGTTTGCGTAAATTGACCGAAACGGGTCAAACGATATCATTTTTATTTCAAAATCCAGAATGTATTTAGTATACCCAAATTATACAAGTATTCAAACTTGTCGGGTCTAAATCACATTCTATCCGGTCTTTCGCTTAATCGTGCGTAAACCGTATCATTCCTAAAACTAACCGGTCAAAGCTTAGGCTTAAATAAAAGACCCGTTAGGAATCTAATAGGTTAATTATAAACCTTTGTTCCAGATTAGGAAGCCCGGTAAAAGCTACCACCACTTATCGTTTGTGACTTATACTTGCTCAGGTAAATACATTTTGACTTATTTTCCCTATACGGGCTTGGGGTACGGTATTTAAAATACCGCTTGATCGGGCGCACAAGTCCTGCGCCTTATAGGTGTACAGTCTTGAATAGCTTGTGCGACTTCGTTTAAACAGTTTTGTCTTACTTAAAGGCTTTGGGGGGTTATTGACCGTGTCCCGGATATCCTTGGCATTATCTCACGAGATGGCCACGACCAGAGCACGGGGTGTAGGCGTACACCCGTCGTGTATAACTCTTTAATGTGGTGTGTCAATTGAATCTCTAGCCCGGACAGTAGATCCCGGGCCACCAGAGATATAAGTGCATGTAATTCGTTCACAAGTTTATATTATATAATTATCCCAAGTTAATAAAAATATTTATGCCTTGTGCATTTAAATAAATTTTCAATCATTTTCAAAATGAGTCAGTCGATTTGTATTTACCAGTGTAAACTGACGTATTTTTCCCAAAAGATTAAGTGCAGGTACTATACGGAAATAGGCTGGCTGTTTCCTAGAGAGCGTCCACAATAGTCTCGCAAACTCGGACGACATTTATCTGTTGAACTATTTATTTCTATTTTTACTTGATCCGCCTGTGGATCCATTTCAACTACTGTGATATTTATTATTACACTTTATTTAAAGTTGAAATGTTTCTATTCTGCTTCCGCTGTGCATTATTATATTGTGTTGATTGTCTATGACGATGCCAACTACGTCACTGTACCCCACACCGGGCCCACCGGTGACACGTGGAAATCGGGGTGTGACATAAATCATACCATAACGGGTCAGAACTGAAGTCAAAGAAAAAGTCAAAGTTTTGCGACTTTCGGTTCCGAACCGGGTCAAAACAGTAAATGGTCGGATCAAACAAGCTTAGACTAGTTATAATATTTATTATCATGTTATATGAGTGTCAAAACAGGTTACACACCATCTACATTACTGATTATGCATAAAATCGAAAGTTAGCATTCTGTTGACTTTTTTCTAAGCAACTTTGACCCGATATTTGGACTAGTTAGAGTGGGAATCAGAGGGTGCCCTTTTAAGGGTTTAATGCCCACATGATTACCAACATATAACTACCTTTGTTTCGATTAATCACTAGACCATTTGTGATTAACTATTAAGTCAATCGTTAATTACGACGGATTGACTTTTAAGCTATATCTAAGCAAAAACTAAACCACAAAAGGTTAAGCACACTTACAGAAGTTAAGTACACGACCAGAGATGCTAAGAGAGAGTTCTTGAGCTCCAGAAGTGATCAAGAAAGCAGATTGAAGTGTGTTTACTAAGTGTGCACTTCATGGCCTTTTATAGTGAAATTGGAAGCATAAGATCATTACAACAATGCCTACAAGTGTTTCTAGATGATCAACAAGTGTCCCTGCGTGCTAGGGGACGTTTAGGGGGCGCCCATGCTGCTCATAATTGCTCCTAAGTCGGTTAAAACAGCAAACAGTGCTTCTGTCCACGTTTTCTGCATCTGGGAGGCTGACGCGGCCCGCGTCCATGATCATGCAACCTTTACGCGGCCCGCTTGAATCTCAATGTCAGAGCCCATATCTTTACTGTCAGCGCGGCCCGCGTAAGACCCTTTGCTACTTTTACGCGGCCCGCCTGAGACCTGTTAGTAAGATTTTCAAATCTTTTTCATTATGGCAGTTGGCCTTTGGCGTTTCGAAGGGGTAACTTTGCACATTGGGCCTCTTTTATTTACGTATAAGGGCCTCGTGACTTTTACCCGCGCCGTTAAGTCCTCGGTTAGTTTATTTCTACCCGAAAAGTCCTAACTTTCAATGTTGACGCTTTTAACCCCTCGCATACGAATTCGATCATAACTTTCTCGTTTTAAAACGGAACTTTGTGAAATTTACATTGTATATTCTAGTGAGCGTAATTTACTGTTACAAAGCCTCGGGTTTGTTAAAGGATCACTCAGAGGTATAACTTTAAACATGTTGACACATTTAACCCCTGTAGTTTGTAATTTCTCACTTTCTTCCACATTTCGTTCCGTACGATCCATGATTTATTCGTTTGAAGGTATGAGCATCATTTAGGGTTACTATACAGTATATTTATCCCTTGTTGACATTTTGAACCCTCGGATTCACATACTTTCAGTGTTTGTCAACTTTAGTCCATCTTTAGTATTTATTACCACGTGTAAACCTATGACACGTGTCAATACATTATAGGACGCAAATTTTCGAGGTGTCACAATAAAAGTCATCAAGTAGGAAATCACCCTGACCGATCACGAAGGCACGTCCCCTAGCACCATTGCCGTCGTTGTTACCCCTATTGTTGTTCCGATTTCCTTGGTTGTTGTTGTTCTGATTCTGATTCAGCTGGGGGCAGTCTCTTTTGAAATGGTCTTCAGCCCCACACTGAAAGCATCCTTTGTTGTTACCCTGCTGCTGCTGCTGTTGCTGGTTCTGTGGAGCTGGTGGTTGTTGCTGACGGTTATGATTCGCAGGTCGTGAGCTCTTGCAATCCTTAGCTTCATGACCCATCTTGAGACACCTCTGACAACGACCCTTGTAGCACTGACCATTGTGGTGCCTATTGCATGTGTTGCACTTCGGAAGATTTCCTCGATATCCACCCTGCCTTTGACTATCAGAAGACTGCTGACCCGGACTCTGGTAGTCATCAATCTTTCGCTGCTGTGTCTGGGACTGAACTGAAGTCGAACCCTTGCTGGAGGCTCCATCCCATTTACGCTTGTTATCACTGGGAGTAGCAGAAGTAGTAGTAGTAGTAGCACCGATACGCTTAGGAAGCCTGTTCTGTTCCACTGCCTGGTCTGTGAGACGATGAGCAAGACGAGTAACATCCTGGATGGTAGCAAGGTTAGCCGAAGTCACATGGCTTTTTGAATTTCTGGCACAAGACCCCTCAGATACAGCTCGATACGCTTGATGGGAGGATCCACCATAGTTGGACACAAGATGGCCAGCTCGTTTGACCTTTTCGTATACGCCTCTATTTCTGACCCTGTCATCTTCAGGTTAAAGAACTCCACTTCCAACTTATGGATGTCATCACGACTATAGTATTCCCGCTTGATCAGTTCCTTAAAGTCGTTCCATGGGGTGGCATTGGCAGCTACCAGCCCCAACATTTGCACTTGTGCGTTCCACTAAGTCAATGCAACGCCTTCGAGAGTGTCACGGCCCCCGACCCGGTTTGACCCGTTTCAGGAGCCGCGGGACAGAAATCCTGTGGTATTTAATTTAGGCGACAGCGGAAGTCTTTTAAAACAGGATCTTTCAATATTTAAAACTGCTCGTTTACAATATTTAGGGATAAAACCCCGGTAATTTACAATCATTTGATTTCACTGGGAAATCTTTTATTTTACAAAACATGTTTCTTTATTTTATCATGAGCCACTTTCTTAAGCTTGTAGTGCTTCACGGCACTTTTCCTGGATCATAACAGATCACCTGAAACATGTTTGAAAAAGGTTTTGTCAGCGGGAAATACTGAGTGAATCATTCTATATACATAAAATGATGCATAGTTATTAATTACAGCATAAGAGCGATTACAATGGCTTATATCTTATTTTTATCTGGCGCCGTGTCACAATGGTGACGATGGTCATACCACTATTAGGTCAACGAACCTAAATAGTGATGATTATCCCTAGTAGGTCAATGAACCTAACTGGGAGAAAATTAGTAATGTGCACAATACCCCACTAGCCAGTGATTCAAGATAACCACGACTTAATCCCTGTAATTAAAACTTTTGAAAAATAATTTGGAGTATTGTAAAACAGTTGATAAAAAGAGAATGACTCACATTGCTGATTTAACGAGCAGTGTATAAGCTTACTGATTAGCCTTGATTAACCTAATTTAAATAACAATGCACACAAACGGGGTTAGTAACTAATACAACAGTTACGACAATTCACAAGATTAAACCCTCACAACGATTAATAAAGTGCAATACTTAACAATTCAGCGGATTCACAACGAATGACAGAGTATAGTCCGAGTTCGGACATCACTCAAACATTCAAGTCGAAATCACGATGAATAACAAAGTATAAACTCAATTGGAGCAGCACTCAAACAATCGTTGGATAGTTACAATCGATCGGACGTTGAATCGTAATAGCGATCGAGTTATTACCCTGATTGCGGCAACAATTAGTGATCCGTGTGTGTTTTTAGAAGTGTTTCTGCGATATCTCAGTCTACGTAATGAGAATTTACGTCGTTCAAGTGCCAGAATTCAAGTCCCAAAGTCTGCTATTTATACACAAAATTGGCCAGGCTTACGGACCGTAAGCCTTTTTTTCCTTACGGTCCGTAAAGGACACGAAATCACTATAGGTTAGTGATGTGCAGAATATGGTCTATATAAACTACTAACCTAATCTAGACACCCTAGTTTTAAATTTATAAACTAAGACTCTCTAAATGCTAGACCACTGACAGGCACGTGTACCTATCGTACGTAGTAAAGCCTAATTAAGTCCGAGTATCGAACCCACGAGACACTAGCGACGCTAAACTAAACTCTGACTCAACTAATACTTAATTGGTTTGTTTGGATTTTGAGGTTTTAACTAATTCTACGAAAGCGAGTAAATAAGATAACAGAGAAAGCAAGCAAGATAGTGAAGTGACAGAAAGCAAACAATAAAGAGAAAGAACTACCCAGGCTTGGAATCCCTAGAATCATGCAACGCTATCTTGACTATGGTAAAGGCTAAATATCCTAATCCCTCGATTAACCCCCCCCCCCCCCCGCTAGAGATGTATCAAACGAAAGATAAGGACGAAATGCGAAGTGCTAGAACGAACCGGCTCGACCTATCGATACCAAATCCTACGAAAATATAATCCTTTTGACCTCAGAGACAATTATGTTAAGAGAAGATCCCAAAAACGCAAAGCAAACCAAACCATGAAGATTGAAATCCTAGCAAACCTTAACAACGATGTAATAAACGAGCCCGAGCTATCGGTCACCCAATCTACCCACCAATGATTAGCTAATAACCTAGCTCACCTTAATCGTCTTTCGAGTCACAAGATGAGGATGCAAGTTTTAGTCTATTGATTTCAATTATTAATCGAATTGGTCAATTTCTCAACTCAATATTCAAACCGAAAACCCTAAGTTCAACGATTCAAATTAAACTCTAAGTCTAGGGGATATTTCTATGTGCCTAAACCGCTGAATTAATCAACCAATAATCAATCAAAACACACCAACATGCAATATCAAGATCAATCACAAGGCAAAGTTATGTAAATCACATCAAATAACCATAATCATATCAAAATCGCATTGCAATCATCAAGTTCATCTAAACCTAGGTAGCATGAAAAGTTTAGCCAAGAATCATATTCAAGAACAAGAAACGAGTCTCAAATAATAAATAAAACATAGTATCAAATCTGAAAACAAAAAGTCTTAACAAAATTAAATACTAGTAAATATCAAACCCGGACTTGAATCTTGATCGTGGCTTGAACCCTCAAACCAATCCTTTTCTTTTTTTTTTCTTTCTCTTGATCGCCTCTGCTGTCGTCTGATGTTGTTCCGTCAAAACTTTCTGTCGTCTGTTTATATTGTATATATCTTCTGAATTATGAGCCCACCTCCTAAATTTGTTTCAAACTTATCTGGGCTTTCATTGGCGGTGCACTAATCGTAAGTGTTGGGTCATTAAGTGGGATGTGGGCCTGCTTTAAACTAACTGCACAATTCCATATGGCCAGATCTTTTAATCCTTGCGTTTCTGTCCAAGATCCCTTTATTTGCTTAATTCATTTTTAGTCTAACACTTAAGCCCATTTACTCTTGGAATGCCACTGAAAAAAATCAACATCGAAACAATAGATTAATCATAAATTCTCTAAATAATTAAAACAACTTAGATATCAAACTAATTCATGTGGTGCAAATCCAACGAGAATTCTAATAATTTTATTTTTCTTTATTTGACTTTTCTTTTTCATTCTAATTATTTACATTATAAATAATATATACAAATACTATGAGGTTTGATGCATATTAATCATTTTGCCTTGATATCATTTAAAATCATCAACCTTTAAATATAAACAAGAATCTAATAAAAAATCAACCTACAAATTGCTCAAAAGTGTAGGAAATATTATATAAAATATATATATTTTAGAGCACATCAGTTAGCCACGTTCTTGACTAGCCTTGCTGACTTGACAGATTCGTAAATTTTAATTTTGACAGCGTTTTATTTAGATAATCGTGACTAGGGTTTACCCCCCCCCCCCCGAGTTTTAGGGGCCCTGATCCTGATTCTGATTATTCTGAAAATTTTAGGGTTTATGCAGAATTACTTGGGTTTCTCAATTAGGGTTTCCTTAATAGATAATTAATATACTAAGTATTAATTTTAGTGAGAGTTGTTACATCCTCCCCACCTTAAGAAAAATCTCGTCCTCGAGATTTACTGGAATAGATGAGGATATTTTCGCTTCATTTCTGATTCCAGCTCCCAAGTGTATTCTGGTCCTCTCTTTGAATCCCATTTGACTTTGACTAGCATTAGACGTTTGTGCTTGAGAAACTTGATTTTTCTATCTTCTATCTGTAGTGGTTTCTCTACTAATTTTAATTTTTCATTTACCTCTACATCTTGAAGAGGTACTACCAGGGATTCGTCAGATAAACATTTCTTGAGATTGGATACATGAAACACATCATGTACTCCAGCTAGCTCTTCTGGTAGTTGTAATCGATAAGCAACTGGTCCTATTCGTTGCATTACTAGAAATGGTCCTACGTATCTTGGACTTAGCTTTCCTTTCTTACCGAATCGTACTACTCCTTTCCAAGGAGATACTTTCAATAGCATTTTGTCTCCAACTTGAAACTCCAACGGCTTTCGTCTATTATCTGTATAACTCTTCTGGCGATCTCTAGCCGTCTTCAGCCTTTCCTTCGTGATACTGAATATCACAGTCGTAGTCATTTAGGATTTTCATCCATCTCCTTTGCCTTATGTTTAATTCTTTTTGCTCAAATATATATCTTAAATTCTTATGACCCGTATAGACAGTAAACTTACTTCCATACAGATAATGTCTCCAAATCTTAAGGGCAAAATTATGGCTCCTAATTCTAAGTCATGAGTGGTATAGCTTTCTTCGTGCTTTTTCAATTGCCTTGATGCATACGCAATTACCTTTTTGCGTTGCATTAACACACATCCAAATCCTAGCTTTGAAGCATCACCATATACTTTAAAATCTTCTGTTCCTTCTGGTAAGGCTAGGATTGGGGCATTTGTTAATTTATGCTTTAAGATCCTAAAGGCTTCTTCTTGTTTAGGTCCTCATTCAAACTTAACTGTTTTATAGGTTAGCTTAGTTAATGATATAGCTATCTTGGAAAAATCCTTAATAAACCGTCTATAGTATCCGGCTAAACCTACAAAACTCCTAATTTCCATTGCGGATTACGGAACCTTCCATTTGGTAATTGTTGCTATCTTATCAGGATCTACGTGAATACCTTCATGATTCACCATATGACCTAGAAATTGTACTTCTGGCAGCCAAAATTCACACTTCGAGAATTTGGCGAAAAGCTTCTCTTTTCTTAACAAAGTTTAAGAGTGCATGCAAGTGCTGATAATGTTTTTCCTGACTTTTGGCATAAATAAGTATATCGTCGATGAAGATAATTACAAATTTATCCAAATATGGTTTACAGATCCTATTCATTTTGTCCATGAATGTTGCAAGTGCATTCGTTAATCCGAAGGGCATGACTGTAAACTTGTAATGACCATACCTAGTTCTGAAAGCATTTTTAGGTATGTCTTCCTCTTGTACTTTCAATTGATGATATGCGGAACGTAAGTATATCTTAGAAAAATATCTAGCTCCTTGAAGTTGATCGAAAAGATCATCAATCCTAGGTAATGGGTATCGATTCTTAATTGTAACCTTATTCAATTCTCTATAATCAACACACATTCTCATCGGACCATCCTTTTTCTTAATAAACAACACTGGTGCCCCCTCCCACGGGGATAAACTAGGTTGTATAAAACCTTTACTTAATAATTCATCTAATTGATTTTCAGTTTTAATATTTCTGTGGGTGTTAACCGATAAGGTGCCTTGGCTATCGGTATAGTTTCTGGAATTAGATTAATCCTAAATTCTACCTCCCTATCTGGTGGTAACCCTGGTAATTCTTCTGGGAATACATCTGGGTATTCTGAAACTATAGAAATTTCCTTAAGTTCTTTATCTTTAGTATTAATGATTACTGAAATCATTTATACTATTCCTTGCTTTTGTTCATAATTAGCAACTTTCATTACTGATATAAACTTCATGGGTTTACATGGCTTATCTCTTGTAATCATTATTACTTCTCTAGTGGGTGCACAAATTTTTATGGAATTCTTATCACAGATAATTTAAGCATGGTTGTTTACTAACCAATCCATTCCTAACACATCATCAAATTCAACTAATTTCATAGATAATGGGGTTGCAGAAATTTATGACTTAAAAGTTCTATTTCTACGTTTTGCAGAACCTTATTTATTTTAACTGAATTCCCATCTGCCGTTTCTACTGTAGAAATTTGCCTAATGCTGGTTAAAGGTAAGTTAAGAGTTTGGCAGAATGAAATATCTATAAAACTTTGGTTTGCACCAGAGTCAAATAATACTTTTGTGTAAACGTTGTAAACTAAGAACGTACCGGCTATCACATCTGGAATGAGCTCTGCTTCCTGAGCAGTCAGTTGGAAGGCTCTTACATTCCTTTTTGCTTCTTCTACAGGTTTGGCTTTATTGTTAGATAGTTTGTTCAGTTTTGGACAATCTGGCCTAAGATGTCCAGCTTCTCCACAGTTGTAGCAGACTGAAAATCTCTTCCTCCTGCAGTCTTCTTCTTGATGCCCCGGGATTTTGCAAAAATTGCAATATCCTTTGCATCTTCCAAAATGCTTTCTTTTGCAAAAATTGCAAAATGGGCTAGTGGAAGATTGCCCATTCCCTCCTTTCTTGAAATTGTTATGGTTACCCGGACGGAATCCTTGGGTAATCTTTTGGGCTACTTCCTTCCTTCTATTTTCTTCTCTTGTCCGTACTAGTTCGTCGGTCAGAGTATTGGCTAAATCCACCGCATCATCAATCGTGCGAGGTTTCGCAGCCTTGACGATATTACGGATTTTAGCAATCAATCCCCAAATATAACGAGAAATAAGTACCGGCTCTGGCGAAGCCAGGGTTGGTACTACTCGAGCATACTCGAAGAATGTCGAAGTATACTTTCGACAATCTACATCCACCATACGGTGGGTTAAAAACTTATTTGTCATTTGTTCCTTTTCATATTCGGGACATAATTTTCTTTCTACAAAGCTCTAAAATTCTTCCCAGTTCATAGCATACGCCATCCTTCTTCCTTTTGCTTGTAACACCGTATTCCACCATTCTAGCGCCCCTTCTTTGAAAAGGTTTGACGCGTACATGACCTGATCATCCTGAGCACATTTACTTATGGCAATTACTGCCTCGGTTTTCTCTAACCAACGCAGTGCCGCAGTCACTCCTTCATTGCCAGCAAACTCAGTGGGTTTACAAGCAAGAAATTCTTTGTAAGTGCAACCAGGCGTTGCAGCTTTCATTTTCTTAGGGGGAGGAGCTTGCTGTGGTTCATTCTCATGATTAGTATGATTATTGCCTCCGTTTACGCTATTACTGAAGTTATCTTCAGAAATGCGTTTGCTAGGAACGATTTGTTGTGGTTCTATTGGATTTTTAACAGCAGCAACGATTGCTGGAATAGCGTTGGCTATCCCTTGAGCAACTATTGCTGGAATAGCGTTGGCTATCCCTTGAGCAACGATATTTTCTATATCCTGCCTAGTCATATATTGATCCCCCGGTTGTTGCTCAGATCGATTAACCTCATTAACTGGTTCATTATTAGTATTTTCCATCTGATAATATATTTATTAGTATTAATAACAACAATTATACATAAAATAATTATATTAATTTCACAATACGCATATAGCCAAACTTATTGATTTCTTGATTTCCATTTATATTTAATAGTATGTATCAATACACACCATTATCTTACAAAGTTTTATTTTAGGTTATTTTACAGACTGGTTTTGACTATTACTATTATACAACCACAGTTCCATAAATCCCCTATCCTTTGTCAGATGATATTCTAGTAATGGCGTTCCCTCTCATCGTATTTTCAGGAGATCTGTCCCCCAATCTCTTGGATCCTATTCCCAGTATCTATTAACTACGATTTTGCTATCAGTTCAAAATTATGTTTTTACCCCCACTTAAAAACAAATTTACACTTTTGCTCCCAGTTAAAAATTTCAATTTTGCCCTGGCTTCAAAATTACGTCTTTGCCCCGTTTAAATTTACAGTTTTGCCATTAGTTTTTTTCCCATTATAAGTAGGATTTTGCCATCAGTTCAAAGTTATGTTTTCTCCCCGACTTAAAAATAAATTTATGCCTTTGCTCCCAACTAAAAATTTCAATTTTGCCCTCGGTTCAAAATTACGATTTTGCCCCGTTTAAATTTACACTTTTGTCGTTAGTTTTTTTTTCTCACAGCCAAGTTACAATTTTGCCCTTAAATTAAATTTACATTTTCTCCACCGTTTTTTTTTCTTTCCTTGGGTAAATTACAAATTTGCCACCAGTTTAGCCATATTCTCGTTACTCATTGGTGGATTTGGTAAAGGTTCTGGATTGAACTGAGGAAAAAGCTTATAGGGATTGTTTTGGAACTGTATTTTATTAGTTAACCATTCGTCTATTTGCGAGTGAATTGAAGGATTTGGAATAGCTGGTTCTAAGTTCATTGGTAGTTGTGTTTCAAGAAAGTGAATAAAAACATTTTCATTAACAGGCTTAATAGTATTATAGCTTGCCAATATAAAATCTAGCTCTTCCTGAGATGGTAACCTTTCAATTTGCCTAGAACTTTCCCCAATTTCCATTTTCTTAGGCTTGGGTTTCTCGAGAGGTAAAGCGTTGAATTCTATAGGTTCTTCTATGTCTGGTATATACCTATTGAAAAATCTCTCTATTCTTACTGGATAGAGATTTAAATTTTGAAGGGCGTCAGACAAGTCACTCATGCTGTTTAGCAAAATACACACAATTACTAAGTTAAAATTTATAACAAAATTTTATAGAAAAACTTTTAAATATTATTTCATACTGGGTAACTACCAAAACAACTGAAATTTAAAACACACTAGGTTTTATTTGTAAATTTATTTATTTACTAAATAAGGCTTCTAGACTGTAGATAAAGGTACTAAAACTTGGTTCAAATTATTTAAGGATTTTCATTAATTGCTATATTGGCTAGCATATAAAGATCTGCCCATACTGTACACAATTAGTCAGATAATAAAACACATAAAAATAGCAATTAATAAAAATTAAGTATTTTCTAAATACTTAATTGGCTTAAATTAGTGGCTTGATCAGTGGCTCTGATACCACCTTTTTCTGTCACGGCCCCCGACCCGGTTTGACCCGTTTGAGGAGCCGCGGGACAGAAATCCCGTGGTATTTAATTTAGGCGACAGCGGAAGTCTTTTAAAACAGGATCTTTCAATATTTAAAACTGCCCATTTACAATATTTAGGGATAAAACCCCGGCAATTTACAATCATTTGATTTCACTGGGAAATCTTTTATATTACAAAACATGTTTCTTTATTTTATCATGAGCCACTTTCTTAAGCTTGTAGTGCTTCACGACACTTTTCCTGGATCATAACAGATCACCTGAAACATGTTTCAAAAAGGTTTTGTCAGCGGGAAATACTGAGTGAATCATTCTATTTACATAAAATGATGCATAGTTATTAATTACAGCATAAGAGCGATTACAATGGCTTATATCTTATTTTTATTTGGCGCCGTGTCACAATGGTGACGATGGTCATACCACTATTAGGTCAATGAACCTAAATAGTGATGATTATCCCTAGTAGGTCAATGAACCTAACTGGGAGAAAATTAGTAATGTGCACAATACCCCACTAGCCAGTGATTCAAGATAACCACGACTTAATCCCTGTAATTATAACTTTTGAAAAATAATTTGGAGTATTGTAAAACAGTTGATAAAAAGAGAATGACTCACATTGCAGATTTAACGAGCAGTGTATAAGCTTACTGATTAGCCTTGATTAACCTAATTTAAATAACAATGCACACAAACGGGGTTAGTAACTAATACAGCAGTTACGACAATTCACGAGATTAAACCCTCACAACGATTAATAAAGTGCAATACTTAACAATTCAGCGGATTCACAACGAATGACAGAGTATAGTCCGAGTTCGGACATCACTCAAACATTCAAGTCGAAATCACGATGAATAACAAAGTATAAACTCAATTTGAGCAGCACTCAAACAATCGTTGGATAGTTACACTCGATCGGACGTTGAATCGTAATAGCGATCGAGTTATTACTCTGATTGCGGAAGCAATTAATGATCCGTGTGTGTTTTTAGAAGTGTTTCTGCGATATCTCAGTTTACGTAATGAGAATTTACGTCGTTCAAGTGCCAGAATTCAAGTCCCAAAGTCTGCTATTTATACACAAAATTGGCCAGGCTTACGGACCGTAAGCCTTTTTTTCCTTACGGTCCGTAAAGGACACGAAATCACTATAGGTTAGCCACGTTCTTGACTAGCCTTGCTGACTTGACAGATTCGTAAATTTTAATTTTGACAGCGTTTTATTTAGATAATCGTGACTAGGGTTTTACCCCCCCCCCCCGAGTTTTAGGGGCCCTGATCCTGATTCTGATTGTTCTAAAAATTTTAGGGTTTATGCAGAATTACTTGGGTTTCTCAATTAGGGTTTCCTTAATAGATAATTAATATACTAAGTATTAGTTTTAGTGAGAGTTGTTACAGAGAGTACCAGTGGCGTACTTCACCCTACGAGCCTCAGGGCATTCACATATTTCGAAGACTGACTCGAGCTTCTCGAACCAGTGGAGGAGTCCAACTGCCCCTTCAGTCACACTGAAAGTATTTGGACAAGAGTCCATGAAAGTTTTGAATGTGCAAACAGGTGGCTGAGCGTTCTGGCCTGTTGTGTATATAAGAAAAGGACAAGGTTAAACACAAGAGTTGGTTTATGAGGGTAGGATCTAAAGATCCTAGAGTGAGTTTGCGACTGCAGGGTATACCTCCTGCTTGAGCGGCTGCAAGTGCCACAGCAACTTGTTCGTTAATTAGAGCCGTTAGCTGGGCTTGAGTTAGGTTAACGCGTCCACTCATGATCTTCATATAAAAGGAAACATGGGTGAGAGAGGTTCGCGAAAGTGCGATGACAGAAGAGAGTAAGCACACATGTGTTTCAATCAACAGTTGCTACGTTTATCTAAGCATACCATGAGCAAAATTCTATGTAACTAGCAAGTAGGCAATAAAAGAAAAACCATACCACCTAGAATGTTGAGTCTTGCACGTGAAGCGAGGCGTCGTTGTGGATCGTTGAGCACTGTACAGGTTATAGTCTGGTTTTAACAAAAACTTTTTCCCCTTATTAAAACCAAGTTCACTATAACCAATGGCTCTGATACCAATCTGTCACACCCCCCAAAATCCACAAGCGGAGTTTCACCGCATGGAGGCGTGATTGACCAGGATCAAGCCACCAATCATATTGAACAATGTAGTTTAAAACAAATAAAATCCGACCACGCAATATAATTGGTGTTCAAAAACAAAAACATAGTTTAAGTTGTAAGCGGAAGCATAATGTTTAAAACCAAAGTATAAGTTCAAAATGTAATAAAGGTTTAACATGGCATAAGTCTATCCATGTCCCACAACGTCCACGCCTCCTCGTGCAAGCTCCTGAAATACCTAACGACCTGCAAGGCATGTAACAACGAGTCAACAACAAAGTTGAGCGAGTTCACAGTTGGTTGTTTAGTTATAGTATTCGTTTTGTAAACCATATGTTCGTTTTGTAAACCATGTATCGTATTAATGTGTATCGCGGTCTCCGAGACATGTGTGCGAAGATTAGTGGGGGCTTCCCATGTGTTACTAGACCGTGTGTATCGACTGCTACGAAAATGTAAGAGGTGCCCTAAGTCAATGTCTATCAGCATTGACCCTTTGCCCATAGTCCATTAGTACACGCCCGTTCGAACGACACGGTGTGAGGTTTGTTAAACCTAATAGTGCTATTAACTAATGACCCGCTCCCCTTAGGCCTCAGAGATTAAGTCGATATAAATGAGGGACTTCATGATAGAGGTTTGGTCCAGTGTGTATACTTGGCATCCTACTCCCAGAGGATGGTTGTAATTACCGTTTAGTTCCTTTACCCATTCCCAACCCTTGGGAATCCCATGCCTTGGAAAGAGTGTGAACTCACCTTGGTTTGCTCGGTATGCTAAGTTACCCGTTCAAGTTGATTAAGCACATCCTATTATGGTTACCAAGTTTAATCAGATTCGTATACAAGAACTCCACGTATTTATACACGTATCAGGTAGCACGTAAATATCACGTATCACATAAACCACATGTTTCACGTACGCCAAGTTATACATTCCGTATCCATTTATCACATAATCACGATACATGAAGTACCCTCGTGAAGTTCAAACCCTATCAGTAAATCAAAAAGTCTCTAGTGTATATATATTTATCTCATAAGTCAATATGTCACATTAATTTATACATACAAAACATGCAAAGTTCATTCATAGACACCCAAGGCATGTAACGTACAACCAGTGTGTAACTCAATATTTAATCAACATTAACTATGTGGACCGATATTGTTTTGCAGCCCAACCAATCTAACCGGCCCAAAACATATCGATTGCAAAGTAGCAGTCCAACTCAATTCATGTAATTCATTATGCGGCCCAATAATTAAAACATCAAAACACATTAACCTGCCAAGTTCTCGAGCTTCAAACTAGGCTACTCTACAAATCTGAGTTTCATTTAAACTTTTAACAACTCAATCATAAACAACACATATCATAACACTCCATGTCTTACGCAACCTGTGCAACTTATCAAGTGAACATTTACCCATAGCACAAATTATAGTATTATCACATGACATGCAGTAACCATTTGGATTACAAGAAGTTTTGCATCACAATTATACTATTCTAATAACAATTGACGGCCCACTGTGGTTCTTGTAATGGTGTGCGGCCCAACGACTACGCGAGGCCCATCACGAGTGCTGCCCGGTCCAGTGGGATACCGGCCCGACATATCCCGGCCCGCAACCCTTTAACCCATTTCGTTTCACCTTGCGGCCCAGCAGAACAGGCCCAGATCTGTTGTGGTGTTAAGCCTCGTTTATATATATATAAAGCCCAAATATGTATGAAGCCTAGTTTATTACACCCCTTAACCACCCTTTTATCATTCTAAAATTAAAACACAATATATGATCATTAGCTTCGCATGAATCCAATTCAACAACAATATTTAGTGACATATAATATTGATATGTTGAAATCATTTATAACCCATGTAAGGGGTAGCATGTGCAAACAAATATAAAACATATAAACTAGTAACCTATATTCTGTATAGGTCCAATGCTCATTAATCATCTTGTCAGTTCACGTATAAGCAACCCAAATACATTAATTAATTATCAAGCATATCAATCATACCATAATCACCCATGCATCTTAACATAATAACTCCTAACCCTAGTACCATCAATATCATCGCACAAATATGTTTCAGTCTCTCATCATTCTCTATTCCCAATCATAGCCTAATATCATGAGGTTCAATAAGTCATTCAAGTATAACATTCTGTCAATCAAGCAATTACTCTATTCCTAATCGTAACTTAATGTCAAGCCACACCACTATTTAATGTCACAACAATACCTACATATACCATTCGTCAATCAAGGTTTCACACAAATAAGATTACCATACAAAGATCAACATAACTACAACAGTAATCAAGATCATAAGTTGGTGCAACTAATCATGCATAACAAAGAATTTAATTCAGAACATAAGGCGACTTACACTAACCAAACGAGCAAGGTACTGGTATTTCTGGATCCGAAGTAAACTTTCACGAGGGAGGGGGGGTATCTGCCGTCGCAAGTTGAATTGAGGAGGAGTTGGGTTTCGTGTATTATATAATGGGTTTGGGTGTATTATAATTTGTGAGGGATATATAGGAAGTTACGTAACATTCAAGCATAAGTCAAATACAATAGTGGGTCGGTGGTCATGGGACTTCATTGGGCTACATGACTGGGTCGAGACCAAGGTATGCCTTACCTATAGGTGTATGTAATTATTACCCAACTAACCGGCCCACTATCAAACTAATCAACCCACAAGTGAATCTAAATATTGATTGAGCCCAACATGTGTATACATAATTACAATAACCGGCCCCCTTTTCACATAACAGTTGATCCCCTTGGGCTTTACCCGGCCCAAGCATGATTTCGATGAGTGTGCAAAATCCTACAAATCGGCCCATTATGAGAGAATGGACTTGTGTGGCTTTGGGCCTAAGGTAATCTATATGCGTTGGCCGAAGTGATTTAAACAGCCAACATGTGCGAGTGGGTGCGCCCCGACACGTTTGCGGCCCAATGTGCATGTGGTAGCCCAGTTTCATGCAGTTTAATATAACAATAGCGTTAAAGGAGAGAATTATGAAAAGTTAGGATCACTAAATAAAACTAACACTAACCTTGAAAGTCGGGTTGTCACATCAAAACATAAGTTAGAGCTGATGGCAAAATCGTATTTTAAAGGGAAAAAAACTAATGGCGAAACAGTAAATTAAAACGAGTAAAAATCGTAATTTTTTTAACCGATGGCAAAATCGAAATATTTAGCTGGGAGCAAAAGCGTAAATTTAATTTTAAGCGGGGGCAAAAAAATAAATTTGAACTGATGGCAAAAGCATAAATTTAAATAAGGACAAAATCGTAATTTTGTTGGGTCAATATGCCTGGCACTATTGAGCCTGCCGCCCTTTTTGCCCAATTGAGAGGAGGAACTATTGAATGCTGACGTCAACTTCTTATAAATGTAGTAGTTTAAATAACTAATAAAATCATCTAGTATGGTAGTTCTTCCACATCAAGGTTTTATGACTTTCTTGTAAGATCTTCCTTCTATTTTCACCGTCTTGTCTAATACGATCGACGTACATTTTTTAATAATGTTTTCATCGGCCTGTCTTGTCTTATATGATAAAGATATATTCAATTCAATACTAAATATATGCATATTTGTTCTTTTTTTTTTGTAAGAAATAGTTGGTCTTCTTAAGATAAACAAAACAAGTTGAAGACCTATGTTTGATGAGTTCGACTTCTAATCAACATCGTTATATGTAAAGTTTCAAAGTTGATAATAGTTTGTTTTATATAATAATTGCAGGGAATATTTCACAGAATAATAACCAAGTTTTAAAAGTGTTCTAATTAGGTCACTGGTGTCGTTTTTGTCACAATTAGATAACTTAACATTCAAACCGAGCCATTTCTTTTTTTCCACGTGTCAAGAAAAAAATGGAGCATAAGATGTTGGGGTCGAATTATTTTAATATATGAAATTATATTTATTAAAAATAAAAACCATTTAATTACATTAAAAATTAAAAAAACAAGTTACAATCCACGTCATGACTCGACGTTAGCATCAAATAAAAGAGAAAAAAGAAACAAAAATCCACATCGCCACGGTTATCTACGAAATGGATGAAAAACCCCTTAATTTTAATGAAGAATGAATGTTTAGTAATCTGATTGGAACGCTTTTGAAACTTAAGTGACCTAATTGGAACACTTTTGAAACTTGGTTACTATTCTACAAAATAGTAAATTCTAATACATATGTTTGTACGTTCAGTTTAGTACTTTGATCAGTTTTAAACTTGTAATTCCATGTATGTGTTGTCCTTCTTGGAGTGTGTAATGGAAAAAGAAACATAGAAGTTAAGAAATTCAAAGTGTGTGTTTCATGAGAATGAACCAATTTTTATGTTCTTCTTTAGATAGATCGTGTTTGTTGATTGCAATTTTGATTATGTGGCTACATCTAAGTTGGTTTTGATCAAACTGGCCATGATATGGGATATTTGTATAAACTTGTGTTACAACCGTTACTATTTGATGGATGTTAATGGACTAGATATAGTCAAGATCAAAAGTTTGATTGCAAAAATGGTGATCTTTTTGTGTAAATGACGAACAATATCAATTTGACTATTTGGTTAACACAACTTGCTAAAGATGGTTTGATCAATGGTTGATTTTTCCTCAGTAAATGTGTTTTGAGCTTTAAAATACATATGGGAATTGGGAAGTGATCAACCCATGTGGTAGGTAATGTTACTTGCAACTAAACATGTGTGGTTTTAAAGGCCATGACAAAATTTTCCATCAAGTATCAGCAGTGGCGGAACTAGAAAAAAAATTCAGAGGTATCCTAAGTTTTTTTTACCGTGCATTTGTACAATAAGAAAAAAATACGATAATAAATAAAGTAAAACAAATACCTAGGGTCGTACCTCAGAATTCAGATGTCCTCAAGGGCCCTATGCAAATAGAAAACATAGGCCCCTAAATACAAACTTATTTATAAAAAACAGTAATAAGACGCTTTTATGAGCCTTGAATATGAAAAAACTAAATAATCTGTTTTTACTACTTTTTTGTTGGGTTTAAATTTAACTAGTGGTGTATTACTCGCGGCCTGCATAGATGGTATTAAAATTTGTAACGCTACTAGCTAAGATTATGCTAAAGTAGGCTAAATCAAACATAAGTGTTATATAATCTAATCGACTAATCATATACTCGATCTAAATATTAATCTAATCATATAATCGATTAAAGAAATTTGTTGATTTGATAAGACTTGAACGTCTATGATTGTGATAAGAACACATTTACAAGAATTAGATAAAATTTTGAACATTTTAGATAACCAAATAAGTGGTCAAACCAATTTAGAAAAAAATACATTTTTTCATACTAAGATGAGAAACAAATAAAGTAATGACAATTAAATTATCATATTTAATATTTAATAATTAATATTACAAAATATAAGAGCATTCACATCAAATCCACTAAAAATATACATACATTCTACTAAAAAACAACTCCTATATCAATATATTTCCACTAAAAACAAATACTTTTTCTCTCTCCTTTTCAATATATATTACATTTTCTCCCTCCTCTACTCACAACCACTTTCAAAATATATTAAAAAATTATACAGGGTGAACAGTGTCCCCCCAAATATACAGATGAACAGTAACATTTTCTCTCTCCTCCACTTACAACCACTTAAACCACTTTTTATAATTTAAAAACCCATCTCTCAAGATTTGATGGATAGAATGTGAATGCTCTAAGAACCTAGCTTTTTATATAATTCTTTAGAATAAACTAGTTCTCGCAGACAGCAAGATGAAAAAAATATAGATAAAAAACCTAAATGAATAATTAAATTAACAAAATACTCAATGCTCTTCTTTTTCTTTGTGAAACTATTATTTTTTAACATAAATTTAATATAATAATAATAATTACACAGTGAGACCTAGGCTTAGGTTATCACCCGCGAATTTCGCGGGTAGGAAAATTTACTTTGTATTAATCGAACTATATCAATAAACTTGTTTTATAATTGTTTTGGATTGAAAGTTGTAGTCATTAGGGTTGCGAAGAAAATTGTTTTATAATTGTTTTAGGGCATGTTTGGCTAGGGATGGCAATGGGTCGGGTTTGGGACGGGTTTAGGTAATCCCAAACCCAAACCCGATTAAATAAACCTATCCCAAACCCGTCCCAAAACCCGTCGGGTTTCTATCGGGTAAACACCCGTCGGGTATCGAGTAAACCCACGGGTTTTAGGTAAACCCATTAATCTAAAAAAAATTACCTGTTGGATATACACGACCCAAACCCGGTGGGTACCTATCGGGTAACTACTAAAGCATTATCATTATGAAAATATATCAAATAATGCAAAGTATATAAAATAAAATACCTCAATGTAAACAAAAATATTCAAATTCATAGATGACAAAAATATTTCACAATAACTATAATGGCATTGTTTTATTTTAAGTCTTCTTTTTATTTAATTTAAGTCTTATCACACAGTAACTATAATGCATCTATTAAATTCATGTGGAACTAATACATATAATATCTAGAAAAGCAAGTACTGTCGTCTTTACGAACATTATAAAGAAAGAACCATAAGCAAAGCACATAACTCAAAAGTTCATAAACAATCAGCCGAACACAGACCCAAGAAAAAGTTAGCGTATAACAACTGAAAAACGGTAATATTACAACTAACTACATCTTTTCAAACAAAAAAAAAAACTAATTATACAAGAAGAATATTTATATTTATATATAAAAAAATAGAAAGAATATGGGGTAAACAGGTATACTTTATCGGGTAACTGGGTCAGGTAAACAGGTATACTTTATCGGGTAATCGGGTCGAGTAAACGGGTATATCATTAAATCCCAAACCCGTCCCAAACCCGCGAAAAAAAATAAAATTAATCCCATACCCGGTCCCAAACCCGATTACTAGACCCAAACCTGTCCCAAATGATTCGGGTTTCGGGTTTACCCATCGGGTTCGGGTTCGATTGCCATCCCTATGTTTGGCTTAGCTTATTTTCAACTTTTGAAAAGTCCTTTTGGCCAAAATAAGTCAGGAATTCCTGACTTTTGGCAAATCTCTCTCACATAAGAAGAAAAGCCAAACACTTTCAAAAGGACTTTTGCCCTTCAAAAGTCCTTTTACCCTCAAAATAAGGAACCCCAAACAGCCTCTTAAATTGAAAGTTATAGTCATTAATTAGGGTTGCGAGTAGGGTCAGAAACTTGCCTCACTGAATGACACACGACACAAAAAAAAAATTATTTATTATAACAGATTATTAGAACTTTATTAATGTTGTGTCCATTCTTTAACCCCAAAATTTAAGATTAGTTAAGAACCAAACCGTCATACTGAAGTGTTGAATAAAAATCAATTTAAGATTAGTTTTTCGGTATAAAGGTTTGTGAAGTATTATTTTTTTACCAAAATATCAAGCTTATAGTATCAGGTCATCTTTAACCCCCAAATTTCAAGTTACAGCCTTTAGAATTCTGTATTCACCTAAAATCACATAACCGTAACCTGGCAATTTTCAAAATTGTACCGATCGGAGGTTCACAATAAACGGCGGTACTTGTCATGAAATGGGTCATCCACCTATGTGTAAGATTTAGCGACATTTAGACCCAGACGGCGGTGATGCTGCTTAATTTTCACAATAAAACTAAGCATAATATTAATAATAAAAATTCATTAAATTCCTACAGCTAAAGAGCAGATACTTGTAAAGCATAGAATTCTATTTCAAACGAAAAGCAAACAGTTACAAACCATAGATCGATGGTGAGGAAAAAAGGTAAGTTGTTACTCGTCGGCCTTAGGTTCTTCTTTAATTTCCTCTGCCCTACCCCCCCCCCCCCCCCCCACATAAAACCAACATTGCAGTTGATAGTTGATATATAGACAGCAAGAACCCATTACAGTTAAAGATCCAATCGAAAGAAAAAACCAACCTGCATCTCGAAAGTCCACAACGTGAGGTTATCGCGAAGAAGCTGCATTGTCAGGGTGTTGTCCTTGTAAGAATCCTCTCCTAGGTTATCCAGTTCTGCAATTGCTTCATCAAAATCCTAGCAAATCACAAATCAAACACCAGCCAACTTCAAGCATCCATAATAACGACTAATCTCTGAGTGATTCTGCAAATATAAAAGGTCACTATGCATATACTTTCTTTTCCTCAAATCAAATCCGAAAACAATTAAAAGAGTGTGCTTTGTTCAAACCAAAATTATAATTCATTTTTTTCATAGCACTTTTTACCAAATAGTTGTTTAATCATCATAATGTAAAATCACTAACAAACCTTGGCAACCAACTCAAGAAGCTTGTTGGGAGAAGTTTCAATGATATATTATAATAAGAAACTGTTAAACCTTAGCACAAACCTTAACACTACAGGAAGACAGTAAGAAACTTCCTATTGCGAGTTAGCTGCTTGCCACTAGCAATGTGCTCCCACCTATTTTCAAGATAACACATTTAGCAGATGGTAGCTCCCGAAAAAATGTTGATTTTGTTATGCAAGATTCTTCCAAACTAAAAGAAACAGATTATATGTAGGCGTTTCTAATTCTTCCAAATTATTTTCTTGGATCTATCACTAAAATCTTTTTTTTTTTTGTCAGGTTCAGGTCACAGATTTAAAACCCCAATCAAGCATTAGCCAATATATTCTTCACTGAATTATTCTATTTAAAACCCCAATCAAGCATTAGACAATATTGTAATTTAATTGTTTATTAAGTTGATTGTTTAGTTGTTTAAAATGAGTAGTGGGTTAAATGGTTATTGGGCTAATGAAGTAACGGGCTTAACTTTTGAAATGGTTAGTGGGTTTATATGAAGTAATAAAGGATAACTTGTGTTGGTCCAATTTAATTAGTCTATAACTCTTTTATATGTGTCAACTATCTTATAGAGGGTTTATGTTTGCTACGTGTTAATTTTTTTTTACATTGGTGTCAATATCGATAGCTTTTGAGGGCCATGCCAAAATTTCACGAGGGTTGGTGTCAAAACTTAATTGTTGGCGCCAAAATTTACACTAAACAAAAAACACACAAAAAAAAAGGTACAGTGTCGGCCGACACCCATCCAATTGTCGTCCCATTGTCTATGTGTGAGCTTCCAATCAGACAATTGTAAGTTTGATGGATACGATGGTGATCAATTTTGCAGGGTTTTTCAAATACTGCAAAACCGATTAGGAAAAAACACGTATAAACAAACAGAAGTTAACACCGAGACAAAAAAATCTTACATCTCACCATATATTCACAAAGATCCCTATAAACATCGTCTCGTTTTCTCATTTACATCAAATACGCAAAAATAATACAAAGTTTACAACAAAGTTAAACACAGAGGGTTAAACATCAATACACGTGCCAGATAAAATTACGCATGAACATTAGCCTTGTTGCCAGCGAGGATAAGAGAGATCTCGAGACCGGTCCACGGCTAAATGCTTAATTAAACAGAAAACGGGACTGGAATGTGGAGACAAATGGGAACCACGATAACATAGCAATTGGTGTAAAAATTAAAATGCCCATGCCAGCATCATACATTCTTGCAAATTCCCTCACTGATTCCCATAGTCCTAAACTCCTCACAATTCCTTTCCATCGCACTGCCAACTGTTCATTTTCAAACAAAAATAAAAGTCAATAAGGTTATGTTTTCATCTCTAACAATCGTAGTCTATTTATAAATATTTTACAAAAATAAAAGTCAACAACATAAAATCAAGTAAATTAGCAAAAGAAAGTGTAGAACGGGTCAAAAGTTGTCCAAATTTTATAAATATCGTAGTCTATTTATAAATATTTTACCTGGATAAACCATACTGAAGTTTTTAATAGGAAAACATATACTTAAAAAAATAATTAAAGCATACGAATGAAAAAAAAAGGAAAACGACTGTTAATCTTAGTTAGCAACAACAAAAACTAAACACTTCCAATAATGAAAGCGACATCAAGCAATCATTAACAAAAACAAATTAATGATGACATCATAACCGTTCAAAAAAATGATTACATCATAAAAGACTTATTTCCTCATACCTGTAGCAAAAGTTATAATTTTAATTCATGTTTGTGCATGCATATATAGCTACAAAGTAGACCAAAGAATTGAAAAATGGATCAAATCTAAGTTTGGTCTGACAGCAACCAAAGCATGTACTGCCAACTGTTATCCGGGATGATCCACCGCCAGCAAGTCCTACGCCTTGGAGCTGTATTTGCATCAGCTTTGCCACGTGCAATCTCCTTTCTTGAACGCAATTGGGTTAGTCTGTGCAATGATATCCGTACAGTGGCGAAGCTTGAGATTTCCAACCGGGGGGGGGGGGGGTCGGAATCGTATATAACCAAATATAGAACCAGGGGGTCGAAAACGTATATACCCAAAACTTTCTATACGAAAGCTACATACATAACACTACTCCCCCCCGGCCCCTGCTAACCTTCGCCCCTGACTACATATTCTTTTAACAAATTATGTATGACTGACTATAGTTGTGGTTGAAATTTTTTATACCTATTCTTAACGGTATCTAACTTTTAGAATGGATATAGAATTCTTCAACCAAGAGAATATGTAACTTTTCATGTTTGATACTTGTGCTTGATAAATATAAAAGTTTGTCCAACTTGACTTTGATAAGTTTGCATTTCTGTTAGTCAACTTGTGAGATGTGTGAAGCGTTCGATCAACTCGCTGCTAAAAATAACTGTTGTATTCAATTCAGGGCTAAACAGATATCGTATTGGAGACGTGCTCCAAGTGACTGGATTTCATATCCGAGCCCCACAATTTCAGTTCATGTGCAAGAGGAATGTCACTCTAAGCATTGACAATGACAAAACGAATGAAGAAGATCTGCATAAGAGTGTAATGGCAACAAAAAGACTGTTGCCCTACAATGCTCTATGGTGGATCATCCCGAATTACACATGGTGTGTGTGTGTGTGTTTATATTTACATCCTACATTTGAAACAGAAATGAGAGCTGAACAATCTATGATCTTAATTTTAATATTCTTGGTTCAGCTCCCTTCATTGAATAGTATTATATATGTGTGTGTGTAGAGAGAGAGAAAGATACCTGGCGCAGCCAAAATGATGATATCAGGTTCACATTAGTGATGTGGTTTCTTTCACAGATGCAACAACAACCTCAACCACACCATCGCCAGTAAACTCATCGTGTGATGAATCCTCCACATTCTGTTGGTCCCCAATTTCACATTAGACACGGTAACAAAACAAACTAAAAACCCTAAATGTTATTAAAAAGGAGACGGATTTAATATAACTAAAAATACAATTGAAAATTACACAGAGTATGCTTTAAACCAAATGTAAACCGGTAAAAACGAAACAGAAGTTGGCATACAACCGGTAGAAATGAAACAGAAGTTCACATTCGTGTTATGCATTAAAACCAAGTTTTCGGTATCCAAAAGAGCGGTTTAAGGATCCAAATTGACCAAAGCCACTAATTTGTTCAAAATTGATGACACCCCATCGTTCCTACCAATATTTCCATCACTCTGGAAATTCATCAAACAGATGATGCTTTTCTTTGACAACCATCGCAGTCTGTTGTCACAACCCACTAAATTTGCAGCCCCCCCTTTGCCAAATCATGATTAAATAACCCAAGAGACACAATTCCATCGCTGACTGTTGTCACAACCCACTAACCTTTTTCCAAATTATAAATGGCAAGGATACCCATGTGACATGATAAAAAGGTGGACCCACTCTAATCCACCTGATTTGACCATAACTCACTTGTGAATTGTGATGTTTTTAAAGTTGCCCAATTTGACCTGAATAATTTGAACTCGCATTATATAACTCTTACAACTCTATTTCAAGTTTTACGTAACTACAAATAAAAAAAGTTGTGACCATTTTGTAAATATACTTTTACATGAGAAAATTCTATAAAATTTGTCTTTTAAAATGTGGGTGTAAAAGAAAGCCCAACTAACAAATGCATATATGTTCTTACCAGATCATTGCTCAAATAGACATGGAGAGTTGGTTAGTTTTTTTTATGCAAACCATTTGTAAAAAAATGATATCATATATTGATGTTTAAGCTTCAAGGTATCACTTAATATAAGCAAACATCCAGGTTGAAGATCAGACCAGAAACCAGAAGTGAGGGTAAGAGACCGAAAACCAAATCGCTAGTAGGCATCCTTGTTTTGCCCAGTCATACAACTGCTCTGGACCGAATCATTGACACAAACCACAACCGACAACACTGCCAATTGCAAAATCAACCTACCTTTACCAATCAGTGAACCTCATCCAAGGGTCTTACCAATTATGTTAGAGGTGTACAAACAAACCAATTTGGGCCCTCCAAACCGGTTTATAACCGGACCCACTTCACCGAAAACCCAGTTTAGACCCAGTATCCCACCAGTTTGTATACTGGTTCATAGTCTAGTTCCCTGAAACCGGTTTGTAACCCAACTAGATTTTAAAACATGCCAAACAATTGTTTTTGTCTTAAGCAGCTTAGAACCCAATCCAAATCAGTTCAAGTGGGTTGGGATTTTCAATCCTAAAAATCAGATTTTTTAAAAAATGCCAAAAAACCATTTTTTGTCCCAACCGGTTTTGAACCCAATCCAACTCAGTTTGAGCCCAAGGTATAAAAATCATGAAATTTAGGTAGTTACCATGTCATGATCCAATGACCACAAATATTTCAAAAGATCGTTGTCACTTTCGCTTGTATCTTCTATTTGCATATTTCAAAAATATTCATTTATTTTTTGGTATGGGTAAGGTGTTACATACCTTCTTGATTGTGAAATCATCCAATGGGGCATCGGGTGTTTTGTTCATCAATGAACCTAAAGCATTCCTCCTTGAAATCTGCATTGCTGTTTGAATTTCTTTGGAAGATTCTAGAGCAGTTGAATTTGCGGCAGTAACGACAGCAGAAACTGTCCCTAATTTTGCGTTACTGGTTCCAGCTAATGAGTTCACTACCTCTTTATGAGCCCTTAATATCAACTGTGCTGCACTGTTGTTTTGTGTACAGGATAAAAACATATATAAGCAATCAGATTAAAAAAGTAGTTTTAAAAATGCAAAAAATCAATAAATAACTCACTGCAACGTTACCACCCAAGCTCTAGCTGCACCTGGAGTTTCTGCACACAGAAAATATTCTTTTTTCTATGGTGTTGCAATATCTAATAAATCAAGTTGGGGGAATACATTCCACGGTTCTCCCATATTATTTTAAAAAAGTAAATGAAAATATGTAAGTAAACGCAAATAATAACTGTGGATACAAATAATACAGTTATCATACTTCGGCAGTCCACCGGAAAAAAATACGTATAATTAGATCAGATATCATCAAATATCCGACACGTTATAGTGATGATCAGTGATCTTACTGAAACTAAAAGGGTGATGTCATAATTGTGCTATTTGAATCAAACACAATCGTTCCTTTGATATTCGGGTCATTTCTCCTGATTCTGCAGATGTCACACCCCAACCAATGGCGGAAACATCGGGATGAGACGAAGTGTGAAGATTGCTCGAGACATCATAACGCTAATAATTGTGACAAGTATTTAAATAATCCGATTTCATTTCATAAGATGAATTGTCAACATTACAAGAAATTCAAATACAACAAGTTTAACAAAATAACAAGACAACATAACAAAATTGATACAACATATTAAACCCTAACGTCTATATGTGTATCTAGGCATCAACGCTACTTCTTTTCTTAGCATCATCCTCATCAACCTGTAACATGTTTAAAATAATTCAATGCAAAAGCAAAGGCGAGTATACAAGTTTGATACATACATAGTAAAAGATAAGTTTAAACAATTCCTCATAGCAAGCATGTGATTCAAGATAAACATTTAAACATGGCATGTGTCTAACATATCAAACCAAGAAAACGCAATATGCTCATGACATTACCGATGATAAAGGGCGGGTCGTTAATCCTATAGCGCTACATATGTCACGGTTTGGCTCGTACGAAGTTAATGATAAGTTCAACACATAAGAATCACCCAAGTTTAAAGTATCAAGCCATCACGTATACAAGCATGTTATAGGAATGTTCATGTGTTTAAGCAAAATGTTCATGTGTAAGTTTGTTGATAGATAAAACATGTTACACCCCAAAAGTGATAAAAGTAAAAGGGGAATACGAGTATACTCACAAGGCTTGCATATGATTTCCGATTATCCAATTGTTGACGAGTAGAGATTTAGAGTCCGAATGTATAAGGGTTAAAGTTCAAGTATGTTTAGAGTCGAGATTCGGTGTTTAAAACAACATAAAAATAAGATATGAGAATAACATGGAAAAAAATCATTTACTACATATGATGCCTGTTCTTGACACTAGGAAACTCGAAGGAGTTTAGATGTTTTCATGGAACAAGGTTCCATTAGAATCGTGACAAGTTATCATAGTCTAGGATGATGTAATCTAGTACCCCAACATATGAACACTAGTTCATCATCAAAGATTCGATTATTCGAATAATATATTTAGGTTAAATAATATATGTCCAATAGTTCAAGCATGAGGTAGAAGATTAAAATCTTCATTTTGGTACCTCTAAATGTCATAGAAATCATGTAGGAGGTAGGAAGATCAAGTCTTCCATTTAGGCACCTCTATGTGTTCACCACTACACTTGATGTAAAAAAAACAACCAAGGAGGGTCATGAACATACAATAAAGAATAAGAAATATACACACTAACTAAGAGAAATCATCAAATCATGTGAGGATTGTATGTTTGGACAACCCAAGTTGTTCCATAATCACTCATGTATCAAAGACCAAGTTTGACATGACTTGTGGGTTAAAAACCCTAAACAAAACACCAAGTTTATGAGGTTTAATCCTCTGATTTTTAAGTGTCTCAACCTTGTTTTTAAGCCTAACTAACCATAGGGTGGTTATAAGCATAAGGACATAGGTTTGAGTGAGTTAAAATCATGCCTAAACAAAGATTAATGAAAACAAACTTAAACAGTGGACTTTGAAGCCTTTTTGCCGGAGTTCCAGGGACTTGTTTGCTGTGAAACACCCCTAGAATCAAGGCCAAGGTCAAGCCAAGCGTTCTGGAAAAAGAATGGACCAAAACGGATAAGAAATGAAGAAGTTATGCTCATTTTCGTGAAGATGTATGCTTCTGTCCGAACTTGTGTTTGCAACTGCGTTTTTGGTGATTTGAGAGTGATTTGGATGAGTTTGTAAAGTGGTATGAGCTTGGGAATGGCTTGGTATATATAGGAAAGGATTAGGGTGGGTGGTTGTGCATTAAAGATAGTTAGTTAGGGGTTAAAACCATTAAAACATAAATCAAATTGGGCCAATGAATGGCTGAAAATTTTAAGGCTGTGGATCAGCCTTTTGCGTATGAAAGCTGGCCGAACCAGCTACCCTTATTTTCCCTTAACCATATCGATTCCTAGTTCTCTTTTTTTTTTTAATACAAACCCACTTATGATATTTTAGCATATAAAATTTAATGTGAATATTGGATCAATTAAATGATCCATGTATTTCTTTGGGGCTGTGCTTAGAGGTCGGCCACATGGCCTCTTTGTTCATATATATATATATATATTTTTTTTTTATTTTTATTATATTACACTATGTATATTGTATAATGTTATATAATATGTATATTATTACTATGTGATTACATATTTTATTTTGCATGAGATTTTAGATTGTAAATATAAGTGATTAATTTACCCAAAGACATGTAAGTTAAACATATTTGTATAAAGTAAAGTATAGGTTGTGTATTATGAACGTACACTCAAGTGTTTGTACGTGTAGGGTATATAGAATCACGTATTGATTGTAAGTCGTGCATGTGTTTACAAAGTAAGAGTATGTATCAAATGTGTATAAGGATCAAATGTTCAAGCACGAAAAAAAATAATAATAAAAATAAACGAAGTATAATTCATATGAAATAGTTAAGTAATAATTTTTTTTTATTACGATTGAAGTCTAGAATGAAACGAAATACGATAACAAGAATTACAAGTTTCCAAAAAAAAGAAATACCAGACGAGCTTTCTAATTAAGGAAAGTTATGAAAAAACGGAGTGTTACAGTCTCCCCTCCTTTAGGAAATTTCGTCCCGAAATTTATTCAAGAGGAAGACTTGAAAGTGGCAAAAGGTGATTATTAAGAATTGAGACTTGAAAGTTTTGAAACGTAAAAAGTATGAAATTTTGAAGAATGACAAGATAGGTTTGCAAAGGAGTTCGTTTGTCTAAAATGATTTGAGGTACCAAACATAATTGGAAACGTATAGTTGCGTATATGGAATTGAACGGTTGATTCTTAATAAACGAATGCAAGCATAAGAATGGCATATGTATTGGATAGACGAAAGTAGCGTGCTAAGAATGAAGTCTCGTCGTGGATAATCGGATATAATGCGTTTGTGAGTTGTCTAAAGTTTGTATTAGGTCCAAAGGTCTGCAAAACATTGAATTTCTCATGGCACGTTTTACGATATTTTGGTAACATGGTGAAAACACTTATATATAGGAAGTACCAGCGGCGTATCCACCATGTTTTGACCACATTACGTTCGTTTCGTATTTGGTGTCATGTGACATTCCGTGTCTTACCATACAAAGTAGTACACTCTAGGGTTCTCATGCGCTTATCACTATAATCCCGTGTGCACCCGCGATTATATTGATCGTTGCCTGATCCGCATAGCTTGTACTAGTTGTGTATGAATTAGGGTATACATAATTTAAAAATTAAGATTGTGTACGTGTAAGAATGTAGTATGTAAGCAAGTCCATGCTTAAGTATGTATAGGACCCACGTAAGCGAATTCCTCGGATTCCGCTCGTGTATGGGAACGAATGTATGAATCATGAATATGAATGAAAGTATAAGCATGAGTATAAGTGTAAGTATGAATACACATGTGAATGTATGTATAGACATAAACGTATGAGTAGTATGGTATACGTATAAGCATGAAACGTATGAATATAAGTAAAGGTATGAAAAATAAATATTGCGTATATGGTGTACGTTGAGGCATTGCGGATTAGAAAGGCTAAGTATGTAGATACGAACGATATAAATGGTGTTATCGCGAGATATCGACTAAAACGTGTATGACGATGTGCATGTATAGTTGTTCCAACAAAACGTTGAGTTTATCAAATCAAAATTAGATTGAGCATGGTTTGAAAGGTAGAATATAGTTTGTATATGTAAAGGAACATAAAGTACTCGTTGGTTATGCATAACATATTTTGTAACAAATAGAAATGCTAATTTTGTTTAAAAGGGTTTACGTAATCCGAAAAATGGTCGGTCCCTATGAAGTCTTCTTGCCCACGTGTTTTGTAAATTGGTGTAGGAAAAAGGTTTTCGTTAAAAAGTAAGTTCGTTTCATCAAAGAAGAAATTATGAATTTAGGAGGTTCTTGTGAAAACTAGGATCCTTAGAAGAGAAATTTAGCAAAAGGACTTAGTGATTAAAAAAATTAACAAATGATTTGTTGATGTTGAAAAGGGTATTTGGTAAAACAATCATATAACTTCTATAAGATCTTATAAGTATTTGAGAAAGGTTGGTTGGATTTTGATTAAAAGTAGAAGGTGAGCATGTTTTAGTGATTAAGTCGAATATGAAGTTCATGGGCAAGAGTTTCATTGAGCCGATTAAACTGATAGGTAGCATTTCGTAAGGTTTTGAAGTTCGACCAATAAAACGTTTTAAGACATGATTATGAATTTCGCGTATATGAGTTGAGTGAAAATAGATTGTAGAATAAGAACTACGTTTGATAAAACAATGCATTTTGAAATCGGTATGAGTGGGTATTTTCAATAATGATAAACAATTTGGGTATAAAATATGATCGAGTTTGCATAATAAGATATTTTGAAGAGACGTTTTGGTAACGATCACCTAGGTGAGGGAATCACCCCTAACTCGTTGGTGATGTCGTTTTTTTTAAGGAAAAATGGGAGTGGAGTTAGTCGGCAAGGTAAGGAAATCACTCCAATCTTAATGATATGTCTCCACTCGTCGTTATAAGGAATATGAAATTATATTATATGAAATCATGCATATATATAAATGTATGGAAAAGGTTCAATATGTTGTGTGCATGAAAAGAGAATATCGAAAGTATACTCGAGTTTGAAAGATTGCATCGTATAAAATAAATATTAGAAACACATGTTGATCAAAATTTGGATGGTTCCAAAACGGAACTTTGACTAACCAAAGTGGTCGAAAAGTCTTTCGAATTTGAGGAGCATGCTTTGGCCTAATAGGTAAAATACTCTCGCCGACAAGTCGGTTAACGGTATTTACCCTTCCGGTTACTACAAGTCCCAAATCAATCGAAATTTCGAGACTTGGCGGGATTTATGAAAAACAAAATATCAAGGAGTGGAACTAGTCGACAAGGTGCGGGTTTCACCCCTAACTTGACAATTTCGTATCCTAAGTGTGGTTGGTACTCGTCGGGTCAAAATTTAATTTCGACATGTTGACGAGGGTCCACTAGAATTTGAAATTTGAGATTTACCATTAAGATGTGGATTTCACTCCTAGCTTAATGGCGATATCTCGTGTAAAAAAGAAGAATAGGTAGATTGTGAGTCGTTCACCAAATTGTGGGTTTCACGCCTATTTTGGTGAACTCGTCTCGAGTGTTTACGGATTTAGAATAGTCGAGTAAAATGCATGAGGGAAAGAGTATGTTAAAGGAATAAACAACAAATATAAATGCACAATGAAGCATATTAAGAATAGCACATAATGAGTGGGATAATAAAACATGTATTAGCACATAATAAAGCAAGTATAGCATGTCAAGTGTTAACACGTAAGCGCCATATATGCTTAAAAGATCAAAAGAGAATGAATAAGAGCAAATAAGGTAGCATGCAAGTAGTTTCAAGTAAAACATAAGAATAAGGCTCTAAAACTATAGACTAGGCTAAAGCATTCCTACTTTTCCTAATTCCCTATAGTTATGGCTCTGATACCAATCTGTCACACCCCAACCAATGGCGGAAACATCGGGATGAGACGAAGTGTGAAGATTGCTCGAGACATCATAACGCTAATAATTGTGACAAGTATTTAAATAATCCGATTTCATTTCATAAGATGAATTGTCAACATTACAAGAAATTCAAATACAACAAGATTAACAAAATAACAAGACAACATAACAAAATTGATACAACATATTAAACCCTAACTTCTATACGTGTATCTAGGTATCAACGCTACTTCTTTTCTTAGCATCATCTTCATCAACCTGTAACATGTTTAAAATAATTCAATGCAAAAGCAAAGGCGAGTATACAAGTTTGATACATACATAGTAAAAGATAAGTTTAAACAATTCCTCATAGCAAGCATGTGATTCAAGATAAACATTTAAACATGGCATGTGTCTAACATATCAAACCAAGAAAACGCAATATGCTCATGACATTACCGATGATAAAGGGCGGGTCGTTAATCCTATAGCGCTGCATATGTCACGGTTTGGCTCGTACGAAGTTAATGATAAGTTCAACACATAAGAATCACCCAAGTTTAAAGTATCAAGCCATCACGTATACAAGCATGTTATAGGAATGTTCATGTGTTTAAGCAAAATGTTCATGTGTAAGTTTGTTGATAGATAAAACATGTTACACCCCAAAAGTGATAAAAGTAAAAGGGGAATACGAGTATACTCACAAGGCTTGCATATGATTTCCGATTATCCAATTGTTGACGAGTAGAGATTTAGAGTCCGAATGTATAAGGGTTAAAGTTCAAGTATGTTTAGAGTCGAGATTCGGTGTTTAAAACAACATAAAAATAAGATATGAGAATAACATGGAAAAAAATCATTTACTACATATGATGCCTGTTCTTGACACTAGGAAACTCGAAGGAGTTTAGATGTTTTCATGGAACAAGGTTCCATTAGAATCGTGACAAGTTATCATAGTCTAGGATGATGTAATCTAGTACCCCAACATATGAACACTAGTTCATCATCAAAGATTCGATTATTCGAATAATATATTTAGGTTAAATAATATATGTCCAATAGTTCAAGCATGAGGTAGAAGATTAAAATCTTCATTTTGGTACCTCTAAATGTCATAGAAATCATGTAGGAGGTAGGAAGATCAAGTCTTCCATTTAGGCACCTCTATGTGTTCACCACTACACTTGATGTAAAAAAAACAACCAAGGAGGGTCATGAACATACAATAAAGAATAAGAAATATACACACTAACTAAGAGAAATCATCAAATCATGTGAGGATTGTATGTTTGGACAACCCAAGTTGTTCCATAATCACTCATGTATCAAAGACCAAGTTTGACATGACTTGTGGGTTAAAAACCCTAAACAAAACACCAAGTTTATGAGGTTTAATCCTCTGATTTTTAAGTGTCTCAACCTTGTTTTTAAGCCTAACTAACCATAGGGTGGTTATAAGCATAAGGACATAGGTTTGAGTGAGTTAAAATCATGCCTAAACAAAGATTAATGAAAACAAACTTAAACAGTGGACTTTGAAGCCTTTTTGCCGGAGTTCCAGGGACTTGTTTGCTGTGAAACACCCCTAGAATCAAGGCCAAGGTCAAGCCAAGCGTTCTGGAAAAAGAATGGACCAAAACGGATAAGAAATGAAGAAGTTTTGCTCATTTTCGTGAAGATGTATGCTTCTGTCCGAACTTGTGTTTGCAACTGCGTTTTTGGTGATTTGAGAGTGATTTGGATGAGTTTGTAAAGTGGTATGAGCTTGGGAATGGCTTGGTATATATAGGAAAGGATTAGGGTGGGTGGTTGTGCATTAAAGATAGTTAGTTAGGGGTTAAAACCATTAAAACATAAATCAAATTGGGCCAATGAATGGCTGAAAATTTTAAGGCTGTGGATCAGCCTTTTGCGTATGAAAGCTGGCCGAACCAGCTACCCTTATTTTCCCTTAACCATATCGATTCCTAGTTCTCTTTTTTTTTTAATACAAACCCACTTATGATATTTTAGCATATAAAATTTAATGTGAATATTGGATCAATTAAATGATCCATGTATTTCTTTGGGGCTGTGCTTAGAGGTCGGCCACATGGCCTCTTTGTTCATATATATATATATTTTTTTTATTTTTATTATATTACACTATGTATATTGTATAATGTTATATAATATGTATATTATTACTATGTGATTACATATTTTATTTTGCATGAGATTTTAGATTGTAAATATAAGTGATTAATTTACCCAAAGACATGTAAGTTAAACATATTTGTATAAAGTAAAGTATAGGTTGTGCATTATGAACGTACACTCAAGTGTTTGTACGTGTAGGGTATATAGAATCACGTATTGATTGTAAGTCGTGCATGTGTTTACAAAGTAAGAGTATGTATCAAATGTGTATAAGGATCAAATGTTCAAGCACGAAAAAAAATAATAATAAAAATAAACGAAGTATAATTCATATGAAATAGTTAAGTAATAATTTTTTTTTATTACGATTGAAGTCTAGAATGAAACGAAATACGATAACAAGAATTACAAGTTTCCAAAAAAAAGAAATACCAGACGAGCTTTCTAATTAAGGAAAGTTATGAAAAAACGGAGTGTTACAGTCTCCCCTCCTTTAGGAAATTTCGTCCCGAAATTTATTCAAGAGGAAGACTTGAAAGTGGCAAAAGGTGATTATTAAGAATTGAGACTTGAAAGTTTTGAAACGTAAAAAGTATGAAATTTTGAAGAATGACAAGATAGGTTTGCAAAGGAGTTCGTTTGTCTAAAATGATTTGAGGTACCAAACATAATTGGAAACGTATAGTTGCGTATATGGAATTGAACGGTTGATTCTTAATAAACGAATGCAAGCATAAGAATGGCATATGTATTGGATAGACGAAAGTAGCGTGCTAAGAATGAAGTCTCGTCGTGGATAATCGGATATAATGCGTTTGTGAGTTGTCTAAAGTTTGTATTAGGTCCAAAGGTCTGCAAAACATTGAATTTCTCATGGCACGTTTTACGATATTTTGGTAACATGGTGAAAACACTTATATATAGGAAGTACCAGCGGCGTATCCACCATGTTTTGACCACATTACGTTCGTTTCGTATTTGGTGTCATGTGACATTCCGTGTCTTACCATACAAAGTAGTACACTCTAGGGTTCTCATGCGCTTATCACTATAATCCCGTGTGCACCCGCGATTATATTGATCGTCGCCTGATCCGCATAGCTTGTACTAGTTGTGTATGAATTAGGGTATACATAATTTAAAAATTAAGATTGTGTACGTGTAAGAATGTAGTATGTAAGCAAGTCCATGCTTAAGTATGTATAGGACCCACGTAAGCGAATTCCTCGGATTCCGCTCGTGTATGGGAACGAATGTATGAATCATGAATATGAATGAAAGTATAAGCATGAGTATAAGTGTAAGTATGAATACACATGTGAATGTATGTATAGACATAAACGTATGAGTAGTATGGTATACGTATAAGCATGAAACGTATGAATATAAGTAAAGGTATGAAAAATAAATATTGCGTATATGGTGTACGTTGAGGCATTGCGGATTAGAAAGGCTAAGTATGTAGATACGAACGATATAAATGGTGTTATCGCGAGATATCGACTAAAACGTGTATGACGATGTGCATGTATAGTTGTTCCAACAAAACGTTGAGTTTATCGAATCAAAATTAGATTGAGCATGGTTTGAAAGGTAGAATATAGTTTGTATATGTAAAGGAACATAAAGTACTCGTTGGTTATGCATAACATATTTTGTAACAAATAGAAATGCTAATTTTGTTTAAAAGGGTTTACGTAATCCGAAAAATGGTCGGTCCCTATGAAGTCTTCTTGCCCACGTGTTTTGTAAATTGGTGTAGGAAAAAGGTTTTCGTTAAAAAGTAAGTTCGTTTCATCAAAGAAGAAATTATGAATTTAGGAGGTTCTTGTGAAAACTAGGATCCTTAGAAGAGAAATTTAGCAAAAGGACTTAGTGATTAAAAAAATTAACAAATGATTTGTTGATGTTGAAAAGGGTATTTGGTAAAACAATCATATAACTTCTATAAGATCTTATAAGTATTTGAGAAAGGTTGGTTGGATATTGATTAAAAGTAGAAGGTGGGCATGTTTTAGTGATTAAGTCGAATATGAAGTTCATGGGCAAGAGTTTCATTGAGCCGATTAAACTGATAGGTAGCATTTCGTAAGGTTTTGAAGTTCGACCAATAAAACGTTTTAAGACATGATTATGAATTTCGCGTATATGAGTTGAGTGAAAATAGATTGTAGAATAAGAACTACGTTTGATAAAACAATGCATTTTGAAATCGGTATGAGTGGGTATTTTCAATAATGATAAACAATTTGGGTATAAAATATGATCGAGTTTGCATAATAAGATATTTTGAAGAGACGTTTTGGTAACGATCACCTAGGTGAGGGAATCACCCCTAACTCGTTGGTGATGTCGTTTTTTTTAAGGAAAAATGGGAGTAGAGTTAGTCGGCAAGGTAAGGAAATCACTCCAATCTTAATGATATGTCTCCACTCGTCGTTATAAGGAATATGAAATTATATTATATGAAATCATGCATATATATAAATGTATGGAAAAGGTTCAATATGTTGTGTGCATGAAAAGAGAATATCGAAAGTATACTCGAGTTTGAAAGATTGCATCGTATAAAATAAATATTAGAAACACATGTTGATCAAAATTTGGATGGTTCCAAAACGGAACTTTGACTAACCAAAGTGGTCGAAAAGTCTTTCGAATTTGAGGAGCATGCTTTGGCCTAATAGGTAAAATACTCTCGCCGACAAGTCGGTTAACGGTATTTACCCTTCCGGTTACTACAAGTCCCAAATCAATCGAAATTTCGAGACTTGGCGGGATTTATGAAAAACAAAATATCAAGGAGTGGAACTAGTCGACAAGGTGCGGGTTTCACCCCTAACTTGACAATTTCGTATCCTAAGTGTGGTTGGTACTCGTCGGGTCAAAATTTAATTTCGACATGTTGACGAGGGTCCACTAGAATTTGAAATTTGAGATTTACCATTAAGATGTGGATTTCACTCCTAGCTTAATGGCGATATCTCGTGTAAAAAGAAGAATAGGTAGATTGTGAGTCGTTCACCAAATTGTGGGTTTCACGCCTATTTTGGTGAACTCGTCTCGAGTGTTTACGGATTTAGAATAGTCGAGTAAAATGCATGAGGGAAAGAGTATGTTAAAGGAATAAACAACAAATATAAATGCACAATGAAGCATATTAAGAATAGCACATAATGAGTGGGATAATAAAACATGTATTAGCACATAATAAAGCAAGTATAGCATGTCAAGTGTTAACACGTAAGCGCCATATATGCTTAAAAGATCAAAAGAGAATGAATAAGAGCAAATAAGGTAGCATGCAAGTAGTTTCAAGTAAAACATAAGAATAAGGCTCTAAAACTATAGACTAGGCTAAAGCATTCCTACTTTTCCTAATTCCCTATAGTTATGGCTCTGATACCAATCTGTCACACCCCAACCAATGGCGGAAACATCGGGATGAGACGAAGTGTGAAGATTGCTCGAGACATCATAACGCTAATAATTGTGACAAGTATTTAAATAATCCGATTTCATTTCATAAGATGAATTGTCAACATTACAAGAAATTCAAATACAACAAGATTAACAAAATAACAAGACAACATAACAAAATTGATACAACATATTAAACCCTAACTTCTATACGTGTATCTAGGTATCAACGCTACTTCTTTTCTTAGCATCATCCTCATCAACCTGTAACATGTTTAAAATAATTCAATGCAAAAGCAAAGGCGAGTATACAAGTTTGATACATACATAGTAAAAGATAAGTTTAAACAATTCCTCATAGCAAGCATGTGATTCAAGATAAACATTTAAACATGGCATGTGTCTAACATATCAAACCAAGAAAACGCAATATGCTCATGACATTACCGATGATAAAGGGCGGGTCGTTAATCCTATAGCGCTGCATATGTCACGGTTTGGCTCGTACGAAGTTAATGATAAGTTCAACACATAAGAATCACCCAAATTTAAAGTATCAAGCCATCACGTATACAAGCATGTTATAGGAATGTTCATGTGTTTAAGCAAAATGTTCATGTGTAAGTTTGTTGATAGATAAAACATGTTACACCCCAAAAGTGATAAAATTAAAAGGGGAATACGAGTATACTCACAAGGCTTGCATATGATTTCCGATTATCCAATTGTTGACGAGTAGAGATTTAGAGTCCGAATGTATAAGGGTTAAAGTTCAAGTATGTTTAGAGTCGAGATTCGGTGTTTAAAACAACATAAAAATAAGATATGAGAATAACATAGAAAAAAATCATTTACTACATATGATGCTTGTTCTTGACACTAGGAAACTCGAAGGAGTTTAGATGTTTTCATGGAACAAGGTTCCATTAGAATCGTGACAAGTTATCATAGTCTAGGATGATGTAATCTAGTACCCCGACATATGAACACTAGTTCATCATCAAAGATTCGATTATTCGAATAATATATTTAGGTTATATAATATATGTCCAATAGTTCAAGCATGAGGTAGAAGATTAAAATCTTCATTTTGGTACCTCTAAATGTCATAGAAATCATGTAGGAGGTAGGAAGATCAAGTCTTCCATTTAGGCACCTCTATGTGTTCACCACTACACTTGATGTAAAAAAAACAACCAAAGAGGGTCATGAACATACAATAAAGAATAAGAAATATACACACTAACTAAGAGAAATCATCAAATCATGTGAGGATTGTATGTTTGGACAACCCAAGTTGTTCCATAATCACTCATGTATCAAAGACCAAGTTTGACATGACTTGTGGGTTAAAAACCCTAAACAAAACACCAAGTTTATGAGGTTTAATCCTCTGATTTTTAAGTGTCTCAACCTTGTTTTTAAGCCTAACTAACCATAGGAGTGGTTATAAGCATAAGGACATAGGTTTGAGTGAGTTAAAATCATGTCTAAACAAAGATTAATGAGAACAAACTTAAACAGTGGACTTTGAAGCCTTTTTGCCGGAGTTCCAGGGACTTGTTTGCTGTGAAACACCCCTAGAATCAAGGCCAAGGTCAAGCCAAGCGTTCTGGAAAAAGAATGGACCAAAACGGATAAGAAATGAAGAAGTTATGCTCATTTTCGTGAAGATGTATGCTTCTGTCCGAACTTGTGTTTGCAGCTGCGTTTTTGGTGATTTGAGAGTGATTTGGATGAGTTTGTAAAGTGGTATGAGCTTGGGAATGGCTTGGTATATATAGGGAAGGATTAGGGTGGGTGGTTGTGCATTAAAGATAGTTAGTTAGGGGTTAAAACCATTAAAACACAAATCAAATTGGGCCAATGAATGGCTGAAAATTTTAAGGCTGTGGATCAGCCTTTTGCGTATGAAAGCTGGCCGAACCAGCTACCCTTATTTTCCCTTGACCATATCGATTCCTAGTTCTCTTTTTTTTTTAATACAAACCCACTTATGATATTTTAGCATATAAAATTTAATGTGAATATTGGATCAATTAAATGATCCATGTATTTCTTTGGGGCTGTGCTTAGAGGTCGGCCACATGGCCTCTTTGTTCATATATATTTTTTTTGTTTTTTTTTATTTTTATTATATGACACTATGTATATTGTATAATGTTATATAATATGTATATTATTACTATGTGATTACATATTTTATTTAGCATGAGATTTTAGATTGTAAATATAAGTGATTAATTTACCCAAAGACATGTAAGTTAAACATATTTGTATAAAGTAAAGTATAGGTTGTGCATTATGAACGTACACTCAAGTGTTTGTACGTGTAGGGTATATAGAATCACGTATTGATTGTAAGTCGCGCATGTGTTTACAAAGTAAGAGTATGTATCAAATGTGTATAAGGATCAAATGTTCAAGCATGAAAAAAAAATAATAAAAAAAATAAACGAAGTATAATTCATATGAAATAGTTAAGTAATAATTTTTTTTATTACGATTGAAGTCTAGAATGAAACGAAATACGATAACAAGAATTACAAGTTTCCAAAAAAAAAGAAATACCAGACGAGCTTTCTAATTAAGGAAAGTTATGAAAAAGCGGAGTGTTACAGCAGAGGCTTATAACTGTTAGAAAGGGGGACACTTGATAGCACAATTATGACATCATACTTGTTGGCCAAAGACCCTTGATTCGGGCCATACTACCTGTATAGGGAAATCCACCTGTGGCCTCCTGGAGTCGATGTGGTCCCAATTTACTGAAGGTGGAAACATGTTATAGAATGAAACACAATAAATGGAACTTAGTTAATAACTTACTAATTTCACCTCTATGATCAATAGGCTCTCCAATTACAATAATGATGCCACCAGGTACCTATCTGAAAAGAAAAAAGAATCAAAACTAAGTCCAATTTAAGTTTCTAATTTCACTAAAATGTAGGTTAAGGGGGCCCTGATGCGAACCTATTGTTTTGTTATTACCTTTGTGGCATTAAGACAACCCTAGTGTGGCTTCAATTTCCTCCAAATCCAATTTCAATGTTTGCTAGTGCAGCAATAGCGTCAAGATATCAATCGATGTGCTTTCTTTGTCCAGAATAGGACATTGTTCTATGTGCAGCTCTAAAATGATTGAATAGCTTTCTTGATCTTAATACCTGTTAGATCCTAATATAATCATCAAAATAAAATCAGGTTTTTCTTCTCCAATAACAAAGCAGAATATGTTGTTGACTCCATGCCTGTCACTCGACTTGTGGTACCCATTCATTTTTTATTCAAAACCCAGTCGATCAATACCATTCTTTGAAAACATAAAAACCTATACAGGGTAAGTATGTTATGCTTATAAATCCATACCTGGTTGCTTGAAAATGGATTCCAGTGTAGCTCTTCAACCTATTAATTATAGGTAAAGAAGAGCCATAGCATTTTACAAACTAAATAAAAGATCAATTCCGAGATATCTGTTGTTACTACTGGTTTTCGAACCTGATTTCTGCCTCAAAACCGATTAATAATTAGCAACTAAAACACCAAGGGTAAATAAAGAAATAAAAGCAAAACTGACACAATGACTAAGAATAAAAGGAGAGAGATTGATTCTTACGGATTTTGAAGACAAAAACACCTAATCGACTAACAGATCAACAATAAACAAAAAATCGCAACGAATTAATCCATAATATCAAAACTTAAATCATCAAATCGAACCAAATAAAAAACACACAAATTAACCCAACTAATTTCATCACTACATACTCAAAAAAACAAAACAAAAATTTGAACTGAACATGAAAGATCAAACGAAAGCAGAAAGTAACATTAAAAATCAATCTCACCATCGTCAGTGATTTATGGTTCAGTGTCATCACATTCAAGCGTGCATCACTGTCGTCGAGTACGGCCTTCGCATACATCAGCGACTTCATTGCCATCGGAGATTGATGCATATCGAGGGACTGGGGCATCTAGATGCCATCATCTCGTGGAACTGCAGGATGGTCTTGGCGGTAGTGAATGAGGGAGGCAAAGGGAGATTAGGGTTTCAAAAAAGTTGAATTGTGAGAAAGACAGGTGCGTTGTTTGTTAAATAGGTATTTATAATGGATCCGTTATCATACAAAAAACCCAAAGTCTGACCCTAAGAAAGCCGGATCCCGCGTCCCACATCTTTTTTTGTTTGTGTTTGAGAAATTGAGACAAATTCCATACCAAAATCAAACTCTACTAAACAAATGGATGCCACATCATCAAATTGGCTTCACCATTCAAGGACACATAGCCCACATCATCTCATTTATTAATATATATAGATATAGATTACAGGGAATATTTCACAGAATAATAAACAAGTTTTAAAAGTGTTCTAATTAGGTCACTGGTGTCGTTTTTGTCATAATTAGATAACTTAACATTCAAACCGAGCCATTTCTTTTTTTCCACGTGTCAAGAAAAAAATAGAGCATAAGATGTTGGGGTCGAATTATTTTAATATATGAAATTATATTTATTAAAAATAAAAACCATTTAATTACATTAAAAATTAAAAAAACAAGTTACAATCCACGTCATGACTCGACGTTAGCATCAAATAAAAGAGAAAAAAGAAACAAAAATCCACATCACCACGGTTATCTACGAAATGGATGAAAAACCCCTTAATTTTAATGAAGAATGAATGTTTAGTAATCTGATTGGAACGCTTTTGAAACTTAAGTGACCTAATTGGAACACTTTTGAAACTTGGTTACTATTCTACAAAATAGTAAATTCTAATACATATGTTTGTACGTTCAGTTTAGTACTTTGATCAGTTTTAAACTTGTAATTCCATGTATGTGTTGTCCTTCTTGGAGTGTGTAATGGAAAAAGAAACATAGAAGTTAAGAAATTCAAAGTGTGTGTTTCATGAGAATGAACCAATTTTCATGTTCTTCTTTAGATAGATCGTGTTTGTTGATTGCAATTTTGATTATGTGGCTACATCTAAGTTGGTTTTGATCAAACTGGCCATGATATGGGATATTTGTATAAACTTGTGTTACAACCGTTACTATTTGATGGATGTTAATGGACTAGATATAGTCAAGATCAAAAGTTTGATTGCAAAAATGGTGATCTTTTTGTGTAAATGACGAACAATATCAATTTGACTATTTGGTTAACACAACTTGCTAAAGATGGTTTGATCAATGGTTGATTTTTCCTCAGTAAATGTGTTTTGAGCTTTAAAATACATATGGGAATTGGGAAGTGATCAACCCATGTGGTAGGTAATGTTACTTGCAACTAAACATATGTGGTTTTAAAGGCCATGACAAAATTTTCCATCAAGTATCAGCAGCGGCGGAACTAGAAAAAAAATTCAGAGGTATCCTAAGTTTTTTTTACCGTGCATTTGTACAATAAGAAAAAAAATACGATAATAAATAAAGTAAAACAAATACCTAGGGCCGTACCTGAGAATTCAGATGTCCTCAAGGGCCCTATGCAAATAGAAAACATAGGCCCCTAAATACAAACTTATTTATAAAAAACAGTAATAAGACGCTTTTATGAGCCTTGAATATGAAAAAACTAAATAATCTATTTTTACTACTTTTTTGTTGGGTTTAAATTTAACTAGTGGTGTATTACTCGCGGCCTGCATAGATGGTATTAAAATTTGTAACGCTACTAGCTAAGATTATGCTAAAGTATGCTAAATCAAACATAAGTGTTATCTAATCTAATCGACTAATCATATACTCGATCTAAATATTAATCTAATCATATAATCGATTAAAGAAATTTGTTGATTTGATAAGACTTGAACGTCTATGATTGTGATAAGAACACATTTACAAGAATTAGGTAAATTTTGACCATTTTAGATAACCAAATAAGTGGTCAAACCAATTTAGAAAAAATACATTTTTTCAGACTAAGATGAGAAACAAATAAAGCAATGATAATTAAATTATCATATTTAATATTTAGTAATTAATATTACAAAATATAATAACCTAGCTTTTTATATAATTCTTTAGAATAAACTAGTTCTCGCAGACAGCAAGATGAAAAAAATATAGATAAAAAACCTAAATGAATAATTAAATTAACAAAATACTCAATGCTCTTCTTTTTCTTTGTGAAACTATTATTTTTTAACATAAATTTAATATAATAATTATAATTACACAGTGAGACCTAGCCTTAGACTGGAAGGTATGGTGACGGAGGATGGGCCGCCACGTCACCCGCCATGTCACCGGAAGTGAGGATGGGCCTAAAGGGGATGGACCAAGGGGTGGAGGATGGGGCTATATATATATATATATATATATATATATATATATATATATATATATATATATGTATGTATGTATGTATTGGTATGTGTGTGAAGAGATGGGCCGGCGAGATCGTCCGTGAGCAGACAGAGACGACGGGGACGGGCCAAGGGGGGCGGTGCCGGGCCTCACCGTGCCTTGGTCGTACCCCATACCCACTAGTCTTAGGCAATTAGGTATACTTGCTTTTAATTCAAAGAGCACAGGACACAAATTTTCAGTGTTTAAATATACTTTTTTCAGTCATCTTCTTCCTTGATAAAACTCATAACCAGAGCTGAAACTAGGGATGGCAAAAAAGCCCAAACCCAACGGGTATACCCGAAACCCGAAACATATGGGCCGGGTATACCCGAAGCCCAATGGGTATGGGCCGGGTACGGGCTTAAAAATAGAAAAAAATCGGGTATGGGTACGGGTATGGGATTTAGTGATACCCGCCCGATACCCTGCCCATTTACCCGAAAGTATCATATTATAGATTCCCATATATATAAACTTAGTAAATGTACTTATTACCTTCTCTATAGTCATATGTGGATATGTATTTGGCAAGTGTTTAGTGAGCATATGACTTATTTTTGAGCATGTATATTGGATATGGAAGCTATCACCCTTTATTATGTTGATGTTCTGTGCAATTAGGTGGTCCTCATACAATTACTTAATTAACTAATCGTTTTAATTTAGTTTAGTATATGTGGTATGAATATGATATGCAAGTTATTAATCATATTTTCATTTGTTATTGTCATTAAAAATGTAAATTATATAAACATCAAAGTAAAAATTGCACATTTGTCCCAACGGGTATTTTTAAGAAATTAACGGGTATACCCTATACTCGCGGGTATGCCCGATACCCGATGGGTAATTACCCGAAAAATACCTGACGGGTAACGGGCCGGGTATGGGACAAAGAATTACAACCGGGTACAGGTCTGGGATTACCAATACCCGGCCCAAGCCCGGCCCATTGCCATTCCTAGCTAAAACAAACAAACTCTACGCTGCTTTTTTACAGGAGAATTCTACTACTGGACACTGGTTCTTGATTTCTTTCACCCACATGTATTTAGGGATGTCCTGATATACTGATATACATTGAGGGGTATCCCATACAATAAAAAGAAGAAAAAAAAAGAAATAATATTGTACTTCATCAAAGAAGTTGAGGGGTATCCCGGGCTATCTCTCCACAAAGCATAGATCCGTCCCTGAGTATCAGATTAATATGCGTTATGTGTGGTTTTAAAGTTAATATGCGTTATGTGTAGTTTTAAAGTTAACTAGTTGAATTTGCGCCTGCGCGTTGCAGCGGGGACCCAATGACTGCAAAACGCGTGTTAGTAACAGCAAGTAGATACCGAATATCAAAACATAAATAAAAATGTCGTGAAAAGGATAGTCACTCTGTTCTAAGAAAACGATTTTAAATAACCTAATATATAATAATAGGACCCACACGTCCTAAATTGCGCGCGGGGACACAATGACTGCAAAACCCGTGTCAGTAACGGCAAGCAGATACCGAATATTAAAACATAAATAAAAATGTCGTGAAAAGGATAGTCACTCAGTCCTAAAAAAACAATTTTAAATAACCTAATATATGATAATAGGACCCACACGTCATACGCGTTGGAAATTCGGTTGTTTTCAGTTCAGTTATTACGGTGCTAACACGTTAAAATATGGATGAGCTCGGTACCAGTAATGGTACCGAAAGTACCGATCCGGAAAATCATCGAAATTAGGTACCGGCACCAAAAATGCTCGGTATAATACGGTATGGTATTTGAAGGTAAAAATCAATAAATACAGGTATGGTGCTAGACCGGTGACGAACCGAAAGTAACGATTCTGAAAACGCCAAAAGGTGGGTACCAAATTGGTACCGAAAATGATTTGGTATAGTAAATTTGGTACCGATACGATACCGGCTTGTTTACAGGATTTGATACGATTTGCTCATCAATAATCTAAATATCCAAGTTAATTTTACATGCTACAATTCATTCATTACAGAAAAAGACAAAAAATAAAACAAAATAAGTTGTTGTGTATATAAAACCTCATTCAAACGAAATACAGTTTACTTACTGTGTGTATGAAAAGTAATCTAAACGGTGCAATTACTCGCATTGCTACGTTGCTACATGATTTGATGAGCTCGGTACCAATCGGTACGTAAAATATTGTTACCCAAATCCCCAAAAGTGGGTACCGGTACCGAATATAACCGGTACGGTACGGCTCGGTACCGGTACCGGTACTGGTATGACACCGACATTTGAAGGTAAAAACCGATGAATACCGGTGCCAAACTGGTACCGAAAATACACCCGGTTTGGTAAATTTGATACCAATATCTAATACCAGCTCATTTATTAGTGATATTAGTATTAATTCAATTCTATTTTTTGTTTACTATTCATTCTTTTTTGTTTTTAATAAATAGGTAAATAGGTAAATAGGTAAATAGGTAAATTTATTAGTGATATTATACATATCAATTTAAACTTTTGATGAATAGTATTCATCACTTTTAAGGATTTGTTTTTTAATTTTTATTTTTTATTAATACTTATTTATCATCCTATTTGATTTTTAATAATAAATAACAAATGATCAAATTTAAGTATTTGTTTTTTTTCAACTTTTATTATTTATTATTATATTTTGTTTTTAGTAATAACTCGCATTTGTTAACATTTTAAAAATCTAAATCCTTAACATTTTTTTTAACATTCTAAGTTATATGGTCGCATATTGTGACGGTACGTTACGACGGACATCAGATCGGTATAGGTTCGGTTAGTTACAATACCGATACAATACCTGAACTCGGTATAGAAATCAACACGTGATTTATATTGACCGAAAATGATAAAATCGAACACTGGCACCGACACCGATGTTCGAACGGTATCGATTGGTTCAGATTGTCTTGATATTGTTTCCGATATTCATTTATTATTGTAATCAAAGTTGTATAAACGAATTTCTTAGATCGATAACCATAAAAATAAATACAAGTATCGTTTCAGATGTTGTTTCGTAGGATACGATAGCGATACGGTGTCAGTTTATCAAAAGAAAACAATAAAAATAGTATTACCAAAACCGATGTTGTTCGTTCAGTTCACTATGGTAGTGGCACTGTATCCGTTATCAAATAGAAAACCATAAAAATGAATACATTCCGGTACTGATGTTGTCCGGTACGGTAAGGTAGCAATACGATATCTATTTATCAATAGCAAAAACAATAATTTTAAGTACACACAGCGACACATATGTTGTTTAGTCGCTTTCAGTTCGGTTTGATACGATAGCAACACCCGCCGCGAAGCACGGGAATCTCACTTATACGGTGTAAGTTTATCGAACGCAAAAAACAATAAATACAAATACCGAAAACAATACAGATGTTATTCAAACGATTTCAGTTAGGTTTGGTATAATAGTGACACGATATTCATTTGCAATAAGATTTAATGCCCAATGTTGTAAAAAATAAACATCGAACGCAAACAAACAAACTGAATCGATCAACCAAACAACATCATGTTTGTTTGTTTTTTTTTTTTTTGATCGATGTAAAGTTTTCTCTTTCTATTACTATAGCGAATGCCGGTACTGTAACGATCCAAACAGATAATACTGAATTCCCGCCGCGAAGCACAGGGAAAAACTCACTAGTTAGTATTAATTCAATTCTATTTTTTGTTTACTATTCATTCATTCTTGTTTTTAATAAACTAAATTGTTGTCATAGCCCACGCGTTGCGGCGATGATAGCTTGCGACACGTTATGTGATGTATTAATCATATGAAAATGTGTGTTTCGACGTATATGATCTAAAGCATTGCGGTTAAAAAAGAAATGGAATCGAACCGAGTGGGTTCGTTTAGTGAGCGTTCCACCTAACCACTAAACCACCCTTACCTTTCCGTCAAGATAGCGGCGTCAAAACATACAATAACTCGAATTTATACTGTTGAATGAAAAAGTATTATATTTGACTCGCCTCGTTTCCAAACACAGTTTACGTCGAAACATGAATTTACACCGAAACGTACATAGTAATAACCAACTAAGAAAATAGTTTTTTGTCTTTTAAGCTAAAGAATGAAAATACGGGGGTGAGTTTGAAAAGTTAGAACTTAAGTGGTGAAATTGAATATTTTATAAAGTTTTTAGAAAATGTAAACGGTGTAAATGTCAATTTCAAAAGTTTAAGAGCTGTTTTTGTCAAGTTTTAAACTTTATGGACTGTTTTGTCTTTTTTTTAATAGGTTGTTTTGGTTAAGTTGGAAATTTGAAGGGCTATTTTGGTCAAGTTGAAACTCGAGGGGCTGTTTGTATTTTGGTCCACCGACCATGTGTTTTAAGGATATAGTAATAGGTAAATAGGTAAATAGGTAAATTACCTTCACATTTAAAATTCAAGACTAGCTTCACATAAAAGGGTTTGAACAACCACAAATTGATGTTTATTATTGAAATAGTTTTGAAATTTGAAATGAGAGTGTCAAAAGATTTGAGTGTTTCAAAGTATGATACATATCACGTGATTATTTTGTAGACATTGTATTTGAGGCCCCAGTTTGAAAATCAAATGTACTTATTAGCTCCCCCTTCTCATCATGTATTATTGATGGTGTGTTTCTCTCTAGATTAGGTGGACTTTATATGGTGTGGGTCAAAGATGTGAAAGCTAGATCGTGTGGACTCTATATACTCTGGGGCGAAGAAGATAAAACAAGTATATTATGCTAATTAGTTAAAGTTTTCTAAAAATATGCATTTGCTCCACAAATGCGTATGTAGAGGTCACCAAAAATCAGGATTTTTACGGGTTTACAAACTGATTTGAATGGCGGTTTTGGTTTAGTTTCAACCAGCTTGGTTGGTTTGAGCGTTGATTTTTTTGACCTGGTTTCGTTTCATTTTCGATTCCAAACCACTTCACGTTTTTTTATCGTGCAATTATTAATTGACAAATTATTAATTTTTCATTTTTTTTTTCAAAACATAAAAGAGAAAATCAATATAATAATAATGCATTTTAATATTTATATAATATGTGTATGTGTATTGTATGTATGTGTGTATGTCAATGTATGTATGTGTGTCTGTATGTATTTATATAATAATAATAATAATAATAATGCATTTTAATATTTATATAATATGTGTATGCGTACGTGTATGTATTTATTTATTTATGTATGTATGTGTATATATGTGTTAATTTATGTATTTTTATGTGTGTGTATATATACTTATTTATTTATTTAAACATATATAAAAATATGGTTTTTTTTTGTTTGAAACCAGTTTCGATTGGTTTGGTTTTTGGTTTTGGAACTGCTTTTGATTTAAGACCGGTTCAGGTCGGTTTGAGTATTCGGGGGGTGAAACCAGTGCGGAACCGTCGGGTTCTAACGGTTTGGAACCAGTTTGGATGTTGACCCGCTTTGGTTCAGTTCGCCGAATTTGGTTCTGGAACAGGTTTTTTTGTCACCTCTATGCCTATGTGACATCCTACCCCCAAACATCTTATTGTACGACTCTGTTTGTTGGGTGTTTTTGGCTTTACATTTGTAACCACGACTGTCCAAGGATGGATGACGGGGCCATTCTAAAAAAAGTTAAAAATTCTTCACACCGTAAAAATACATTGTAGATGTTTTATACAACATGTTAACTATTGTATTCAAATTTGTATCACTTTCAAAAAATATTGTTCCTTGTAACTAATATTTACATTATTTACTCTGAAGTTTATAAAAATTATAACTTTGACATGCTTTAGTTATTTTTATCTATGAAATTTACTAGAACGCCACTATATCCAAGTATCTAAGGGTGGAGGGTATGATTCAAATACTTTAGGGTGTTTAAGTCATTCTGTACCCAATTATGTCATGTCATGTCAAGTCCCAATTTCACTCATCATTTTGCACTCAATCGCTGACAATGATTCAAACACCTAGAGAATGGTAAAGAATTTAAAAAATAAAATTTTTGGTTGGTTGAAAGGGATTGGGATCCACCATTAAACCCCTCTCCTCATTCCCTCCTCTTCCCCGCAACGGTGAGTATACACCGAATACCCAAGTCCCCACTCACCGAATTGAAGCCGGCATTCATTCACCGCTCGGCAAAAGGACTCCCCGAGCTCGGTCCCCGCATTCACACCGACCGGCCTAATATGTTTATGCCAATTCTGAAGTCGCAAACGCCATATGGCCAGTAATATTGCAATGGTGTGGAATCCGGCCTATATAAGATATATGCATTTTCGTACAGGGACTTGCTTGAAGTACAAAAATATGGAGTGGAGGACAATCATAAAATAAAGGCAATTTATGCAGTTATCTTAACGACAATATGGGTATTGTGGAATACGAGGAATGATGTTGTGTTGACGTGTTCAACAATAAATGGAAAGAAAGGCGATTTATACGGTGATTTTAATGACAGTTTGGGTATTGTGAAATGCGAGTAATGATGTCGTGTTGACGTGTTCAACAATAAATGGAAAGAAAGGCAATTTATGCGGTGATTTTAACGACAGTTTGGGTATTATGGATTGTGAGGAATGAGGTCGTGTTGACGTGTTCAACAATAAGTGGAAAGAAAGGCAATTTATGTGGTGATTTTAACAACATTTTGGGTATTATGGAAGGTAAGGAATGATATCATGTTTAACAAGTGAATGTTGGTCTATAAGGTAGTGGGAGAAATAAATTTGGTTTCTTGTGGGTCAAAAATAGTTCGTCAATGTTAAGACTTAATATGGATAAATATGTATGCTTTAATTCGTATATTAAGCGTAAAATTTATCTACGATAATGCCTTTTTTCATTACGTGTCTTCAATTTAAACAATATTTTGATCATAATGCGTTTTTTCATTATATGTCTTTTCAATTTAAATAGTATTTTGATCATACATGACAAACTATATATATTAGTGACTAGACATTATTTTAGTTTTGTGAAGCAAACGTTTAATGTAATAGGATACGTTTATATATTAATTATACTAGAGGGGTGTTCGCGTGACGCGAAGGAAAACACAGATACTATCAAGGTGTGTATGGTTCGGTTGGTTCCATTATTATGCTTAAGGGAAGTCATCGGTTAGTCTATTTTATTAATTAATTGGTTTTCGGTTAATCAATTTGGGTTATTCAGTTAGATTGACGCTTTATTTGTTCGGTTCGTTTAATTTTGGTTAATAGCCAAAACCAAATTGGGCAAACTTTTGCTTTGAAATTCATGAAATAGATGTAACATGAAATGGAAGATAAATTCATGAAATGGGGTATAAAAGAAAGAAATATATGAAAATATGAATGGTTCATTTCGTTCTGTTTGGTTAAGCGAGGGTACAAGAAGAAAAACGGATAACCAATTTTCGGATCGATTTTTAGTTATTTCAATTGATGGTTGATTTTGGTTCAGTTTCGTTTGTTTTTTCATATAATTATATATATGATATTATATTGTATGTTAAAAACTAAGGGAAATGATTAGCATTTTGGTTAGCTGGTTATCTTTGGGCCATTGATCTTGATCTCGATGGTTGTCGTTGTTGCTCAATTGCACCTCGTTTTTTCTTTTGCTATTTAGTTTATATAATAAACAAACATTATTACATTAACATAAGTGATAGGCTCGACGGTACCTATAAGTCGCTGAACATTGTATATGAAGCCTTTGATCGTACACATTTATTAGAAAAAGAAAAATTGTATCAAATAATTCACGTGAGACACAACCAACCTCGTTTATAACTAACTAAAACTCAATCCCTTTTAATAGGTAAATCTTACAAGACTATGCGTGGTGGTTTAACTAAAAAGTATAAAAGTTATTGTCTTTTTTTGGCACATAAGCAATGGACTTAAACTAAATACACATTAACAAGGCTATAATGGTTTAAGTAGTTAATTAGATAAAGGAAAAAAATGAATATGTGCGTACATGTAATAGGTGGAAGGTGGAGACCTTGTCTCCCTTACCCCTCATGGCTCATGCTCGTTAAGACTACATGGAGTCATGAGGGCAAGGGCAATCCCCCCACTCTACTATGTAGGCTACGTGATAGGCCATGTTGGTTTTGCTCTTCACATCACAAAAAGGGAAGCAGTGGTCACAGGCAAGGGGCAAGATTTTGTAATAAAAAGACAAGTGGGTCAAGCTTTTGAAGGGGGCAACGCCCATGGGAATTCCGACAAACTAAGGGCCCTTGTCCTCCCCTATCCTCCCCTCTCCACGCCTCACACTGTATAGTCTAAGGGGCAACACCCCCTTTTGGATGCCCCTTTTACTAAGCTTGTAATGTTGTTTAACGTCTAAAATTGCTTAGGTGGCTTTGGTACCAGTGGGTTTAACACCCCCACCACATTTAGTCTAAAAAATATATATTCACAAACATAAAAACAAATAAAAGAAACTATGGTTATTTTAATATTTATCAGTATTCCTTAGACTGGTTGTTATGGGTTAACCGTTTAATCAAAGCACCGTTAATGAAGGTTTTGTTAATGAGTTAATGGAGGAATGGATATTTGTGGTGGGACCATGGATGTTCAAACCAACATTAACAAACGTTTAGTTAATCACACTTTGTTAACGAATAATTATTTAATGGTCAAGTTGTTATTAGGTGAGAGTGCAACACATGCTCTTACAAAACATTTTTTCTTTATCAAAATAATAAAACGGATTTTTAAATTTAAAAATTTCACAAACATTTTATTCTTTTCCTGTAAGTTTAACCAAACATTACCAACTTGTACGCACATTTGTTCTCACATTATCTTAACCGTCCACCACAACAATTTACTTGAGTTTTATTGTATAGAGGTTTAAACGTTAAACGTTGCATATTATGATAGTTATTAGCTAATCTTCTGTTTGACATTTGATTATACTAAAAAATTTATGCATAAATCAGTTTTCTACTGATGGCGGCTTAATTAAAGGCCTATACAATAAGCATTTTACTTGAGTTTTATTGTACCTTTAAATAATTTAGCAACAGTTAGTATATCTTATATAGCTGGAGAACTGACTGGTTATATTTCCGTTTAATACTTTAATCTCACCTAAAAGTTGCTAATGCTTTGGTAGTTAACGCATTTCTACGACAATTCATGTGCTTATAGTAAAGAGTATGCATTATAGCAGACTTGCAGTTAGTTACCTACTGAGCATCTTGGTGTCTTGCTAACAATATAACACAAAGGTTCCCAATTTTGTATAAGCTTGTCACACCATATGATTCTTTTAAACTTCAAGAACTAATAATCTGTTATAAACAGATTGACGATGTTTACTGAATGATATTGCTAAGCAGAATAATTTGTGTACCATTTTAGGCTCTGGATAAAATACGTTTCGAAGGCTTGACTGACAAGAGCAAGTTAGATGCACAACCGGAGCTTTTCATCCACATTATTCCTGACAAGACCAACAACACATTGACCATCATTGACAGTGGAGTTGGAATGACCAAAGCCGGTGAGGTTTATACTACACAAAAAGATGTTGTGACTTATAACTATGTATGATAAACTTTTTTCTTTCAGATTTGGTGAACAATTTGGGCACCATTGCAAGATCTGGCACCAAAGAGTTCATGGAAGCAATCGCCGCTGGTGCTGATGTTAGCATGATTGGACAGTTTGGTGTTGGTTTCTACTCTGCTTATCTGGTTGCTGATAAAGTGGTGGTGACAACCAAACACAATGATGATGAGCAGTATGTTTGGGAGTCACAAGCCGGTGGGTTTTTCACTGTTACTAGAGACACTTCTGGCGAAACCCTTGGCAGGGGGACCAAAATGACACTATACCTAAAAGAGGACCAGCTAGAATACCTCGAGGAACGCAGGCTTAAAGATCTGATTAAAAAACACTTTGAATTCATCAGCTACCCGATATCTTTGTGGGTTGAAAAAACGACTCAAAAGGAAGTTTCGGATGATGAGGACGAGGAAGAGAAGAAAGAAGAGGAAGAAAAAGTGGAGGAAGTTGATGAAGAGAAGGAGAAGAAAGAAAAGAAGAAGAAAAAGATCAAGGAAGTGTCACACGAATGGTCTTTGGTAAACAAACAAAAGCCTATTTGGATGAGGAAGCCCGAAGAAATTACCAAAGAAGAGTACGCTGCGTTTTACAAGAGTCTAACGAACGACTAGGAGGATCGTTTGAATGTAAAACATTTCTCGGTTGAAGGTCAGTTGGAATTCAAGGCGATTCTTTTTGTTCCAAAGAGAGCACCCTTTGATCTCTTTGACACAAAGAAGAAGCCTGTTGATGCAACAAACACGGGACCAAGGATGGTAGCTTAGCTGGTTAGGCAAAAGGGCTGAAGGGTTCAGTTTTGCCTAACGCAGGTCGCGGGGTCCCTCCACGTTTGCAAAACGTGGAAGGAGGTTCACTAGTATGATTGAGATATTTGCTTTGAAGTTCTTTCTTCGAGACTAGCTCGAATCCAGAAAAGAAAGCAAATGGGATGAATCTGATGAAGAGTTATTTGGAGGTGACAAAGAACTCTTGAATGACAAGAGATTAAGGAATCTCTGCTTTTCGGAATGTCCCGGAAGTGTCTTTGAGCTGTCTTCTTATAGTGGAAGACATCTCTCGAAATAGTATGGATTATACTAGTGGAACCTGTTTGCTTATGGAGGGTTTCCCCTTTTGGGGTTCAAGGCTTTGGACCCCTGGTTAATAGGGTGTGCCTGTACAGACCTGCTCTGACTTTGTGAGTTGGTGAGCGTGAGTTGGTGAGATGAGTTGGTGGACATGACTAGTTACTGTTCCTCGATTCACTCATTATTCAGCTTTTCATCCAATGAACCTTTCAACCTTTTAAGCTCTTTGCATATTGGTGTTTTTATTTGCCTTTGGGCTACCCCCGTCGTCAGCCCCCCAAGTCAGAGGTTTTTGGGGTATTATGCTCAAAGACTTCTGACTTTTATGCATGTCTTGTAAAGGCTTCAAGGGTTCGTTGTTTGGAGGCTTGAAGGGTTTGAGGCGGTTACTTTTTTGAATTTTGAAATTTAATCGATTTGACAGTTGATTGGACATGTGTCAGGCGGCGGATTGGCAGAGATTTTTATTTTTATCTTTAATACCCTTATTTTACTCTTATATTCATTTTTACGGTTACAAAACTTCATCATTTTCCCTTCAATCATTCGCAGTTTTCCTCTTCTCAGGTTAGTTTCCTCTCCATTTTCACTTTTACTTTTTTCCGATCATGGGTGCCCTTAAGGATTTAGCGAGGTCATTTTCTCGATTGACACAAGAGGAGGTTGACCTGTTTTGTCTTGAACATGGTATTGATAAACAGTTTAATCCAACCGCCCCTGCTTGCGATGCTTCCATTGACAAACCGATTCCTGGTTTTATTGCTCTGTACTGTCGGCATTTTGAGTGGTCTAATCTTCGTTACCCTTTTTCGTTTTTTGTTCTAAATGTGCTTGAGTATTATCGAGTGTCTTTTGGGCAAGTGCACCCGAAAGGAATGGCTAGGGTTTTGCACTTTGAAGTGCTGTGTCGTGCTTTAGGTTATGATCCTTCGTTGTTGCTCTTTCGGAGGTTCTTCCGGTTAGCCAAAAACGGGGATTGGTTTACTTTTGAGAACACAAAGGTTGAAACTTGTCTTGTTTCCTCCATGGTTACGACCCTTGGATCATGGAAGAATACGTTTTTCTGGGTTTCTGAATCCATCATTCCTTTCAAAATGGTGTGGAGGCATCCGGATGCTGTTCTCAACGATCCGGAGCCTTCCGAGTCTGAATTGAATGATGCCTTTCTTTCAGCCATTCGGGGGTGCCCTTCCAGGGTTCGTCCTTTTCCCGAACATTTGTTAGTGCTTTTAGGGGTTAGTAATATTTGGGCAAAGGTTGATCGTGATCCGGTGTTGATGAGAAATGGCCTTGGTATGCATTTTCTCCCCTATGCCTTTTCGTCTTACTTTGTTTGTGACTTATTTTCTTTATTTGTTTTTTGGCAGTTATGTCTGCTTTGGACTTCATCAAGAGTGACGATACGTCCGATGTGGTTTTTGAGGATGCTCCGACTGTTCCGGGTGAAAATGTTGTTGTGAGGACTTCTGAGCAAAGGTATGAGGGTTCAGGTTATGTCAGTGTTGAAAATGTGAAGGGTTTTACCAAGTCCAATGTTTCCAAGCCTTCAACTCGCCGGTTATCTCGTCGTTTACTGAAAGCTACTCCTCAATCCACTTTCACTGAGCCAGTGGATTTGAGTGATGACATCGAAGTTTCTGAGGATCAGGCTGAGGCAGAGGTTGAGAAGGAGAAGGAATTAGTTGTGCGTGGTAAGAAGGTTCGAGGGAAGAAGGGTGTTGCTACCCCTGTTCAAGAATCGTCAAGTAGAGACGTTGAAGGGTTGAACCCTGAGGGCACTTATGTGCCTTCTTGGTTGGTTAAGAATGATGACACTTTTAAGGATGCTGCTGTTTGTGAAGATGCTCTTAGTCATCTTGCTCCTCCTTCCGTTCGTGAAGCTATTGCTGAGATGGATGATGACACTATGTTAGCTCGCATGGTTTTAACTACTTGCAACCTTGCAGCCATGCTTCCCCAAGGGATTACACGCTTTCGCCAAAGGATGCGGGAGTATGAGGATTTCTCTAAAAAGAAAGACAAGATGAAATCCTCCCTTGCATCGATGAAGAAGGAAGTGGCTGGGTTTGCAGAGAAGGAGGCAGCTTGGAAGAAGGAGATTGAGGATTTGAAGAAGATGCATGCTATTGAGATGGGTGACTTGAAGAAGAGCTTTGAAGCTAATTTGCTGAAGTTGAAGGCTGATCGAGAGGCCTTGTCTGTCCAACAGAAGGCTTTTCGTGAAGAAAAGGAGGGGTTGAAGGCTTCCGTTGGTCAGGTGACTGCGGATAATCAGTGGTTGATCGAGCATGGGTTTCAGCAGGTTGTGACTTATCTTTTGCATTCTAAGGAATTTAACTCTGCCCTGGGTGATGTTTACACAAAGCTGCTGAACCTGGGGAAGCATCAAGGCCTTACTGCTGGCTATAAACTTCATGAATCTGGGCAACCTTTGGAGAAGTCACCCATGTATCGCCCCGAGGCTTCTGATGTTTTCAAGGCTTCTGTTGAGCAGATGGAGAGGCTAACTTACCCTTATATTCATGAGGTATCCTCTTGCTCTGGTAAGCCTTTGTCTGTTTTACAGGGATTGAAGCCTGAAGGGTTGAATGAGAAGGTTTGTGCTGAGGTTTTGGGCTCTTTGTCGAGGAAGAGGTCTTACTCCGGGGACAGTGATGATACTCTTTCCAGCCTGCCTGAGACCTCGAAAGATGTTGGTTTGGAAACCTCTGCGGTTGGTGGTGAAGAAGGTGTGAAGGGAAAGAAGATAAAGAAAGCTAAAAAGTCTAAGGGTGAAGGTTCCAAGCCTTCTGGCAACTGACATTTATTCGTAGCTTTCTTAGCAAACACTTTAATGTTTTGTAATATTTTAAACAATGTTTAGGTTTTGGGAACCCTTAAGGTTCCTATGGTTGGTTAGGCCTTTATGGCCGTTGGACACTAGTTTTATCTGCAAGTCACTAGGGCTTGCTTTGACTATCTGATGAAGGTCTTTTATGGCCTTTCTGACTATGACATGATGGTTTGGTGTTTTTGTTTATTTTACTTGCTTGGTTTGTTTTGTGGGGTTTCAACCCTTCAAGCTTTTTTGTATGATTGCTGCCGGGTTGGAGCCTTTAACCTTTCAAGCTAAGTATCTGTTGGTTGAACGCTGGGTAGCGTCTGATTTGGTTTGTATGTTTGGTTGATGGGCTTGTTTATTTTTATTTTCTTGCCTTGCCTTTGTTTACTTTGTCTTTATGTTTTTTACACTTTAAAGGGTTCAGTGCTGCAGTCACTTTGCCTTAGTGTTTATCATCAAGACGTAGTATCTATCCTTTTCTTTTATTTCGTTGTGATTTGTTTGATTTCGTAAGTCTGTTTATTGGGTACATTTTTTAGACTTAAGGAACGATTGGTGTAGGCTGTTCAAACCTGTCTATGAGACACTATTATTTTTCTTTGATAAGTCTCATGGAGTTGTATTGATTTAGGAACTCACCCCTTATATAGGTCCATTCAACCCTTGAACCTATTGAGCGATATGGCCTGGGAGCTCATCCCCTTACATGGCCCTTGCCATGGAGTTTTTTGCTAGGTTCTCAACCTGATATTAGGATAGAAAGACAAGTTTGATAAAGTAACTTCATTCATTCCAGCAACATTTGCTTTTACAAAAGGTTTTTGTTTTGCTACAAACCAAACTTTCTAAACATAAAACCTTCTAAGGGTTTTTCCGTTCCAGTGCCTTGGAAGCCTTTTGCCTTCTGAATCTGCCAGCTTATAGGATCCGCCCTTGTGTGCTTCGAGGATGGTGTAAGGACCTTCCCATTTTGGGCCTAGTTTCCCTTGGTTTTCCTTTTTGCTGGCTTCATTGTTTCTGAGGACTAGGTCCCCTGGCTTGAATCTTTCGTTCTTGACCTTTTTGTTGTAATAGGCCTCCATCCTTTGTTTGTATTTGGCTTCTTGTATTGCTGCTTGATCCCGGGCTTCTTCTAGGAGTTGCAAGTTCAACATGGTCTCTTGTGTGTTTATATTGGGATCCATGTTGACAACTCGTTGGGTTACAACTCCTATTTCAGCTGGGATTACGGCTTCGGATCCAAATACCAAGCTATACGGTGTCTTTTTGTGACTTGTTTTTTCCGTCGTTCTGATTGCCCATAAAACGCTAGGCAATTCCTCCAGCCAATTACTTTCATATCTCCCCAATCTTGTCTTGATACCTTCTACAATACTTCTGTTGGTTCTTTCCACCTGGCCGTTTGATTGCGGGTAGGCCACTGAGCTGAAGATTTGGTTGATCCTGTACTCCTTGCACCAAAGGCTGAAGGGTTTCTCGGCGAATTGTTTCCCATTGTCAGTGACAATTACCCCTGGTAACCCATAGCGACATATGATATTCTCCCAAACAAAGTCTATGACTTGTTTTCCTGTGATTTTGGCAAGGGGTTTAACCTCTGGCCATTTGCTGAAGTAGTCGATTGCTACCAATAGGAATTTTACTCCCCCTTTGCTTGGAGGGAATGGACCGACAATGTCCATTCCCCATTTATGGAATGGCCATGCTGAGGTTATGGGAACCAAGTCGTGTTTGGGACTTTTTGGTATCGGTGAGTGGATTTGGCAGGCATCGCATTTCTTTAGTTGCTCAGCGGTGTCACGATGCATTGAAGGCCAGAAATATCCCAAATTCATAAGCTTTGCAACCACCGATCTAGCTCCAAAATGAGCTCCACATATTCCTTCGTGCACTTCTTTGATCAAATATTTGCTTTGTTCAGGGCCCACACACCTTAGTAATGGTGCAAGGTATCCTTTTTTATAGAGGATTTCTCCTTGCAACACATATTGTCTTGCTTTGATCTTTACCCTTTCAGCTTCCATTTGGTCGTTGGGTAGTTCATTGTTTTGAAGGAACTTCTTTATGGGAGTCATCCAATTTGGACCTTCCTCGGTGACCACATCTTGTACTTCCAATTCATCAATTGAGCGAGCCTTCAACACTTCAACCAACACCTTTTTTGTGAGGTGGGCGAATGTGAGGGACGCTAATTTGCTTAAGGCATCTGCCTTTTTGTTTTGGGATCTTGGAATTTGTTTGATGTTGCATGCTTGAAAGGTGTTCATTAATTCCTTGGATTTTTCTTTGTACCTTCTCATGTTGGGCTCTTTGGCAACATAGCTGTTATTGACTTGGCTTGATACCAATAGTGAATCAGTGAACACTTCAAGCTTGTTGACTTTCATTTCTTTGGCTAGCCGGAGACCAGCAATCAGTGCTTCGTATTCAGCCTCGTTATTGGTGGTCTGAAAGTTGAAACGAAGAGCATATGTGAATTCTAGCCCTTCAGGGTTGATTAAGATTATACCAGCTCCTGACCCTTCAACGCTTGAAGCCCCGTCTGTGAACAGTTTCCAGGCTTCAGGGTTGGAGGGTTCAGTGGTTGTGGTGTTTACTTCCTCAGTCTTTTGGCTTGGGATTTCTATTAGAAAGTCAGCCAAAACCTGAGCTTTGATTGCTTTTCGTGGGACATAGGTGATGTTATGTTCACCTAGTTCCACTGCCCATTTTGCCAATCTTCCCGAGTTTTCAGGTTTTTCAAGCACGTTCTTAACGGGTTGGTCAGTGACCACTTGTATAGGATGTGCTTGGAAGTACCTTCTAAGCCTTCTGGCTGTTTGGACCAAGGCTAGGGCTAATTTTTCAAGGGGAGGATATTTGGTTTCAGCCAGTTTTAAAGTTTTGCTGAAAAAATAGACGGGTACCTGAGCCTTATCCCTTTCAATGGTTAGGACGGCACTGATGGCTTCATCGGCTACTGAGAGGTACACCGATATGAGCTCCCCGGTTTCCGGTGCTGCGATATCTGGCAGTGAAGCAAGGTGCTGCTTCATTTGATTAAAAGCTTCCTCAGCCTCATCGGTCCATCTGAAATCTTTTTTATCTGAACAATTCTTGAGTGTTTTGTAGAATGGTAGAGATCTTTCGGCCAGTTTTGATGTAAAACGTTTCAAGGCTGCAAGCTTCCCATTCAAGCTTTCGACCTCCTTCTTGGTTCTTGGCGGTTTAGCTTCGAGGACAGCCTTTACTTTGTTGGGGTTGGCCTTAATGCTTTGCTTTCCCACAATATGGCCCAAGAATTTTCCTTCATCAAACCCAAACGAACATTTTTCGGGGTTAAGCTTCATGTTGATTTTTCTAAGATTCTTGAAGGTTTCTTGGATGTCATCAAGCATCTGGTATTCCGTTTTGCTTTTGATCACCAGGTCATCGACATATGCTTCCATGTTTCTTCCAATTTGGCTTTCGAAGGCTTTATCGACGAGCCGTTGGTAAGTGGCTCCCGCGTTCTTGAGGCCAAAAGGCATTTTTTGGTAGCAGAAAATGCCCTTGTCGGTGTGGAAAGCCGTTTTTTCTTCGTCTTCCTTTTTCATGAGGATCTGATGATAGCCTTTGTATGCATCGAGGAAGCATTTGAACGGGTATCCCGTGAGTGAATCAACCTTGAGATCAATTTCTGGGAGTGGGTAACAATCTTTAGGACAAGCCTTGTTAAGATCTTTGAAATCTATACACATTCTCCAAGAGTTATCAGGTTTTCGAACCATAACAGGATTAGCAATCCATGACTGGTACTTAACTTCTCGAAGAATGCCAGCTGATACGAGTTTTTCAACCTCTTGGCAAGCTGCTAGGCTTCTTTCGGGTGCCAGGCTTCTTTTCTTCTGCACCACTGGCTTGACGTTTGGTGGTATCCGTAGCTCATGTTCAGCAATGCTTCGAGGAATCCCGGTCATGTCTTCGGGGGACCAGGCGAATACATCGCTGTGGTGTTTTAGCAGCTTTTCAAGGTATGAAAGAGTTTCTTGAGAAAGGTTGGGGTTGACCCTTATCCGCTGTTCGGGGTATTTAGGGTTGATGACTATCCCCTGCTTGTCTTTCTCGTCATCGGGACTTTCTCCTTCGATCAGGTAGGCTTCCTGAGAGGGTTGGAGGGTTGCAATCCCTCTCTCAGTGGGGAACTTGACAGTACCATGGCCAATAGATACGGCCATGTAAAATGCACACTGTCCGGGCCTCCCTATGATCACATCATAGTTGGAAGGGATATTGATAACCACGAAGGTTAGTGATCGAGTCCTTTCCTTTAGACCTTCCCTGAAACATACGTCAAGAGTTATTTGCCCCAAAGGTTTCAAGGTTATATCAGCGATACCTTTTATGGAAGTCCCGGAGGGTTGAAGCCTTGAACGCTCCTCATTGCTCAATCGGTTAAAGAATTTTTCGAACATGATTTCAGTGGCTGCTCCTGTGTCTATGTATGCTTTGCATGTTTGTAAGGTCCCTACGAGGGCTTCGACCACAAGAGGGCCAGGTAGTGGGTCCTTCTCTGTTGGGGGGAAGCAGACACACTGAAGCTCCCAAGCTTCCAAGCGTTGTTTCTTGTAAGGGGCCCTGTCATCAGAGTACACCATGTTTACTTCCTTACCTTTGCTTTCAGCCATCTTGTCTCGAACTCCTTTTACCAAATGGGCAAGTTCTCCCGACTTGACGGCCTCTTCAATTCTCTTTTTCAGTTGGAAGCAATCATTGGTGTGATGTCCCTTTTCTTCATGGAATTCACAGAACTGAGTGGAGTTCTCGTTTTTCCGACTTTTGGGAAGAGGCCTGGGAGGTCTGAAGTTTTGCTTGACCTCTTCCGTTGCCAGGATCTCCTGAGGGGTTTTGGTGAGAGGAGTGAAACTCATGTTTTTATCTCTGCTTGAAGGGTTACGCCCTTCAACCCTTCGAGGGTCTGAACCTTTTGGGCGTCTGTCGTAAGAGTTGAAGTTGCCTCTTTTTCTAGCTGGACTGCTACTTCGCCAGCCAGAACCCCTTTTCCTTTGTTCCTTGATGTCAACAGCTTCTTCTCCTCGGATGTGAGCCTCGGCTCTTTCAAGGGCTTCTTCCAAGGTTTTGGGTAGAGATTTGTTGAAATCTCGTGTGAGATACTTAGAGGTTATAGCGTTCATAAAACCGGCAACCCTCATTTTCTCATCAGCCCCCACGTAGGTTAGCCCTTCTTTCTTGTACCGTTCAATGAATGCTCGTAGGCTCTCATCATCTCGTTGTTTTATTTGAAAGATTACAGTCGCGTCCTTAACGTATCTCCTTTGTTGGGAGAAGTTTGCCAGGAAGCCTCTGCTGAGATCATCAAAGCTTCGAATGCTTTGAGCAGGAAGGTCGTTGAACCAAATTCTAGCGGACCCAATGAGGGTTTGCATGAACATTAGGCAACATTCAGCATTCGACCATTTTTCTATTCGAGCAGCACCAGTAAAGATTTGAAGATGATCTTCAGGATCTTCGGTCCCATCATATGTTTTGATGTGGGCAGGCATTTTGATTTTTGACTGGAAGTCATAATCAGCTATATGTCTTGAAAAGCATGAAAGGTTGCTTGGCTTGTAAGGTTTAGCCAAGTCCTCTTCAGGTCTCGTGCCTCCGTTGTTATTATTGCCTTGGTTTCCCTGGGTGGCCAGCACTTGATTGATGAAATGCTGCCAAGGGAAGTGGGCCATCATCTGAGACATCACATTGGGCACGAAATTGAAACCTTGAAGGCTTCCAGGACCAACCGAGCAACTTACCCCAAGAGGGGTGCTGGTAACAGCACTTCGTGCCAAAGGGAGCACGGACAGGGCTTGCTCCCATGTGGTATTCAGAGAAGTGGGACAACTAGTCACTGGGGATTGTAGGAGTTGGTCGAGGGTTAACTCGTGTCCCAGAGGAGTACCACTAGCGGTTGGTTGGGAAGAAAGAACAGGATGAACAGTGGGGTTTGTCATAGTAGACAAATAAGGATGAAAGTTTGAAGGGTTGCTGGGACCAGCCTCACCTCTTGTAACAAAGGGTGGTAGAGGTGGCCCAGGAGACAACGTCGGCTCAGGCTCGTCATAGTCTAGACGAATCCTTATACCTTTTTCCCTTTCTCTGTTCACATGTTGGTTAAGAAGTGATCTTAACTCAAGGAAGTTATTAGCGACCCCCTCGGGGGTAAGTTCAACGCGTGTAGGAGTGTCAGACACACCAACGTTGGGAGACGGAGCTCCAGATCTGGATGGGGTTGGTGTGTTAAAGGTGAGGAACTCGGGTGTACTCCCCGGAGTTGAAAAAGGCGTTGTTATTGTTGTGTGAGCTTGACCACTTCCCGGAGTAGAGGTGTTAGGAATCTGGTTCACCTCCCCCGGAGATCCACTTTCTGACATGGTGATTTTGAACGAAAGGAGCTACACGTACCAGGTCTCTTTTGAGGAGAAGCAGCGGCGTAGCCCCACGGTGGGCGCCAACTTGTTGATGCAACAAACACGGGACCAAGGATGGTAGCTTAGCTGGTTAGGCAAAAGGGCTGAAGGGTTCAGTTTTGCCTAACGCAGGTCGCGGGGTCCCTCCACGTTTGCAAAACGTGGAAGGAGGTTCACTAGTATGATTGAGATATTTGCTTTGAAGTTCTTTCTTCGAGACTAGCTCGAATCCAGAAAAGAAAGCAAATGGGATGAATCTGATGAAGAGTTATTTGGAGGTGACAAAGAACTCTTGAATGACAAGAGATTAAGGAATCTCTGCTTTTCGGAATGTCCCGGAAGTGTCTTTGAGCTGTCTTCTTATAGTGGAAGACATCTCTCGAAATAGTATGGATTATACTAGTGGAACCTGTTTGCTTATGGAGGGTTTCCCCTTTTGGGGTTCAAGGCTTTGGACCCCTGGTTAATAGGGTGTGCCTGTACAGACCTGCTCTGACTTTGTGAGTTGGTGAGCGTGAGTTGGTGAGATGAGTTGGTGGACATGACTAGTTACTGTTCCTCGATTCACTCATTATTCAGCTTTTCATCCAATGAACCTTTCAACCTTTTAAGCTCTTTGCATATTGGTGTTTTTATTTGCCTTTGGGCTACCCCCGTCGTCAAAGCCAAACAACATAAAGCTTTATGTACGCCGCGTCTTTATCATGGATAACTGTGAGGAGCTCCTTCCAGAATGTTTGAGTTTTGTTAAGGGTATCGTGGATTCCGAAGATCTCCCTCTTAACATCTCTCGTGAGATGCTGCAACAGAACAAAATTTTGAAAGTGATCAGCAAGAATTTGGTCAAGAAGTGTATCGAGCTGTTTCAGGAGATCGCTGAGAACAAGGAGGATTACAACAAGTTCTATGAAGCTTTCTCCAAAAACCTTAAGTTGGGAATCCATGAGGATTCTCAAAACAAGACGAAACTTGCGGAATTGCTTCGATACCATTCCACCAAGAGTGGGGATGAGATGACCAGTTTAAAGGACTATGTGACTAGGATGAAGGAGGGCCAAAACCAACATTTACTACATCATTGGTGAGAGCAAGAAGGCCATAGAGAACTCCCCGTTCTTGGAGAAACTTAAGAAAAAAGGGTATGAGGTGTTGTACATGGTGGACGGCTGGACGCGATTGACGAGTATGCAGTCGGTCAGCTGGTAAGAAGCGGGTTTCCACAACCAAAGAAGGTCTAAAACTTGACGAGAGCGAAGACGAAAAGAAGAAAAAGGAAGCTTTGAAGGAGAGATTCGACGGTCTGTGTAAAGTGATGAAGGATGTGTTGGGTGACAAGGTTGAAAAGATGACTGTTTCAGACCGCGTGGTGGATTCCCTTTGCTGTTTGGTTACAGGTGAATACGGCTGGACTGCCAACATGGAAAGAATCATGAGGCACAAGCTTTAAGGGATTCAAGCATGGCTGGCTACATGTCAAGCAAGAAGACCATGGAGATCAACCCTGAGAACGCGATTATGGAGGAATTGAGGAAGCGAGCTGATGCTGACAAGAATGATAAGTCGGTCAAGGATTTGGTCATGCTGCTGTTTGAGACATCATTGTTGACTTCCGGATTTAGTTTGGATGACCCGAATACATTTGGTAACCGGATCCATAGAATGCTGAAGCTTGGTTTGAGCATTGATGAGGATGGTGGTGACGGTGATATCGACATGCCTGCTCTCGAGGAAGGTGATGCTGATGCGGAGAGCAAGATGGAGGAAGTTGATTAAGCGAAAATGCAGGTTTTCCGGATCAGTACTTTTAGTGGATTTTGTGTAGGTTTTTTTTTTTTTTATTTTTTTTATCATGATTTAAACAAGTATGTTGGAATTACTTTTGTTGCGCAGTTTTTGGGTTTTAAATTTCTTTTACTTTCATGGCTGGGGTATGGTACATAGAAGTTTAATAAACCAGATATCTTGTCCTGAAAATGAGGCTAGGTGTGACTGTTTTCAAGTTGGGTGTCTTTTTTGTGACCGTCTATAATACAAGGGCTTGGAATGAAAATAAGTTGGGTATATAACTTTTGACAAGTTTGCTGGAAGGGGAGGCAATTCCATTGGTCCCATATAAAGAAGCTTGCGAAGCTGATAAACATATGATTCTATCACTAAAGTCTTCCCAAATCTAACATATATAACTTTCTACTTTATATATACTACTAGGTTAGAGCCCACGTGTACACGTGGTTTAACAAATGAAAATACTTTAAATTTGTTTGGTTTTAATTAAAATAATAAAAATAATTTTAATATAAATAAAATAAACTTAAAAACCCATATCATAGGTAAAAAAAAAATACAACGAATAATTCAGATTTCACTAAAAAAAATTTAATACACCACATTGGTTGTCTTATTTGTAATATTCTCATTGTTATCTAATTTGAATGTTTAATGGTCTTGATTGAAACTAAAATTAAACGTGCATAAAAGAAAGTTGCATATACATACTACATAAGTCTAATGACAAAGTGAAAGTATCTCAGCTCGTTTGTCGCTCGGTTGTCGCATCCCCTTACCATATGGAAGTATACGATCTCGCCTATAAAAGCAACCAATTAAAAATGATTAATTTGTAAAAATAACTAACAATAAAAAAATTCAAAAAAATTCTAAACAAAATAATCTCATATGAATTACGCCTACCAACTTTAGTTATTATATATTTATTTTATTATTACTTATATTTTATTGATATTTTTACATTAAAAGTCTAAAACGTTAATAAAGCCATTAGTTATTTACATGTTTATTTTATTATAATTGAATTTTATTAATCTACTATAAAGCAAAGATATGATAAATATAAATGGAAAATAAAATGGTAAAAGATAAAGTTTATGGATTAAAATAATATATTTTTTATTTGAGATATAATCTATATCTATTTATTTAGGGTAAATGATAAAAAGATAAAATTCATGTATTAAAATAATATTTCTTTTATTTGAATCTTATTAAAAAATATTATCTATATCTATTTATTTAGGAGGGAAAAAATAATTGAGATCAACTCATAAAATGCCATGTGTCCTCATGTGATTTATTTTATTATATGTATAGATAACTCTCTACGTATAAGTGTATAACCATTTTACCTCTATTGAAAACTATACTATACTTGTAATTTTACTAGGTATAAGTTTCTATGTCTTATTCTTTTATTTCAATTATTATTATCGGTTAAAGACGTTAATTTGGTTTATCATTATCGGTTTGGTTTTGTTATTTTCTAGTTTATTTTTTATATTCAAATATATAAATAATTATCGGTTTGGTTGTTATCTAGCTTAGGGGAGTGGGGGTGGTCCGCGATGGCCACCCCATCACTCGTTAAAAAATATAGCACACCGCCGCCACCCTTTGTATCACGCGTTGAAACAATAACGCGTTGAAAGAATCACGCGTGGAAAAATCAAAAAAGGAACGTTGAAGGTGACCGTTTGGGGGGGGGGGGGGGTTGAACGTCGGGGGTATTTATTTTTTGAATGTTTATATAAAACCCATCAAACCCAATCCATTTCATATAAAAAATTATCCAACTCACTTCAAAAAAATCAAACAATCCTCCATTTGATTTCAAAAAGAATTTTACAACAAACATGGAAGGTTCAAGCAAGAGAGGTGGGGGTTCGAAAAAAGAGGTTCGGGTACGAAGAAAAATCCCGTAAGACCCAAGGTTCGAGCGAATCTTGGCGAGCCGACGCGCTTTAGGTTGCAAGACGAACCTGAGCAAGTCCCACCCTTCCAATGTTTAGTTGTTTTTATTTTGCTATGTAATTTATTTTTTAATTTTAATGAAATTTATAATTTAGTGTTTTATTGTTAGCTAGTGTTATTAAATCCGTGCGTTGCGCGATGGGTGGATATCAGTTCGTTTAATTACGGTACTGACACTCGTTATAGCAACCAATAGAGAAAAAAAATCATGATATGACCAAAAATATACCAACACGGCGGGAATTTGATCGGTATCGGTTTGTTTTGTTATGTCAATTACATCGATAAAAAAACAAACTCAAGTTACATAAGATATATAAAAAAACCACATAACACATGTAAAAAACCACTAAATAACACATATAAAAAAACCTTTAAAACAACTATACTGTTCATTCACTTTATCTGTTATTAGTATACAATTTCTAATTTTAAAATAAAAATTAAAAAAATTTGTGAGTGATGAAATTCTATCACTAGCGATCACCGCCACTACAAAATGCTTGTTAGTGATAGAATAGTGGCTGATGACATGGCAGGAGTTGATTTGATGCTCGTGAGTGATGGAATTCTATCACTAGTGACCACCCCCACTCCCCTTATCATCGGTTTGGTTGTTAGCTAGCTTATCCTGTAGTTATATACATAAGTTACGTAATCAGTTTATTCATATAATATTCAGCCTTTAAAGCATATGATTTTATATAAAACCTATGGACTTATGTAATTTACAATTAAGTTTCAGGGTTTTATTAAGTAAAAGTTACTAGATACTAAACAAATATGAATCGTGATGCTTGAACTTGCTATATTTTGTAAAAAAAAAATTAAAAAAAAAATCATCCTTTATTTTCATTAACAAATACTTATGTTGTTACTTTGTATTTTTTTTGGGCAAACACCATAAAAACCTAACATACTTTTTTATTTATATTACAAAAGTCCCTTAACATTTTTTTTTTTGTGCACATAAAAAACTAATATACTTTCTGTTTTGTTTTACAAACGTTCCTCAACAATTTTTGAACATTCAAGTTCATTCACATGTTAAATTTGGACAAACTCATGACAAAAACGTTTTTCTGAAACAACTTGTTACATGATGTTATGTTTCAACCTAAGATATTTTGAAAATTCATTGGTGGTTGCTACGAAACGGAAAACGATTAAATTAGAAAACAAAAAACGATTAAACCCGAAACAAACAAAATGAATTTAGTTTATATGTAGCATGATAAACCGAATAACCAAGGTAAACCATATTTTATATTTAGTTGAATAAACCCAATAATATGAATTCGTTGTATTCAATTGCAACCGAAAACCAAACCAAATTCAAACGCAATTTGTGATTTAGTTTTGAAGTACTTAAATTCTATATGGTATGGTTCAATTTTTGGTTTAACCCAAAAAAAGAATCAAACTGGATAAAAGGAAGGAATCCGATAACCGAATAAACCACCGAAAAGAACCAAAGAACACTTCTAACGGTTCCAAGTTTTTTTTTTTATTTTTTTTTGTCATAACATTGTTCAAATATAACATGAGAATGGACTTTAATGTTTAAAAAATTGTTGAGGGACTTTTATGATACAAAACAAAAAGTATGGTGTTTTTTCATGTGCAAAAAAAATGTTAAGGGACTTTTATGATAAAAATGAGAAAGTATGTTGATTTTTTTATGATATTTGCCTTTTTTTTTTTTTTGAGAAAGACCAAGCTAATAAGTAATAACTACTTATATGTCACAAAGGGTTATTGAGGAGATACACTTTATCACCACACTATGTCATTAAAAAGTTGTTAATCTTGCTTACTTAACCAATTTCGGAGATACTAAGTAGGTTTTAGCAGTACTAAGGATTTTTTTATCCAAACATTTATAATCGTGCGACACCGAAACTTTTGTTTGCATTTGTTCAACACATCTTTGACGTGTAATGTGAAACATCATAAATAAAATGGTTTATTTAGAAAAACAAGAGTCATTCACTAGAAAAAAAAACAAATTTAGCCTTCGAAAGTTCAAAGTCTGTTATTGATAAACTAATAACTTTTTTTTGAACAACATGATAATTTTATTGCCACCATACTATCAAAATGCCCAATGAATATATGCCAAAAGGTCTCAATGGGTTATCAAAGTTACACCAATTATTCCACTCCAACACATTGAATTTAGACCTATTTTTCAACCAAACATTAAGGTTTGCTTTGACGTCCTTCGTTAACAGCCCCTTTTTGACGTGGCGTAACTGAAAACACTCCATACTTTGAAGGTTCATGTGCAAATAAACAAAGTGAAGGGTCGTTTTGTAAAATGTAAAAACAATCAAAAGTCTCATTCTTAAGTGAAAATACTTTGAAGCTCCATATGCAAATAAACAAAGTAGAAGGACCTTTTGTAAACATACAATAGAAGGATCTAGAACACCGTCCGTTTATAGGAGGGTCCGTCTGTAAATAAACAATAATCAAAAGTCGTAAGCCTTCTCAATAGAAGGATCTAGAATAACCAAACCCTAACCCCAACCCCACTGAATATTATTATATAAACACACTCCGCCCCATTCTCGATCCATTCATTCCTCCTTCAAATCCTCCTAACGTCTCTCAAATTTCATCATTCTCTGTTAATTTTCTCTCTGTTGAGTGATTTCATCAATGGCGGACACAGAGACGTTTGCCTTTCAAGCAGAGATCAACCAGCTGTTGAGTCTCATCATCAACACGTTTTACAGCAACAAGGAGATCTTTCTTCGTGAGCTTATTAGCAACTCTTCTGATGTGAGTTTATTTTACGGTTTTGTTTGTTGATTAGATTAGTTGATCGTTTTTATGTTTTGATTTTGTTGTGATTTTGATATGTGAGGGTTTTATAAGTTGGTTACTTGTTGTTAATTGGGATTTAGACTGTATGATCTGGTTATAACGGCTATGATAGGATTATTTATCAATGTATCGTATTATTTGTATTTTTTTTGTTTTTAATTAGGCATATCTCTCTGTGATTTTTCTAGTGTATGTTTCTTTTTAAATGTTCTTGTATGTGTTTACATCGTACACATAAGCATGAGAAATAGTTCACTTAAGAAAATATAAAATAGCTAGGGACAAAGATTTAGGAATTATAAAACTAAGGGTTACATTATTGTGACAGATACTAGAGTTGAATAGGGAGAATTAATTAGTTGTTAATGGATATTTAGAATCTATAAAAGTAAGAGGTGAAATAAGAGAAGCATGAAAAAGAACCTTAGGCTTAAATTATAGATACATATGTAACCAGCTATGTATGTGGTTAATATCGGTGATATATCGGTCCCCTGGTAAAATCACCGTTATTTGACCAATAAAATTGATATATAACCGATATTTGACTGATATATTACCGATATATCACCAATGTATCACTGAATTATTAGTGTTAAATTGCTATATATACATAAATTCTGCATTGTATTAAAATTACAACCTATATCTCAAATATTGGTCCTTGACTGATATCCGATATTTTACGGTATTAACTGCATAGGTAATTTATTTAAATTTTTAATTAAAGGATCAAACGTCAAATTGTTTCTGCTGAACCGAACAGGGCCCATACACAGGGTTATTTTTTTTAATTTGAGGATTTTATAGGCAGTAGGTTGATACATGCATTCTTTTGTGTGTATATATGCTTATATGTTATATGATTGTGCTTCGGACTTTGAAAGTTACTTGTTGCATAATTTGGTTGATGTTCATTGATGTGACCGTTACTTGATATTATCATTGACATTGATCTTTTTAACTCTAATAATAAATATAGGCTTTGGACAAGATCCGTTTTGAGAGCTTGACTGACAAGAGTAAACTAGATGGACAGCCTGAGCTTTTCATTCATATTATCCCTGATAAAGCTAACAACACATTGACCATTGTTGACAGTGGAGTTGGAATGACCAAGGCTGGTGAGTAGTAACCTATTTTTAATCAAATACATCACTAATTTAGTATTACTATCATATAGAACTGTGTTCTGATATTACCAAACTGTCAATTCTTTCAGATTTGGTGAACAATTTGGGTACCATTGCTCGATCCGGCACCAAAGAGTTCATGGAAGCCATCACTGCTGGTGCTGATGTCAGCATGATCGGACAATTTGGTGTTGGTTTCTACTCTGCTTATTTGGTTGCTGATAAAGTTGTGGTGACAACCAAACACAACGATGACGAACAGTATGTCTGGGAGTCGCAAGCTGGCGGGTCTTTCACTGTTACCAGAGATACATCTGGTGAATCCCTTGGCAGAGGGACCAAAATGACACTGTACCTAAAAGAGGATCAGCTAGAGTACCTTGAAGAGCGCAGGCTTAAGGATTTGATCAAGAAACATTCAGAGTTCATTAGCTATCCGATCTCTCTATGGGTTGAAAAGACCACCGAAAAGGAAATTTCTGATGACGAAGACGAGGAGGAGAAGAAAGAAGAGGAAGGGAAAGTAGAGGAAGTTGATGAAGAGAAGGAGACCGAAGAGAAGAAAAAGAAGAAGATCAAGGAAGTGACAAATGAATGGGAGTTGGTAAACAAACAAAAGCCCATTTGGATGAGGAAGCCCGAAGAAATCACCAAAGAAGAATATGCTGCTTTCTACAAGAGTCTAACCAACGACTGGGAAGAACACTTGAACGTGAAGCACTTTTCGGTTGAAGGTCAACTTGAATTCAAAGCCATTCTTTTTGTCCCCAAACGGGCTCCTTTCGATCTCTTTGACACAAAGAAGAAGCAGAACAACATCAAGCTATATGTTCGTCGTGTGTTTATCATGGATAACTGTGAAGAACTCATTCCCGAATACTTGAGTTTTGTAAAGGGTATTGTGGATTCTGAGGATCTTCCACTTAACATCTCTAGAGAAATGTTGCAGCAAAACAAGATTTTGAAGGTGATCCGAAAGAATTTGGTCAAGAAGTGTATTGAGCTATTTCAAGAGATTGCTGAGAACAAGGAGGATTACAACAAGTTCTATGAAGCGTTCTCCAAGAACCTTAAGTTGGGTATCCATGAGGATTCTCAGAACAAAGCCAAGCTAGCTGAATTGCTACGATATCATTCCACCAAGAGCGGTGATGAGATGACCAGCTTGAAGGACTACGTGACCAGAATGAAAGAGGGTCAAAACGACATTTACTACATTACCGGTGAGAGCAAGAAGGCAGTTGAGAACTCTCCTTTCTTGGAGAAACTGAAGAAAAAGGGGTACGAGGTGTTGTACATGGTGGATGCGATTGATGAGTATTCAGTTGGTCAGTTGAAGGAGTTTGAGGGTAAGAAATTGGTTTCTGCAACCAAAGAGGGGTTGAAGCTTGAAGAAACCGAAGATGAGAAGGCAAAGCAGGAAGCTTTGAAGGAGAAATTCGAGGGTCTGTGCAAGGTGATGAAGGATGTGCTGGGTGACAAGGTTGAAAAGGTGGTTGTTTCAGACCGTGTGGTAGATTCCCCTTGCTGTTTGGTTACCGGTGAATACGGGTGGACCGCTAACATGGAAAGAATCATGAAGGCCCAGGCTTTAAGGGATTCTAGCATGGCTGGTTACATGTCTAGCAAGAAGACCATGGAGATCAACCCTGAGAATGCGATCATGGAGGAATTGAGGAAGCGGGCTGATGCTGACAAAAACGACAAGTCTGTTAAGGATCTTGTGCTGTTGCTGTTTGAGACCTCATTGCTGACATCTGGGTTCAGCCTTGATGAGCCCAACACGTTTGGCAACAGGATTCACAGGATGTTGAAACTTGGGTTGAGCATTGATGAGGACGCGGATGAGGATGCTGACGTGCCTGCTCTGGAAGATGCTGAAGTTGATGCCGAGAGCAAGATGGAGGAGGTGGACTAATAATTTTTTAGTTTTAGTCATGGTGTTGGTTACTTGTTTGAAACGGTTTTTCTTTTCATGACTTTGATTTTTTGTGATATGTCCATGGGATGTTTTCATCAAGACACGGTAGTTGGGTTCATGTCTACTCTTGAATATTAATCATATATCTGGTTTATGCATGCATTCATTGGCTTGACTCGCACCATTTTAGTTTAGTTTTAATATAGCACAAATTTCTAATTAATTTTGATTTTTGTTAGTTACATCCAAGTTAACTAATTTGATCAGGTCAAGTTTGATTTTGCACTTATTTGATCTAATTTGATTCCACACTAAGTAGATCTGCGGCGTCTAGATCCGTGCTAATGGCGTGATTTACATATAGTCTATTTTGGTTTTACTGATATCTGAGTGTGGTATAGTAACAGACTGAATCCCAAATGAATTCATCCCAATTTTCACTGAAGAATGATATATTTCAAAGCAAAATATCTTCAGTTGATTCTGTTCATTAACAACACACAGTTGAGTTTTTTTTAGAACGGCTTTTTTATTAAAAGGCCAACAGAGGCAGAAAACACTCCAGCGCTGGAAACAAAAAGAAAAAGAAACAAACAGGAACTACGTGTGATGAGTCAGTTTTGAGGCTTGATCATTTCAGCTCCAAGTCAGGTTTTTATTAACCAATTGAACACAGTGGAAATCAAGTCTTGTAGCAACATGTTGACCGAAGATTTGCTGCCTCTGAAACTCCTGTCATTCCTTTCTTTCCAATCTTCTTTCCTTACTCCTTAGTCTTCTTCCAACGAGGTAGAAATAATTTTGGTGACATAGCTTTGATCAAAGCAGATCAAATTGAAAAAATGTTTCGTCACTACTACCATTGATCAACAGCACAGCTTGAAGCGATAACCATATGAAAAAATTGGAGGAACTTGATCCACAAAGTAATATTTGAGCTGTGAGCAGGTCGAAAATCACGGAGTTTGATTGGAAAAAAAGTTGGGTTTAAGAACAGATAATATTTGTTTGAATAACTGAATGGGTTTTGAACTTGTCAAATATGAAGAGAGGTGTGCTGGTCGCCTGAGAAGACGAGGTTGACAGGGGAATCGGCTGTTCCAGGTTAGTGGTGCACAAGTCGGGTTTTCTGAATACCCGGTTCCGGGTATGGAACCGGGTTCGGATACGATCAGGTTCTACAAAATCGGGTATTGACAATACCAGGGTCAGGTCCGGGTCCGGGTTTTATATAAAAAAATGTATACCCGGGTAGGGTTCGGGTCGGGTTTTCTAATACCCGGGTATTATAATACCCTATTTTCGGGTTCGGGTAGGGATCGGGTTTTCTAATACCCGGGTATTATAATACCCTATTTTCGGACACGGGTAGGGTTAGTATGCCTCGGTTATTCATTTTTTTTTTGGAGAAATCACATAAATATAAAATGTAAAACCTTTTTATTTCATAAAACATAGAAATACATGACACCTAAATAATCATTGAACCGGATCGAATAAGATGATGAACATAGATAACTTCGAATAACTTGATCGTCTTCGTTTATTGTTCCTCATCAAAGACCCCTTTTATAGGGTATAGAGATACAGTGTAAACCAAACAAATGATCATAATACACTAACGGCTATATTGCCGTTACCAAGGTACAAAACTCGAAAAAACACAAAAAAAAAAAAACGAAAAACCTCAACAGGGTATTGGGAAACCGGGTACTCGTAAAAGCCGGGTTGAAAACGCGTATAAAAAAAACGCAGTTCCGGGTTCGGGTTTTATAATAGAAATGCATACCCAACCCCTACCCTATGGGTAGGGTCGGATTCGGGTATAAAAAAACCTGGGTTTTATAATACCCGGTTCCGGGTTTTATTTTCGGGTCCGGGTCCGGATTCAGGTTTTTTGTGCACCACTATTCCAGCAAACAAAAAGAACCAAACCTATAATTTCAAAAGGTATGGATTGAAACCAATATATAAACATAGCATGACTGAAGCCCAATCAACAAAAGGGAAAGAGCAAGTAACGTAATAACAAGATTATCATTAAAATACTCCCTCCATGTTTAACTTTTATTACAACCAACCAAACAGAACATAATGCCAGTCCAAAACTGCAAAGGTAAAATATTCAAATTTATCACTAGGTTCCTTGAACTTCAAAACAGAATTACCACAGTTTTAACCTACCTTTTGTTTTAACAACCACCGGATACTAGTTTCATCCTCAATTATCCTGAAAGAATCTGTCATTAGTTCACCTGTCATCCCTGTATGTCCCCTCTTTATCTTGATCATTCAAAAACCCTAGAAATGCAAGAAACCCGAAAAAGAAGAACCCGCCAGATGACCACCCACCTCCACCACCACCACCACCGCCGCCTCCATCATCATCACGTGGTGGTAGTCCAGTACCTCCATCATCAAGGTCTGGAGACTTCTCTTTCCCTGTTTTCCAGTTAATTGTTAAAAAAAAAGTTTTAAACACATATGGTTTTATATTACACACAGCCTCAATTTCCAAATCTTTTATTATAAACTTTCATATAAAAAGAAACAGGAATACCTTGAACAGGAGCAATGGTGATTGTTGATGACTGACGTGTGACCGTTTGAGTCTGCTCTGCACCCATCCTGGCATTCTGCATACATGAAAATGCAGGAATTTCTTCATAAACTTTTCTCAAACCTAATTCTGCTCTATATATTAGATTATCATAATATCTCTTAAATGATACAATATAATTACTTGAACTTCCTGATAGCATTAATCTTAGTCTATTACATAAATTGGTAGTAGGGCTGTTCATAAACCATTTGAAACCGACATAACCACCCAAACCGAAGAAAGTCTGCTGTTTCGGACAGGGTGACTGGGTGAGATCCAAACAGTCTGGTTTTGCTGGTTTTCAAGTTTAACGAATTGGTTTGGAACTCAAAGCAGGCCGTTTACCTCCTATTACTTTTTTTTTTTCAGAAAATGTAGTTATGTATATTATCATGAACCATCTTTTATCATTTTTAAACTTTTACTACGAATTAATGTTTTGAAAAGAATTTAAAACTTTAGTCGGTTTAAACCGCCAAAACTGAACTATTAAAATGCCAAACCTGTAACAGCCGGCCCATCCACCCAACTCGGCCAGATTGGTTTGTCGTTCCCAGAAACCATAGTTAGCACTTCATCCCAGAATTGTCGTAAATCGGGATGAATGGACTGTAACACCCCTGAATTTGGTATGTGGATCGGGAAACTTTTCGCTAGGGTATGTGATAGTATTCACGGTAATAAAGTAAGAAGACAATAAAGTGCAATACTTTCAAACTTTCTACACTAATGCTTCAAAACTCATAAGGCTAAATATAAAAAAAAAAAAAAAAACAAAATATGAACACGTGACACGTGATGAAACTGAACTAACCAAAGCTGCAGCACAGATAAAAGCAGCAGATTTCATTGGCGAAATCTGAATGCGTCCTCCAAGTGTTGCAGGTTGTGTGGTAAGTGGCCTGAGTGGCAATGAACAAAGACCAACTTTTGGTACTTCTGACCTAACTGTCAAGCAAATTTTAACATTGAACAACCCTAAAGTCAGTTATATAACTAACCATCTGATATCAAATAATAAATTGTCAGTATCCTGACGTAATTTAGCAAAACAATCTTCATACCTAGTTGGGAGGTGGAGCTAGGAACCACACTTGCACTCAATGAGAACATCTTGAGATACTGACCTGAAACATTTTTCACATTAGGCCATAAACCTTTTATAACCTGGAATCATATGGAACTCATTAGGGCTGCAAACGAACCGAATGAACATGAACAAGACCTTGTTCATGTTCTTTTGTTAAAAAATATATGTGTTCATGAACTGTTCATGAACACTTACCGAACGAGATTTTATGTTTGTGTTCGTTTGTTAAGGAAATGAACTTGTTCGTGTTTGTTTGTTAATTTTAGGCAACCTAGGTTTAAAAAAGCGCGAAGCGCTCCGAAGCGTTTTGGTTCCAAAAGCTTTAAGCGAAGCTTCAAGCGCGAAGCGAGAGCTTCACGTATACGAAGCGCTCAAAATTAAAATATATATATATATATATATATATATATATATATATATATATATGACCTATTCTACTTGTTAATCAATAACAAACACAAAAACATAATTAAAAAACACACTTAACACATAAAAAACATAGTTAAAACATAAATTAAAGTCGAAACACACTTAGGGTAAAGAAACAGGCCTCATTTAACCCTATTTAAAGACTGTTGGGCTTAAAAAATGGACCAAATGTGACCTGATTGGGCTGAAGCGTCGCTTCAAACCATCATCGCTTCGCGCTTAAAGCTCGCTTCACAGCGCTTCACGTAATGTAACGCTTCAGACCAAAAAAAGCGATGTTTCCAGCGCTTCACGCTTAAAGCTCGCTTTAAGCGCGCTTTTTTAAACACAGTAGGCAACAAACAAAAACAAACACTGAACACAAATGAGCACAAATTAATGTTCATGAACACAAACAAGCGTTCATGAACAGAATATATAATACATTAACACTTATTATTTGTCAGAATTTTGAAGTATTTAAATCAAATATAAAAACTAAAAACGCTAATGAACTATCGAACACAAACACGTTACAGAATGTTCACGAACATAAATAAACGGACACGACCTCTGTTCATGTTCGTTCATTTAACTATACAAACAGAATTTCGTGTTCGTGTTCGTTTGTGGTTCATGAAGGGTTCGCCGAACGTTTTGTTCGTATGCAGCCCTAAAACTCATACATAACATTGTGCAACAACCGCCAACTAGAGATACATGAAGAAAGTAAATAAACAAAAAAGAGATTAAATTATATGAAATTAGTGTAACCATACTTGTAATCCTATAGTTTTAGGGTTTCAATTCTCCAAATTTCCCAATTTCACATTCTTACAAATTATACAAACTGCAGACCAATCCGTAAAAACAATGACATGTAGAACTCCATAAACTTATCTAATCTGATTTCTTTTCTTGAATTTAACAATGATTTCATTCTATTTCAACAAGCATGGACAATAACTACTACGTAACTGTGATATGATGACGGCAAATTGAAACCCTAAACGAAGAGTGATTGTACCTTTTATTGAATTGATAAGAAAATTTCCGGCGGTGTTATTCACGTCGCCGACCGGCTAAGATATGGAAACCCCGTCCACGTAGGATTGGAGAAGAGAGAAGAGGCTGCTAATCTTCTACAAGATATCGATTTATGCGTTAAAAATTTCAAAAGTTTTTGGAAAATTGAAAATTAATAATTACACCTAACTTAATTTGGTAGATAATAATTCCAAGTTAGTTATTGTCCGATAATAATCCGAACTATTCATTTTTTTTAATAAATAGTCCGCCGTTAAAATAGATTAACGGAGTTAAGTTTTTTCTCCCGAATTACAAACCGATGTTTTAGGGTTTTTGATCAGAACGAGGATACGAGTCGATTGATGTAAAACTTATCTCGAAATTGTGCTCGAAATGGTTTGATTTTTGTTAATTGGAAGTTTAAACACCCGAATTGAAGCACCGTTTTCATGGGTTGGGGCAATATTTCGAGGTAAGTATTACATCAATCGACTCGTATCCTCGTTCTGATCAAAAGCCCTGAAATATCGGTTTGTAATTAGGAAAAAGAACTTAACTCCGTTAAGCTATTTTAATGGCGGACTATTTTACAAAAAAAAAAAAAAAAAAATTGACCAATTCGGATAATTATCGGCCAATAACTAACTTGAGATTATTATCGGCCAAATTGACTTAGGTGGGATTATTTATTTCCAATTCGCCAAAGTTTTTTAGGTAGCGTGTGTGGAATGTAAATAAAATTTACAAAAGGAATTGAAATTTGATTTGGAATTTAGATGTATTCCTCTCACAGAATTGACTATTTTATCTGAATTTCATTTTATTTTTTTAAATGAACACACCCATAATATTAAGTTCATATAGGAGTTAATATGAATTTACATATTACATACACAGTTATAGTGGTTATAGTAACTGTATAAGAGTTAAGATAACGTACAAAGTGTCTTATCGTATAAAACGTATGAAAGGCATGAAACTTATAAGATCATTTATAGAGTAATTATGATACTTTTTAAAATTATCCTACAAAGATCAAAATTATTGTACAAGTATCAAAATTACCCTACAAGATAGTTTTACAAAATTACCCTATAATATCAAAATTACCCTACAAGATCATTTGTAGAGTAATTTAGATAACTATGAAAATGTCACCGCATTTTTTCAGCAAAACTTTCAGTTTGTACGTTTTATACGTTAAAGGTATATGTATTTGATCTTTAGTCAAATATAGAAAACACATAGATAGTGATGAGTATATGAATAAACTTTGGATGTTTCGGATTTGTCTAACCTATTTTATTTATAGTAGTTGGAGAGCATTCAAATCTATTTCATCATTGCTGTCTTATAATTATGCTAAAATTAATACATTTTCTCTTTCCATTCAATTAAATAATTTTTTTATACTTCTATCGTTATATTTTATCTCTCCTCCACTGACAACCAATTTCAAAATATATTAAAAAATTATAAAGGATAAACAATGTCCTACTCAAATATACAGATGAAAAGTAACATTTTTTCTCACTTTTTATAATATGAAAACTTCACTCACAAATTTGGTGAAGTGATTGTGAATGCTCTAATAAGGCCATCTCCTATGGAGCAACGCTCCCATGCCATGTGGCAATGAGGGCGGGTAACACCGGAGTTAGGGCGGGGAAGGGGCACCCGTGTAGGTTTCAAAACTGACGTGGAGAATGTGTCAACCAATGAGATATATCCTTTTTTTATTTTTATTTTTTTTCAAATTTTAGTAATATTTTAATAGGGCATAAAATGGTTGAAATCATAGTAGGTGTTACTGAAGGAAAGTAGGGTGATGACTGATGATGTATCAGACTATCAGTGTGAAGTGAATAGGAGATGGCCTAATGAACTAACAACTGATTTGAATATATCCATTCAATCTATTGATACAACTGGTACGCATATGATAAAATTATGGATTCAACAGTTGAACCATTATAATTTGTTTTTGTTAGACACAATGTAACTATATCTTGGCTCCATATACGGTGATAACTGACCATTAAATTCATTGACAAATTTAGTATGCCTTGATATTCTTAGAAACACAACTATATTTTCTCCATTCATTCACATAAATTTCAACTCTCTCTCTCTCTCTCTCTCTATATATATATATATATATATATATATATATATATATATATATATATAATTTACACACAAGCCTCACCAAATTCTAAAGCGTTTATAACAAGGTTCTTTTCAGGTAATTCCTTGCATAAAACAAAAGTTTCTTACAAATTAATTGTTCCAAACCATGTTCCATGAAATGCTTGATGATTCAAAGAACAACAATTGTTTTCTGTTTTCGACATTATATATTATTTGCATATGATTGATTACATTTCTAACACATCAAATGTTGTGACGATCGAGCAGAGAGCAGATTAAATGGAAGCAAAGCTAGAGCGACCAAAGCCGGAACATTCAAAATCAACAATGGAAGAAACCAAGATGTCTATAAATCTTGATCAACAATCGCAGCGTCAGGGTGTTGGTTTTGTCAAATTACGACATTTGGCCACGAATGAGAGTGGTGGCATGATTAGGGTCCCTTCTGAGGGAAAGATCAATTGTCTTTGTTCTCCAACCACCCACGTAGGATCTTTTCGGTGCCGCCATCATAGAACTTATAGCAACGCTAACCACAATATGACTAGTGCTGGAAAATCGTTTAATAGTTTGTCCAATCTCGCTGGCGGCCATGATTAAACCGTGAAGGCTTGCTGCTAAAATCTGGGTTATAGTTTAATGGACGATTCATCTAACCTTGTAAAGTGTCTTCTAAAACATTATGTTTTAGGAATGATTGTGCTAAGTTTTGTTGATGTCTTGTTGCAATTATTAATATGGTTTTACAAGTATGCAAAGGGAATTATCCCTCATGAATAAACTTTGGGAAATTGCACAAATATAATCAATACCAAAACACAAATATAAAGGTAATCAAGCACACACACCAAATTTTAAGCATGGTAAATTTTAAAAACAAGAATAAAACAAATTGAATAATCATATATTGGAATGCCCAGTTTGATGAAGTGTAGGACGTAGCAAAGGTTAAGAAATCAACATCAGATAAAACAAAATTTTCATCTGGTACATACTTAGCTACTTATGTTTGACACATGAGATATGGGTTATAGACATTCACACAACCATTCATCAAAACAAAGCAAATTATCTTAGACACCTTATACAATATATATATATATATATATATATATATATATATATATATATAAAACCAATAAAATACAATATAGAGACGTTATGGTTTAATCACACATTCTTTACTATAACAAAAGCAAACGTGAACAATGATTTGCTCTTCTTGGATCATGTGGCCCCATACCATTGGGATGTTTTTTTTTTCCTTTTTTTTTTTGTTAACAAATGGTGATTTGGCTTGATTGGCCCTCAACTATTGGAATGTGTTTTGTTATTTTGTATAACTAGCCTAAGATCCCGTGTATTACACGGGTTGATTAAAGATAATATCGCTTCATCATCGTTGTTTACATAAAATGTTATTAATATATACACGTCTTGAAACGGATCATGTAAAAACTTTTTATTAACCATCAATATGCAGATATCACAATTCGTTGAAAATCTCTTTATACACCACATTAGTTGTTTTATCTGTAGGTTTTCCGTTGTTGTCAAGTATGAGTATTTTGACCCCATTTCTTGTTTTCACCCTTGATAAGGGAACATACAATTGACCATGAGAGAAGACAGGTTGTTTGAGGTACAAACCAACTCTTGAAAGAGACTAACCTTGACTTTTGTTGATCGTCATTGCAAAATATACTGCCAGCGAAAATTGTCTCCTTTGAAAAGCAAAAGGAATCTTTTTATCAGAAGGTATCAAGTTTAATCGAGGTATATATGTGCAACTATCCATATTTGCACCAGATATTATCTCGGCTTCTATTACACGGTTGTGCAGCTTTTTTACTTGTAGCCTTGTACCGTTGCACAATCCATTCCGTTGATCAATATTTCGTAATAACATTACTGGAACACCAACTTTAAGGACTAACCTATGATTTGGTAAGCATGATATTTTAAGACCATTGAGCACATCTTGGCACGTTGCTGTGAAAACACATGGAAACACAACTTGGCAAACCGTTTTAGTGGGTGTTTGGTGTTGCGTTTTCAAAATAGCATGTAGGTACATGCTTCTCCAAAACCGCGTTTTGGAGGCAGATAATCACTTTTTCATCCAAACACTTTTTTAGATTATTTATGTTTTACAAACGCAATAATCAAATAATCAGTTCAAAACATAATCTCAAACACCCTCTTAGACTAACAGTTTAATAATTGAGTTTAGGTGCTATATTTGCCCATTTGTATATATAGTATGGTATACACCTTAGAAAAAAGAAACAATCCCAACTATACATACCATCCCAAATTTTGGCTGCTATTTGATCTAGTATAAATATAATAAATATTATAAGAACTCATAAATTTTATTATACTTTATTATCGGATAAATATGATACTGTATCAAGTTTTAAAAAAAATTAAGTCATCAATAGTAAGTCATCATATATCCTCGTATGCATAAACATGAACCCTAAGATATAAAACAATATATTTAAAAACAAACTATGCTTAAAATCAAACTTTGAACACACTAAAATAAAATTAAACACAAACTATGGAAATCGTTAACTCTAAATCCTAAATATATACATTAGTTAGAGTTACGATCGATTGTTATTATTCTAGACTTCAAAAATATGCCTTATAATAATTAGCTCGTAACTGAGGCATCAACCTAGTGTGAAACCGCTAGAAATGAAAGACAATGTATAAAAAAAAAAAAAAGATGTTTTTGGTTGGGAGGGCGGGAAACATGCTAGCTTAAGAACCCGCGAGCTTCGCGGTTTGATAAACAAAATTTCTTCATTAATATCGCTATTAATATCGCTGACATTAAATATTATGATTTTATACATGGTAAAAGACAACAGAATATATTAGATTACGACGGCAGATCTGAATATTTTTCCAACAATAACGGCACTAAATAAGCCAGATCATCGATGTGCAGGAACTCACGCATCGGCGACCCTGGACCCCACACCATCACTTCCTTATCTCCTGAAACTCTGGCATCATGAAACCTCCTCATCAATGTTGGCAAAACACATGCATTCTCGGGGTGGAAATAATTATAGTTAAAATGCCTATTAACAAAATCCTATCGAAAGAAAACAAATGATAAAATAATTAACAAATACCATTATATAGGCAGAGACAACTCAAAGGACTATAGATGATGGAACTTCATATATATAAAAACGTAAGTTAATCATTATTAATTCAACACCAAAAACAAACTGCATAAATAGAGGCGAGCATGATACAGGTCGACCCGAAAAGACCCGAGAACCGGACCAAGAATTAACCGAAACCGACAACATTCATAATTCATATAAGCAGGTCCTTGGTTCTGAAAGTACCCTTTTCGATTTCGGGTCCGTTCTCGGTCTAGTACTGAAAATAACCAAATAATATAAACCAAGCCGAAAATTAAAAAAAAATAATAAGGTCCAGGCCAATGTGTGTATAAAGAGTAGTGACAGATCTTAGTCACATGAGTCTGGTGTCTAGCTTACCTGAACCAATGGTCATGTGTGCCAACTTCCCTGCAGTGTTGGAAACGCCTCCACTATTTCCCATCAATCCTGCTGCTCCACCAAAAATAGGTTTCTCAGTCCAAAAGATATCATAGACCCAACCACGAAATTATAGAGGTTGCAAATTAGGAGTGACGGGAACCCTAAATCTAAACATAAAACATGTCATCTCAGGTTGACCTGAAGACCTTTTGTCCAACATTTTTATGTTTTTTTACAAACAGATATTTTGTTGTATATGTTGAGTAAAGTTTATATTATTTTAAAAAAAACTATTATAAGGTTTTATGCATTAGAAAAGTCACTTTGGAAGTTTCAACCTCTTTAACCAAAAATTTGCAATTGTGGTTTGTAAAAGTAGGTCCAAATTGATCATCAGATGAGCTTCATCTTACTTGTATTGTATAAGTAGTGTGAAATTCACCTGTTATCTCGGTGTTTTCTCGAGTTCTACGACAACCTCAACCATGGCAGAGCAGCTCTTCAGGGGTTCTCATCACACATCGACACACGATTCTGGCATAAGTTTCCAAGGATTCAGCTGTCCTGGAATCCCACCCAAAACAACAAATTAAGTACCCCCTTTGTTTATCAAAACATCCTTCAAGGCTCAAATGTGTAATCGAGGTTGTAATAACCATATTTGAAGTCCAGGGCTCTATATGTGTGTATAAAATTTTGATAGTGACTAAAAATCATCATGATGATCATATTTTCCTTTTTTGATCTTAAAAGTTTCAATCATATTTAACTGGTCTTCCATATATCTATAATAAACATATAGATGTATGTATACATGTCTGTTGTGGCTTTCATACTTGTTATGTAATCCATATAAATTTGAAACAAATAAATTAAATGTTTTATGCTGAAATATAGTTAAGTGTATGTATAAGCGATATTGGCGAGTGCACAACAACAATTCAAATATCATCAAAACAAACCCTAATCCCCATCAAATACAAAATTTAAGTCAACAAAACAGTAATCAGAATAATCGGTTTCAAAGTCCACTAATTTAGATCTTATTCATCATATCATTAGAAAGACAAATAATGCCATGTACGCTGAACAAAAAAGGCTACAAAAGAGATCTTACCAGACGATTCGAATTACATCTATAATTGACTGATCTACGTCAACTGCTACTGAAATTGATGAGATCTTCTCAACTTATTCCTCCTTAGTAATCAGATTAACACCGGAGCTAACGTTCGTTTTTACACTCTGAAACAACAGGTCGATGAAACGTTCAATTAAAAAAATCGCGTATACAATTTAACTAAACATAACGATTAGCGATTAAGAACATTGAAAAGTCGTAAAATCAAGATTGTGACCTTTTGTTGCTGATGATACTAATTTAAATCCAAACAATGATGAACTTGTCTAGTAGAACCCACATAAGCATTTTATCAAACACCCTAAGTACATAAACATAAACCTGCCACACTCAATGACACACACAATAATTGATCGGTAACTGAATCGTCAAGTGTCAAATGTTAAAAAGGTATAACATTCTTACCATTAAGAACCAATAATCAACAAAATCGAAGCATAGAAAACATATACTTTAAAACAAACTGATGTCAATTGCAAAAAAATAATAATAATAATTAAAATAATCAAATACCTCTGATGTATACTAAAGTTAATGTGGGAACGAAGGTTGTGGTCATGGCAGTGGAAGTGAACCAGCGTTCGGCGAGACAGTGGGTGACTGCACCTTGTGACTCTTAGTCGTCTACATCAACACCATCTCAACTCTCTCTTCTGCCGATGGTTTTCCAACGTCCATTTATCATAGGAATTGGATCGGATCTTCAATACATTTGCTTAGTTTCTCGAATGAAGATTTTTAAAAACCTTTAACGACGGAAGATAGGCACACTTCTTGTTTTGCCGAAGATGGTGGCTATAAGTCGATAGCTGCAATAAGGCGTATGATAGTATAAGAAAAAACTTTTGACCACCTGTTAGTATCCAATTTTTAAAAAAATTCACCAGTTCCAATTGTTAAAAAAGTCACCAGTTCACTATCAAATTTTATATTTTGTAGCCATAAAATAAAAATAAAGAAAACACTTTTGACCACCTATTAGTATCCAATTTTTTATTCACCAAGAGCAGTTATTTAAGAAGTCACCAGGTCACTAAGTTACGTGTTAGTCTAAATCAAATAATTTTTCATTGTTCAGCCCCGACGAATAGCTGATCACAGATAAGCTGCTACTGCTGGTGGTGGTTTTGGGGCGTAGTCGGGCCGGTTTGAAGTAATCCTTGCTCTGTTCCAGCCACCATCAATGATTTCTTGTCTACTTAGCCATGCCCTTGATTCAAAACAACCTTTTGCAAACCCATATTACAAACTGGATTAATCGTACAAATGCATATCCTCCAACAAAAATTGAGCACCAAAACCACAAGTCAAAGCTAAAATTACAGTCAAAAACCCCAAAAGTCATAAATTACCTGCAAGAAATTTATATAAGTTAAAGTGTCGTACAAAATTAAACATGGTGTAAAAAGTTACATAAATTATTTTTTTAAAATAAACACTCAAACACAAAACTGAATATTAGGAGTAGGGACTTACAAAATGTAGCTCTGTTGCCGATGAAAAACATGAACTTTGGATTCTTCCACATTTTCAATCTCAACTAAGAAGAATGGTGTTTTTTAACATACCAGACAACATTTGCACTCTAGATTCCACTTTTCCAGTTAATGTATCAATCGACGATGGATTTATTTTTATTTGTTAAACAGTTGGCGTCGGTCGGTAAGACAAACAACTTCACAAATGCTATGCTCCTCTGCACGCTTATCACATCTTTTGAACTATGGTAATGATTTTCTAGTCGTGCTTTGCCCAGTTACTATAAAAAAGTTTGAAAACATTATATTTGGTTGTTCATTTATTTAGAAACCCAACCCTCTGCGTTAAACTGAGTCATTTGTGGGTCAATACTCAATAATGTTTGCTTATTGGTGACATATATACGTGTTTTTAATTTGTTACCTGGTACATGTTTTTCGTAACGTAAAAAGTATTGATAAGAAAAATCATGAAAATAGACACTTCATCAGTGAAATTACCAAAATAAAGAATGGCCATTGCCCATCGATACATACATACTGTTATCTATGTGGGTCTGGTTATTGCACCGTCGAGGGACCTAAACAACACTATGCATAGGTCACACCAATATAGAACCAAACAGTACAATAAATAAAGCAGCTAAACAAATGAGAAGTTACCTCTATGCTGGACGGCAGAGAGTCGCCGAAGTGCGCCAGTATGTGGGAAGAATAGCAGATTAGGTATCGCAGATTCACGGGAGTAAACGGAAACCGACCACTGTGAATGCAAAAACATTAGGCATTAAAGATAATGGTTTGAAACAGTAAATCCGCAATAGTTTTGCGGAACATATACAAAATGAATTGACAAAGATATCACACAACAAACCCGCATGTATCGCTCAGCCTTCGTATCAACTATTCTTGCACCCTAGTATATAACACAAATGTAAGAAACTTAAATAAAGTTATGAAACCTTGAAATTTGGTAGTAAACTATTTGAAAATGGTCAATCAGGTTGAAAGTTGCCAAGAGCCGATGTCAAAGATTTGCATTATCGTAATAATATTGTACATGGTTACTATAACTAACGCATTAACTATTTATTAACATAGTTTCAACAAATTAGAAAGAAAGAGTGTTTTAAAGCTCAAGTTATAATATATTCAGTCAAATTAACAAAACACCATGTCAAAGAAAATAATAACACATAACAAAAGTATATCCGATCAAATGTAAAACCCGTTAACAACGAACACATCAATGTTAAATATCAAAAACCAACCCATATCAGTGTAGCACAATGGTAAATATTAAAAATGTTCTTCAGGCATTTCATCGAACAACACGTATGAACATTCCTAGTCACAAGATTTACCAAAACCCTCTGTCCCCATCGCATTCATGTCACTTTAAAAAAACCCCAATCTGAACAAAAAAAATGATGGAGAAGATAATTGACCAAAAAATGGGAACACACCATACAATAATTGACATACCTTGATTTCATGAGCCAAGAGAGCGATGGCCTTCAAATCGACAACTTTGATGGTGCGATGACATCAGTGCTTCAACTTTCAGAGAGGTAACTGTTCCATATAAGCAGCATGCTGAAATGCAATAGAAGTCATGAGAAAAAATGATGACCATAAAAATTAACCTATCATCATCCGCGTTCCCACGCTTGAATCAGTCGATTGTTTGCTGTAGAAATCTTGGAATAACAGTTCAATGAACAACAAACACAAAGTTAGAAATCAGATACTATATGCGATTTAAAAGAAACTGAACCCTATACCTCAATATGAACTCGTAAAGAAATAAAATACAATCCAGGTTTGTATCTATACAATAAATATCAAGAATTGGATTTTTGAAAGATAAGACAAATAAATTATTGTAATCTATAACATCATATTAGTAATCCACAAAACAATAATATGAGACACATAATTCACTCAAAATCAAACCTTGACTTTGTTTACCAAGACTTAATAGTTACAGCATGTTCACGTAATTGCCATGAAATTGATGCCCTAATATCATTCTTCACAAATTGAATAAATGAAAAAACATAAATTAACACTAATTTCAGAACCGTAATTTCAGAAGGTGTGCAAGCTTGTCCAGCAATATCAATTACAAATCAGAGAACAAAAGTTACACGTGCCCTATTTTGAATCAACAAATTTGATGCATCACAAAAGCCCAATAGCAGACGAAAACATAATCAAATAAGAAGAATACATGGTTAATCAAAACGGGATAAACTCAATTCAGATTGAGCACAGGGTTAATCAAATCGGGATAAACTCAAAGATGGTTGAGCATATGGTAAATCAAATCGGGATAAACTCAAACGGGTTGAACACATGGTTAATCAAATTGAATACCCGAATCATAATCACGTCTTCAATGATTGAGTATAATCAGGAAAAAGATGAAATTGATTTTTTTTCTTGAATCTGGGTTTTCGAAAAACCCTAATTGATAAAGAAAGCATACAGATTAGAGATGAAAAATCACGAATACAAAAGTGGCAGATCTGACCTTCTTGTTTGCGATGAAGATATTGAAGATGAAAGCGGTAGAAGATGAATCGTCAAAGTGCAAGGATTGTCTTAGATTTAGGGTTTGTGATTTGTAATAAGATTGAAAAGAAAGAGATTAAACAGAATGGAAAGTCTGGTGAATTTATTGATGATGAAACGTATCAATCACTCTTTGATAAAAAAGAGCGGACGAATGAGATAAAGGAGAATAGAGGTTTGGCGCTCAAAGAGAATTCTCTACACAAAGAGAGTGTCCACATCATCAAAATGATTGGCTAAGAATAGGCCTTGTGGCCTAAGAGAATTCATTTAGTATAATAGATAGATATTAAGGATTATAGATATATAATACTACACGAAAGCTTATATAATATTTATATACTATTATTTTGAAACATTTGTATGTATCTTTGATTGTAATTTGTGTTTAAATAGTTGTACCTTAATCAAATAATAGTTTCATTACCTTATCATGTATGCATGTTTGATTGTAATTTATGCTTAAGTAGTTGTACCTTGATCAAATAATAGTTTCATTACCTTACCAAATTCAATATGTTTTGTGTGCATGTATGGTTGTAAATTGTGCTTAAGTGGTTGTAACCTAATCAAATAGTGGTTTCATTATCTTACCGTATTCAATTAGTTTGATCCATTCAAAGTTGTGTTGTTTTATTTGTAAATTATTATTATTTATAATAATCTAATTAATTTAGCCAAAATCTTGTATAAATATAATTTGCAACATATTGATGCAATGGTTGTTGTAATGTATGCATTATAGTTTGTATAGTGGTAATGATATATATTATATATAGATTACGATGAGCTTGTCAAACGGGAAAAAATAGATGCGGGTTCATCGTAACGCACGAGTCCTAGATCAACTTAGTTATTTTATTCTATGTTTTACGTTTAGGTTTAATTTCTTCGCATTAACACGCCGCAACTTCAGTGTCGGTGGTCGATGGCGGTAGTGTGGCATTAATGCTCACCCCCGCCGCAACGCGGGGGGTGCTTAATACTAGTTAAAGTTATTTTGAACGAGTGGATTATGTTTATGCGTTAAAGCGGTTCGGTTTTAACCAACCCTAAAAAAATGTTTTTATTATCTTGGTCAACCATAACTAAATATGTGTTGATAGCGTTTTTGTTACACAACAACTTTATTTTTTTTATTTTTTTGTTTTATGTGGATTGCTAGTGTTATCGTATTTGGGTTTCTATACCAAGTTTTGACTTCGTACGAACTGAGCAGCACCAACGAAATTCCCGTCAAGCGTACCATCGCGGAGCGGGCATGAACCTAGCATAAATGACAAAACGAAGTGTATATGGAATTCAAAATACTGTAAGAGAGTGCTTGTGCAGGTTTTGACCTGGATTTTCAGGAAATTAACATTTTGATTAATGTTTAGAAAGAAACAAAATGCTCTAAACAAGTTGTGTAATTTCATTGGGAACAACGACTGCCCTTTTTCAGGTATTGCAATCTCCTTCCTTTGGGTGCATGTTCAGTTATCAAGAGATTCAGACAGTCTTCTTATTGCAATGCTCTTCATGCAATAGGCTATTAAAGTAAGTTTTTCCATTTATGTTAAATAAAATTTCCTATATCATTAATTAATTATTAGGATGAGTTTGCAACTAAGAGTGTGTTTGGGATTACTTTTACCTGCATGGTTTGTAAATAAGCAATCCCGGACATTATCTAACTTACACAATTAGTCTTTAGTATCAGCATACAAGTATTATTTCTATTGTTTGATTCAAAATCAGATGACAAATTGGTAATGATCGTCTCCGTCCTCTGTTTCAGTTACTAAACTATCTAATTTCATTTGCTTTGTGATCATTATTAACATCATTTATAGTTAATGTGGTTTTCATGTAATCACAGTATAGGTTTTTGATTTTGTTTGCTCTATTCATGATTATTTATATACATAATGATGATGAAATCCTCAATATTTACTTGAAGAACAGAGCTTCGCCGCGATCTTTTGTTTACCTCCGCCCTTTCATCAATCCTCCTCATTTAAGATGATCACTTCTTCTTCGTTTATTTCAGATTCCCCATACCCAAATCACCAAGATTTTCTACTTTAAGGTGATTTCGAGTTGCTTTGCAGGGTTCCGATTTTTCCGATTTCCTCTCTAAATTTCGAACAATCTTGGTGGCAACTTATGAAGGAGAGCACAACCATCCAAACCAAACAAAACTTATTCATGTACATTATTCACCCTGGCAATAGATTTTTGCTATCCAGTTATTGATTTTCATGTATGAGAGAACCCTCCTATTGGTCACAAACCTTATCATACTCCGCTAGTCAATTCATTTTCTAATTCGATAGTTTTCCTTTTTTCATTTAAAAAACAAAGGTAAATTACACTTTTTGTCCTTTATGTTTGTACTGGATTGCAACAGATAGCCTTTAACTTCAATAATTACAGTCACAATCATTTATTTGCAAAACTAGTTACACTATACGTCCTTTACCACTAACCAGATTAAAATTTTCAGTTAACTTTATTTACTCAAGGGTATTCTAATCGGTTCATCATTTGTTTAAATGTTTAATAAATAAAATAAAAAAAATTGCATACCCCCATTTAGGACCGTTCAAATTGCTCGCTGCTCGCCGCTCGTTTGACGCTCGTTCAAAAATTGTTCAGAAAATGCTCGTTCGATTTGACGCTCGGTTGTAAACGAGCCGCTCTGCTCGGTTCGGTTTGTAAACGAGCCAAGCATGAGCAAAGGTCCGCTCGGCTCGGTTCGGATCGAATTATTATTTTTAATTAGTACATATATACAAATACATATACACATACATATATAAACATGTATATACACATATAAATACAAAAGGAATAATAGATTTTAATAATCCAAACTATTAGCCGTTGGCCGACAACGGTCCCAACTTCAAAAATAACTAGTGGTGGTCCCACCTTTTCACATAGTGTAAACTAATGGACCTTTAATAACAGAACCTTAATTTCTTTTTGTCTCCTTATCCTTTCCGGTTTAGTAAAAGTCAATTGGTTTACAATATATGAAAGGTGAGACCACCACTGGTTATTTTTTAAGTTGGGATCGTTGTCGGCTAACAGCTAATAGTTACGATTATTAAAATCCATTATTCCAATACAAAAATATGAATTATACATATATATACACACACACACACCATATACACACACACACACCATATACACACACACACACATTACACATACATATATACTTAAATACAAATTAAATTTATAGTTTTATATATACCACTCTATTAGATTTTGGTCCACTATGTACAAATTTACAGCTATATCTATACGTACTAGCCCAATCATGCCAATAAAAAAAGTAATATCAAGTCTAAAAGTTAAACCCTAAACCGATAAACCACAGTTTGCTCATTGCCTCAATGTTTCATGTCGTTACCCTAAGTCGATCGTCTCCTGGTCTCAACGTCATTGTTCGTGCAATATGATCATCGCCTCGTCGGCCACAACATTGTTATTCATAAGAAAAATATTATGCTATAAAATGTGCCTGTTTTTAAAGACATAAAAACTTGAGGCCCAACATTGTCACTATCTCTCTCAGCAAATTTAAATCGGGTGACACGGTTGTCCAAATCTCTTGAACTTCGCTCGACGCTCGCTCGGAATATTTACTGCTCGGAAAATGGTCACTTGATTTGAGGCTCGGTTTTAAATGAGCCGCTCCACTCTGTTCGGTTTGTAAACGAGCCAAGCACGAGCAAAGATCCGCTCGGTTCGGCTCCGCTCGTGAACAGCCCTGCCCCACTTCATCTTCCCAAATTTTCTAACCCTTAAACCCTAACCACCATATCATCTTGGCACCACCACCGGCAACACTAAACAACCACCATCTCCATTTCATCTCTATAACCTACCCTCTATCCAACACCGCCGGCACCAAGCAAACCCCCAACACCACCATCACTGAAACTCTCTCTAACTCTACCCTCTCTCTTCTCTACTTATCAGTTCAGCTAAACTTTAATAAAATGGCGATCCAGCCACCATCTTAGCTGTTCGGCGACGTGTTTCTCCGTCTATAACACTGCCGGAAACTTCTTGATCGACGGCGATTATTTTCTATTCAATAACAGGTACAATCAGTTTTCATTTAGGGTTTCAAATACGAAAACTTTCGTTGTAGTTAGTATCCATGCTTATTGAAATACAATGCGCTGTGTTTGAATTTCAAATAACTGTTAAATTTAGGATACTGGGCCTGAAATTGGTCAATTTGGGAGAATTGTATACTGACACTAATGTGACTGACTTTAGGGTTGTGTTATTTGATTAGTTTGGGCTTCTTATTTATTCAATCTTGTTAAACAAGCCCTAATTAGTTTTTTTAGCTTATAGGTCTGTCTTCCTGTATTTCATTTTATTAGTATGGTTTTAGTTAATTGCAGGTTTGAGTTTTCATCTGTCGATTTGCGTAATTTGATTTAGAGTATAGTGCAATTTGTGTCTATGAGGTATGGTGGCGGGATCGACTTTTTTGAAAAAAAATGGATACCTGAGTCCCTGTGGTTTGTTTTTCGCTACACTCTGAGTCCTTCCGTCTATCACCCGTTAAAATGAACGTTAACATGCCTGGTTTAAAAAGGCGAGCTTAAAGGGAGCTTGAAGCGTTATTTTACGTGAAGCGTTTTGAGGGACGCTTTAAGCATGAAGCGTTGGGTCTGTGAAGCGAAGCTTCAGGCCCATTCAGGTCAGATTTGAGTTTTATTTGGTCCCAGTATTCTAAATCAGCTCCAATAGGGTTTCATAAGGGGCCAGCAGCTTTTAATCACGTCAAATTTGGATTCTTTACCCTAAAAAAAAGAATGTACTTGATTATGATGATTATTGATTAAAGACTATTTTTTTTATGCTTATGTTTTAAGTGGATTTTGACTTGAATGTATGTTTTAACTATGTTTTTATGTGTTTATGTGCTTTATAATCATGTTTTTGTGTTTATTATTGATTAACAAGTAACAAGTAGAATATGTCATATTGATGTGTACAAATAGTTTTGATATTTTTTTTAATCTTGAACTCCTCGCATACGTGAAGCTCTTGCTTTGCGCTTCTCGCCTCGCTTAAAGCCTTTGGAACCAAAACGCTTCGGAGCGCCTCGCGCTATTTTAAACCAAGCCCCCACCCCCAGGGACGCAAATATTTATTTTTATAAGATCAAGCCCCTTCTCTCTCTACCAACCTCCACAACACCACCATCACCTAATATTTGGCCGACAAAAACCTACAAATTTGAGTGACAGCGATATTTGGCCAACAAAAACATACAAATAAAGTACAGGAAAACCACCACCACCACCACCACTGATCCGTTTTCAAACCAGTTCACTTCAGACCAGCCACCACCCCATTGACCCGCTTCGACCTCCCTTTACCGCTTCCGAACAACAAACTAACGAGAAAACCGACACTGCTCTCACCCATGTTCTTCGAATCCAAAATGAAGCAGCCATCACTGTCACTAACCAACTCTGCTTCCCCCGACACAATTTCGGTCGGCCATAGGTTTTTTGGCTTGTACATGTAGGTAAAATTATATATAAAGCTTATTTATAGCTATATTTTGGATAAGGGATGCTAAAAAACTAGGGGATATATATATATATATATATATATATATAAAATTATATAATCACCTTGCGCCTCAGGTACGAAAAACCCGCTGCTTTTGCGCTTCGTGCCTCTGTTTTAGACCTCGTTGTTTTTGTGCGCTTCTCACTTTTTAAAAACCAAAGACTCCTCCGGTCACCAGAATTTGTTGGATATTTAAATGTAGACCGAGTTCTTTTTTCTTATACTTTTATTTATATTAACGTGAGTTTGACCCCCTAGTTCTAACGAGTAGAGAAGAGAACCTACTATGCCCCTCAAACTAAAAAGTTCTGGTTCCGCCGCTGATTTTAGGTATAATAATCATTTTAAGTTGTAACATTTTAAGTTGATTTAGCATTTGATTTTCAGCTGGATCTTAGTTTCATCTATCTAAATAAAGCTGCAATCTCTGTTTCATGTTATGTTTTTGAACTTGTAGCTGATATTTTTTCTTAATTTTGTTTAAGATTATGCTCTTCCTAAGAAGATGCAATCAACTTCTTCAAGCTCCTCAACAACTTACATTGTTCGTCAACATTGGTTTCCGGTTTTATTCGTCGGATTCGGAGTTTGAAATCAAGAAAATCACCAAGATCATCAACGACCACCCTTTTCCCGACCAACCAGTTCATCCTACGCTTGCCCAAGTTATCCCTTCGGCAACCATTTCAACCTCTTTTGTAGAAAATATTCTCGGTCGTCTTTTCGCAACCCACTCTAACGGCCTTAAAGCATTCGAATTCTTCAAATTCTCCCTCCAATTTCCCCAATTTACCCCCACTTCAGATACATTTGAAAAGACACTTCATATATTAACGCGAATGCGCCATTTCACCAAGGCCTGGGATCTAATCGATGAAATTCAGAAAACACACCCTTCGTTGATCAGCCTCAAATCAATGAGCATCATGCTGTCAAGAATTGCAAAGTTCCAGTCTTTTGATGAAACCCTTGAAGCATTTGAGAAGTTGGAGGATAAATTATCCGATGGAAAACAATTCGGTACCGATGAATTTAATCTTCTTCTACGAGCATTCTGCACACAGAGGCAAATGAAGGAAGCTAAATCGGTATTCAATAAGTTGTATTCTCGATTCTCACCGACCACCAAAACGATGAATATTTTGCTCTTGGGATTTAAAGAATCCGGTGATGTTACTTCTGTAGAACTTTTTTACCATGAAATGATTCGAAGAGGTTTCAAGCCCGACAATGTAACTTATAATATCAGAATTGATTCTTACTGCAAGAGGGGCCGTTTCTTAGACGGGTTACGACTTCTTGAAGAAATGGAGCAAGCTAACTGCTTTCCCACGTTAAAGACGATAACCACTTTGATCCATGGAGCCGGTATTGCTCAAAACACAAACAAGGCACGCCAGCTGTTCGATGAAATCCCTAAGAGAAAATTACTACCGGATTCTGGCGCATACAACGCCTTAATGTCCGCTTACATCAGATCAGGGGATGTGAAGTCCGCAACTAGGCTAATGGACGAAATGGAAGAAAATAATCTTCTTCATGATGATGTTACATTTCATACAATGTTCTCGGGATTGATGAATTCAAACAGAATTGATGGTGTTCTCGGGCTTTATCGCAAGATGATTGATAGAAACTTTGTGCCCAAAACACCAACAGTAGTAATGTTAATGAAGTTCTTTTGCAAAAAGCGAAAGTGCGATGAGGCGTTTGGTTTTTGGAATTACTTAATTGAGAGTGGGTATTGTCCACACAGTCATGCAACGGATGTGTTATTAAGAAGCTTGTGCTCGCATGGAAGGGTAGAACAAGCTTTCGGGTGCTCTGTACAAATTCTTGAAAAAGGGAGGCATTTAAGTAAGAATAGTTTTCGTGTTTTAGAAAAGTATTTAACGGAAATTAATGACGAGGATAAGTTAAGGAAGCTTAACGAGATGATTAAGAAACTTCACACCGCGCTACCTGCATCAAAAGGGCATGCCATTGGCATTTCTGACCCCAATCAGGACCGTTTAGCATTAATATAAATTTCATCAGATTCTTGAAGTGGGTGGATTGTCGGGTTACCTGCTTGTTTGGGACGAAATTCTCGTGTTTGGTTATGGAATTCTGCTCAAGAGGTATATGATTGTTGTTTGTTACCGTTAATTATTGTTTTTTTTTTCTTTTAACCTAAGATTATGCTTTCATAAGGCATACTGTCATACACATTAAATGCGTAATTTCTTTTTTTTTTTTTTTTTGAACGGCCAACAGAATCAATCTCGAGCACTCTCGGGGCACTCACTGGACAAACGGAGTACTCCGAGAGTAACCCGAGTCCACCACCAATTCCGGGGAAAACCCGGTAACCCACCCGCCCGTAGGCACGACAGTGAAATTACCGTTAAAACCCATTTGGCTCAAGGATCCAACCCAGGTTTCCCTGGGTCTCCTATCATTGCCCACCAGTGCCTCACTCTGCACCAAGTGGAAGTTGAACCTGCATCTCTCAAGATGCAAGCTCTCCACCACTTGATCTAGAGATCATTGGCTAAATGCGTAATTTCTGGTCTTTTGTTTGTAGGCCAGGATCTGATAAGAGACCTGCTAGCAAAAGAACTGCGGAAAATAGCCACAGATTGGTGTGTGCATAAACCGAGCCGCTGAGATCAAACATCATTGGTTCTTTAAAGGTGTTACTTTGGGATTAAATGTTGTACAAGCCCGCTCGAAATGCGTAGAACGTTTACGTTGGAAGGATTCCTGGGTTCTTAGTATAATCTTGAATTTGATCTATTTTGGGAGTGACATATAAGTTTGTAATGTTTTTGTTTATATTTTTGTGTAAGATTTGATTGGATAAAAAACTAAAAACACATTTTCAAGACAATTTTTTTTAATTGAAATCTACATGTGGATTGTGATGCTTGTAACATTTCTGGTTTTAGTGGCCACCCATAATTCAACTTCGTGTAGCCAATTATTGAGAATTTGTGGTCCTTTTCTCCATTAGAAAAAGAAATATGCGGTGATAATTTCCAATAAAAAAAGGAATTTGTGCTATTTCAACCTTGAAATTATTGTTTGACATTTGTGCATGATACTAAGTCAAGTAATACCATCAAAACAACTTTCCTTGTCAAAATATTTTATGCATGTTTTTTTAATTTGAGAATTCAAAGTGTCGTGTACGAGCGAAAAAAAAAAAAAGGCCCTTAGGCCCTTATATACTCTTTCTTTTTCCGATTTTATATTTAAAAATACATATATAAATTAAGTGCCTATGGGGAAATGGGTTTCACCGGGAGTACACTCACCCACCCCTAGGTCCGGCCCTGGCTATAAGTAACTTTATTATATTTGTTTTAGCTATTCTATAAGCAAGAAACGTCAAACAAATTAAAAATGACGTCCTTGAATGACCATTTTAGGTGAATAATCACACAAATTGGTATCTTAAACGCGAATAAAGATATACTATATTATAAGATTATATGATGATATTAATGTGGAATTAACGTATACATGTAATGGAAAAAAAAAAGGGAAAGCATTTGTGCCTTTGTGAGTCCGACATGAGGCATGTGTTCCCAAAAATTTCAAGTGGTTACCCAAGATTCTCCATTGCCATAATGATATGGCTTTTGATAAAATCATATTCCTTCTTTTTTCTTCTTTCTAAAATTGAAAAATGAAAATCCCATAAAATGTCAATTGGGAATGACTCAAATCAAGAGTGAGACTCTTGCATTTGGGCATCGATGCGTTTGTAATACAATAATCTATGTCCATGTGATCATTTTGTTTGGGAGCTAAGTGTTATTCGAACAAGAATAAAGGGGTTCACCGAGTAAAAAACATTCTCATCTTATAAAAGTAATTCTTATTGATTGATTCTTTAAATATGACCAATTCTCCAATTATCTTATAATAATTTTTTTTATGTATAGTTAGACGTGTAAAAACTTATCCATCATAAACAGAATCAAGATTTAAAACACTCACTCAAGATTAACCCGATAGTAGGAATTTGTTTATCTCCTCGTTAAATGTACTAGATGTCAGTGGCGGACTTAAAGTACTATTAGGGTTAGCACGGACTACCCCTCAACCATGTCTACGTAGTGTAAAAATACCCCTTAACTTCATTTCGGTAGTGTAAAAATACCACTCAACTTCGTTTTCGTTATATAAAGGATACCCCTGATCCTAAAAAAAAAATTAGGATACCCCTAACCTTTTGGGCTAGTTCCACCACTGCTAGATGTCTAGATCACTTCTAAGAACACAAACCCAATTTATTTGTTGGTTATTTTTTTTTAATTTACTACTTGTAACAACATAAAGATGATGAACTAAGGATATAAATTTAAGTGAATTTGATTAGTAATCCAATCATGTCACTTAATAAAAGTTCATGAAATTGTCACTCCATAATAAGCTAATCATACCCATAATACTTTTGATTCAGGTAAATAGTGTAAACATGTGTAAACCGGTGTGACCATGTGCAACCTCTTGGGTCCTATTGTATTTGGATCTATCTTGACTCTAATGGAAGGTGTGCTTTATCCACCTAATAAGTTGCTCTTTCAGATCTAATCATGTTATATTTATTAATATACAATGACTGCCTTTCGTGGATCTAAAAACTTTTATATAATGTAAAATGATTTCATAAATTCAAACATCCTTATTTTAATATTAAAAAATTTTATAATTCAAATAGATATATAGTTTTATTAGACAGATTATATTTTTCATTGCACTATAAATGTAATTCTCTAATATTATTTTAGAGTGCTATCACCATCTTTCACATACAATGGCAGCATGGAACTGGCATCTATTGCGTCAACGTAAAGGAATAATCCTTTCCAACCCCACCAATCAATGACATATAAATGTATAATGAACAACAATGCAATTGGAAATAACAATGTAATTGTCTTTTATTACTAACATGGATTGGAATAATGCTTTCCGCTCTTGCTTATTCTGGTTTTATATTCGGCTATCAAATTGTGTTAAGTATCCGGTTTTATACCTCTAGGTCATCCGTAATGGTTAATGTTCCTTAAGAGACATTTTTCGCCACATCAGAACTATAACACCCCTTTAAAAATGTGTAATTGTTAACGCTCCTTAATACGCTTTCAGTCATTACTTTTCATTTTGTTTTGTCTTCATTTGGCATTATCCTAAAAATGACTCTATCTCTTCATCGCCCTCTAATACCCAATGGGGTTGGTGTTAGAGGTGTTATCAAGCTCCTTTCACGCCACTATAATGTTTCATTATGCTTGGCCTTAAAATATTAGATATGGCCTTAAAATATTAGATATGTGTTGTGTAAGGATCAAATATAAATGGGTCTTAACATATAAAATGACATTAACATTAGAAGTGAATAATTATTTTATTGTTATTATTTTTATCTTTTTTATTTAGTTAAGTATGACGTTTAATTGTAAAATGTAAAAAAAAAATGTGACTTCACACTAGTAGAGTAATAGAGTAATTATGTAATTACTCTACTAGAATAAAATCACGAAAAAAATTAGATTCTAGAACTAAAATACGCATTTAGTAATAATGTAATATGAGAAAAAAATTAAAAAAAAAAAACTCATTCACTTCTCATGTTAAGCCAATTCGTATATTAAAACTTATTTGTACAATTATACCTCTCACATTTGCAAGTATACCCTCTCTGCCTGTCTTGTGGTTAAAAATTAGGCAAATTAGAAAATAATAATCTCATCTTTGTGAAATTGGCCGATAATAATCCCAAGTCAGTTATATTGGCCAATAATAATTCGACCTCCTCCAATTTTTTTTTTAAATAGTCTGCCGTTAAAATAACTTAAAGGAGTTAAGAGTTTTTCCGAATTACAAACCGATGTTTTAGGACTTTTGATCAGAACGAGGATACGAGTCGATTGATGTAAAACTTACCTTGAAATATTGCCCCCAACCCACGAAAACGGTGCTTCAATTCGGGTGTTTAACTTCCAATTAACAAAATTCAAGCCATTTCGAACACAATTTCGAGGTAAGTTTTACATCAATCGACTCGTATCCTCGTTCTGATCAAAAGCCCGAAAACATCGATTTGTAATTCGGAAAAACACTTAACTTCGTTAAGCTTATTTTAACAGCGGAGTATTTTACAAAAAAATTGGACGAGGTCGGATTATTATTGGCTAATAACTGACTTGGGATTATTATCAGCCAATTTCAGAAAGGTAGGATTATTATTTTCCAATTTGCCTAAAAATTATCCATTAAACTGCTGATTACCTAAACTCCTATCTTAAAATCACCTCAAAACCAATTTAAAATATCCAATACTCGTAACAAAATCTACACTCCAAATAAGATTTGCCGATTGGGATAACAAGTATAAGGAAGTTCAAAAATTTAATCTGACTTTCTAAAAGAAGAATTATGATCAAATACAAAGAATCCTATTTGTAAGAAGGGTATAAAGACTTCTAAAAAAATCCACTACACACAAAAAAAAAACTTAAACATCCACCATCACCAAAAACCTAAACCCCCATCCCCTCCCCCATCACCCACCAAAAAAAAAAATAATAATAATAATAATCTTTTTTTTTTTGCCGAGGGGGTTGGGGGTGGGGGTTTAGGTTTTTGGATGGTGGTGGTGGTGGGTGTGGGTGTTTAATTTTTTTTTTAGATTTTTGGGGGGTGGGGAGGTTAGGTTTTTTGGGTTTTTTTTTTTTTTTTTGTGAGGTATAGTTTTTTTTTTCATTTTTCTTTGCCCCGGGGGGGGGGGGGGGGGGGGGGGGGGTTAGGTTTTTTTTAGGTTTTTAGGGGGTGGGGGTGGGGGGTTAGTTTTTTTTTGGGGTTTTTTTGTTTTTTTTTTTTGCCGAGGGAGGGGGGGTGGGGGTTTAGGTTTTTGGGTGGTGGTGGGGTGGGGTGGGGTGGGGTGGGTGTTTAGGTTTTGGGTGGTGATGTAGTGAGTTTAATTTTAGGTTATTGGACATTTGTCACTCTATAAATCCTTCTTACACTTCTTACAATTAGGAGCCTTTGTAGAATAACTTGACCCTCTAAAAGAAATAAGGCAAATTAGAAAATAATAATCCCATCTTTGTGAAATTGGCCGATAATAATCTCAAGTCAGTTATTGGCCAATAATAATCCGACCTCGTCCAATTTTTTTTTTTTAAAATAGCCTGCCGTTAAAATAACTTAACGGAGTTAAGGGTTTTTCCGAATTACAAACCGATGTTTTAGGGCTTTTGATCAGAACGAGGATACGAGTCGATTGATGTAAAACTTACCTTGAAATATTGCCCCAACCCACGAAAACGATGCTTCAATTCGGGTGTTTAACTTCCAATTATCAAAATTCAAGCCATTTCGAACACAATTTCGAGGTAAGTTTTACATCAATCGACTCGTATCCTCGTTCTGATCAAAAGCCCTAAAACATCGATTTGTAATTCGGAAAAACACTTAACTTCGTTAAGCTTATTTTAACAGCAGAGTATTTTACAAAAAAAATTGGACGAGGTCGGATTATTATTGGCTAATAACTGACTTGGAATTATTATCGGCCAATTTCAGAAAGGTGGGATTATTATTTTCCAATTTGCCAAGAAATAATAAAGTAGAAAATGGAGATCAAATCTTTTATATATTTTGTAGGGAAAAGATCAAACTAGAAGTTTAGTTGGGGTAAGAAGCAATAAAAGGATGACATGTAGCAAAGATGAAAAAAACATGAGAGGCATTTTGGTCAAAACTCACCATCTTAAAAAAAAACCAACATCTGTAATTCATTTCTCTTTCCCGTATACTCAAATCCACCATTTTCAAAACCATAAACTACCACATCACAACCAACACCACCACCACCTCCTCCACCACCACCACCACTTATGATCACCACCATCTTGCCAGAAACTAGATCTGAAACCACTACCACCTTCAATCACCTGTTGGGTTTTTCAGATCTGACACCACCATTCCACCATCCACCGCCACCGCTCCACTGCCACCAGTTTCCCCACGGTGTATCGGAGTTCTTTCTCCGTTCATCGTCGTTAATCAGAGTTCTTTTATAAGTTGTGTTATTTTTTATTTTCATTGCGTTTTAGGTTATCAAACTTCAGTTGCGTTTTTCACCTCATTATGTTTTAGTTAGAGTTCTTTTCATTTTTGTTCTTCTGGATGTTAAGCAGAGGCATGACCATGCTAAAATAGAAGCATGATCATGTTAGAACAAAGACATGACCATGTTAAAACTCATTGTGTTTTAGAACTTGCAGTGCAATGAACATGATCATGCTAAGACAGAGGCATGATCATGTTGGAACTAAGGCATATCCATGTTAAAACTACATTGCTTTTTAGAACATATGTTAAAACTCCATTGCATTTTAGAACCTGTAGTGCAAAATATTGATTTTGGGTTTCATTGCGTCTTACAACCTGAAGTGTAAAGAACATGATCATGCTAAAATAGAAGCATGGTCATGTTGGAATAAAAGCATGACCATGTTAAAACATAAACATGGCCATATTAAAACTCCATTGCTTTTTATAACCTACGGTGCAAAATATTGATTTTTAGTTTCATTGCATTTTACAAGCAAAGAACATGATCATGCTAAAATAGAAGCATGGTCATGTTGGAACAAAAGCATGACCATGTTAAAACATAAACATGACCATGTTAAAACTCCATTGCTTTTTAGAACCTGCAGTACAAAATATTGATTTTGGTTTTCATTGCGCCTTACAACTTGGAGTGTAAAGAACATGATCATGCTAAAATAGAAGCATGATCATGTTGGAATAAAAGCATGATCATATTAAAACATAAACATGGTCATGTTAAAACTCTATTGCCTTTTAAAAACTATTGTAAATTAACCTTCCCCTAATCATATATAAAGGTAAAAATCACATTTATAGTTTATCTTTAATTTTTAACATGCCACTCGTGTTTTTGAACTTTAACCTGAATTATAGCATTAAAAAATTAAATGTTTTAACTTCTTATATAATCTAACTTTTCCAGTTAATATTACGTCACATACTATTTTCAACCTCACAATTTTTACTTATACTTTGATTTAATTAATATTTTAATATTTTTTAATAATTAATAAAGAATATCACTTACTGTAAATGTATAAATAACAATTTCCTGATTTATAATAATGGATAACTAAATTTTTAGAAAGTGAAATATTCAATAATTATTTCAAATTTAAATTCATATCTATATTATTATCAAAGTAATTTCCATTGTTAATTATAATTTTAATTTTATAATTTAAAATCCTATGTAGTCCTCATTTAATAGCAAGTTTATTATTAAATCTTCCTATACTAATAAACAAAAATATTTTTTACTAATAAACAAAAATCTTTTTTTGACACGTGTCACTCTCTGGTGCTTTCTCACCTTATTTTCCTATTTATCTCTCATATTAAATAATAATAATAATTTAAAAAAAATACTAGATAAGAATATATATTTAAATAAGGATAAACGTTTGTTTTTATTATGAGCATATTAAATAATAATAATAATAATAATAATAATAATAATAATAATAATTGAAACAAAAAGTTAGATAAGAATATAAACGTTTATTTTTATTATGATCATAGTAAATAATAACAATAATAGTTATTTTAAACAAAAAAAAATTAATTAAGAATAAATGTGATTGAAATTATGATAAATTAGGAATCAAATGTTCCCGTTTGATATATACTTAATAATTGTATTATTGTTTTTTTTTCACTAGACTTAAATTATTATTCTATGTCATATGCTTCTATCAAATTGTAAGTGTTTTTAAACGCATCACTATAATGGTAGGCATATGCTTCTAAATTGTAAACTTTAAACCCATCATTTTTAGATATAAAGAACATCACTATAATTGTAAACTTTGAACCCATCATTTGTCGCACATTGCATCAACATGTATAAAGAACACCATTTTTAAATATAACAAATATTATACTTCATTCAGAGAGAATTTATTTCTCGATTTTACAATATAATTCATAAAAATGATAAAATTTATAAAACGTGGGGATTGATCTCCACCTTTTTTGTACCGTAAACTCTCTTGAATACAAATTTAAGACGGGTGTTTTATGAATGAAATAAACAAATAAGTATGAAGGTGCATAAAAACTAACTAAAATAATTGTATCTCATAATTTGAATGTATCATAAAAACGAGATTCAACCCATGTAAATATATAATACATGTGTTTTTAACTTAATAATAAATAAAAAAGTGACGTAAAATGTTATAATAAGTAAATTGTACATCAAAGTTCATTTTAAAAGGTAAATCTTGACGACTGTATGTGTTAACATATGACATTATATTTTATACAACACGTGCAATATACAAGTTTTTTAAAAATATATCTTTTTTTATTATTTATTATATAAAATTAAATTTATGCAAAACAAAAAAAAGAGTAAAATGTTATAATAATTAAATAATACATCAATGTTCATTTTTTTAATGATAAATCTTGATGACTATTTATGTTAACATATGACATTATATTTTTTCAGCACGTGCAATATACTAGCTTTTTTAAATATATATCTTTTTATCATCTATTGTATAAAATTATGCAACCCGTGTAATACACGGGGTTCTAACCTAGTTTAATAATATGTATAGATTATATAAAAACGTATAACTTAAGAATAACTCAATTTAAAAAAAATAGTTAATCAATTCAATAAATTATACGTATACTTTTCATTTCACATTGTATCATTTATCAAGCCTCATTGTAGTATACAGGATAAAAAAGACAGTTTTCTCTCACTGTGTTTTTTGCGATGACAATAAATAAAATTCAATAACAATCGCTATCAACAGTTAGTTTGCTTTTAAATAACTATTGTTTTCACATGGTCTGTACAAGGTTTTTTCAGAGTCAAAAGTAAAAATAGACTTAGGGGCTGTTTGGCAACATCTGAATGGTTAAGTGTTGAACCAGTAAAAGGTCTGAACCATTAAGTGCTAAACCAGTAAGAGGTCTGAACCATTAAGTGCCTGTATAATGCTTAACCGTTCAGAGGCAAATGTCTGGCCAATTCAGATTAGAGGTCTTAACCATTCAGACTCTGTATAAATCTTAACCATTCAGAGGCAAATGTCTGACCAATTCAGATTAGAGGTCTTAACCATTCAGACTCTGTATAAATCTTAACCATTCAGAGGCAAATGTCTGAACCATTCAGACATCTGCTCGTGAAACAAACAGTCTGAACTATTAAGTGCTGAACAAGTAAGAGGTCTGAACTATTAAGAGCCTCACTAAGAGGTAAACAAACAGCCCCCTTAAACTCTTGATCGTTGATAAAAATTGTAATCTTCCGGTTAGCTTATCCATTGTTGATTACAAAAAAAAGTTTTTAGTATTTTGTAATTTATATTTATATATGTAAATTGTGAATTTAATACTGACTTGTAATTTTTTATTATTACTTTATTATAAATGTTTTTTATTCCGTTATATTTATACTTACCTCCGCATAATACACGAATCTATACATTAGTAATTATAAGAGTAAATTACAAGTCTTATCCTTTATGTTTACATCAAATTGCAGGTGCTGTCCTTTGTCTTTAAAATTGATGGGTTTTGTACTTTATGTTACAAAATCTTGCACGTTGTGTCCTTTAGGCCAAACCCAGTTAGATTTTTTGGTTAAATCTAGTCATATGCTTTGCACATGAGGGCATTGTTGTCATTTCATCTCATCAAGGACTATTGGGTAAAAGAAGTTATGTTTAGGGACTATTGTGTAAGTATAAAAAAGATATTTAAAATAAAAAATATATAAAAATAAAACAAAACTCTGCATTCTCTCTCTCTCTAAATTCTCACTCTCTCTCTTCTTTCCCTCCTGCCGCCACCTCCCACCACCACCACCACCATTACCATCCACCCGCCACAGATGTAACTACACCAAAACCACCACCGTATTTGGACCACCAATATCAACACCCTCATTATTGTCAGAAGATTTGGTTGGTTCGCCACCAGGTAACAATCTTTAGAAACAGTATGAAACTATGATCAGAAACAAAAATGAAATTGGTTAGTGGAAGGAGTAGAGGTTGACCATTTCTTATTTTAAAGTGGATGTTATTGGAAGATAAACTGTCCATCTTGTTCAGGAGGTATTCTTTGAACTCTCTCACTCTCTCACACTAAAAAATCCCCCAAACACCACCACCGTATTTGGACCACCACCATCAACACCCTCATTATCACCGGAATCAAGCCTTAGGTCACCTAATATGAACATACAACAGACAATCTACCTCCGGTGTCGTACACCATCACCATCCACCCAACCACGGTCGTCCACTATCACCCTCCACCACATCCACAGTCAAAACCCATAGCCATCCACCCTCACCTGCAACCACCTACCGTCACCCATAACTCCAACCATCACTCTCACCTTCACCTTCACCGTCCACCCAACCATCACCATCCACCCAAAACGGGGTTTGGCTCAGATTAACCGATAATCAAAAGGCTGCAAAAGAGGGGTTGCAGGTTTAAAAAACCTACCCTCCGTCGTCCTTGCCGCGCCATCGTCATCAAAACCGGAGTTTTTTTTTCATCATCGCCAGATAAACAAAGATCAAAATCGCCACATCCAAACATATCAAACCCACAAAAGTCCACTGATCAAAATCACCAGATAAACAAAGAACACAGGCAAAAAATCAAAGAAACCCAACCAAAAAATCAAACCATCAAACCCACATAGTCCACAGAGTTCATCAGACCCACATAGTCACACAGAGTTCATCGGACAAAAAATCAAAGAAAGACATAGACAAATCCCAAAACATTATCATCTTCGTCCTCAAACATCGCTACCATCATCATTTTACCAACGTGAAAAACAACACCCCCTCTTTAGGAGTAACTCGGATCTGACTGCTGTAAGAAAAAAAAAATAGAAAAGTGAAGAAAGATTGGTGAAGGAGGTTTACCGAGGGTTCCATTTGCCGTCGACGGTCTGCCGCCGGCCCCATTCTTCCTCTCCGGTTCTCTCCCTCATTCCCGTTCTCTCCTCCCTTGATCTCTCTCACTCTCTTCAGCTTCTTTCTCCGCCACAAATAACCACGCCGCAGCCACCAGGGGGTGGGTGACGGTAAAAAGCGACACCGGTGACCGGCTCCGATCACCTGTAATCGGACAAGAGAGAGAGACAGAGTGTGTTGGAGAGAGAGTGGGTTACGGTGTCTGAGTGTGAGAAAGGTAGAAGGAGCTCCATGCGGGGGGGGGGGGGGGGTGACGGCAAAAAGCAACGTCGGAGCGCCGGTAACCGGCTCCGATCACTTGTAATCTGACAAGAGAGAGGCAGGGTGTGTTGTATAAAAATGAAGATCTTTTGAAATGGAGAATGTGTTGTATAAAAATGAAGTCAGGGGAAGTCAGGGGATTTATGAAGAGAGAGAACCACAATGTGAGAGGAGAGAGATTTTGAAAAGGTCAGGGGGATTTAATGAAGAGAGAGATAGATTGGACATTTGAAGAAAATGACCAAAATACCCTTTATTCTGATTGGTGGAGAGTGGTTCTCGCGGTTCTTACAACTAGGGGTGGTTTCTATTTTAGCGGCTCCCATATGATAAATAAGATTATATATTTATATAGATAAATAAACTAAAAATCTTAAGATCATGAATTAAGAAACAAGGTGATTTGAGATTGCGATTGATCCATGAGAAGCTCATAAATATACAATCTTATAGTTTCAAAAAAAAAATAATCTTATTGAAATTGAAAGTTGTTACATAGATGAAAAAATCCTTAATTTTAATGAAAAATGAATTTTAAGTTACCTGATTGGAACACTTTGAAACTTGAATAACCTAATTGGAACACTTTTAAAATTTAGTTATTATTCTACAAAGTTACCCCTAAAAAATTGTGTTACACTCATCCATGAGTTATGTGAAGCTTATTTATGGAAATTGTTGCAAATATATATAACAATATTTATGAAACTAAAATAACATCAATATTTTTAAATAAAAAGTAACATGTGAATTATCGTAGATAAATTGCAATAATATAATTTATATTAACTGTTTTTATCGTTAATTCTAATTCGGAATATTTTGTTATTCATGGCGAAAATCTTAAATATTTTTAGTATCCGAATAAAACAAATAAAAATATACATATGTTCATAATATGTATTATAATGGAGATATTTATATATAATATGAAAATTAGGAGAAGAGATTTGATGATATTTTTGAAAACGTTTATTATAATATAATAGGGATTAAGATAAGTCTAAGTGATATTTATAAATTAAATTAAATTAAAAAAATTGTAAGATTAAGGGGGCAAATGCATGTGGCATTATTTATAATCCTTTCTTAGTATTAGATGCCATGTGGTATTATTTACACTCTTTTATTAGTATTAGATAATCTCGATCAAAATACATCTTATGTTACATTTAGCAAATTTAATCAACGTTTTTAAACGTGCAAATGAGATTAACGTACTTCAAATCAAATTAACAGAATAATATAAAAAATTACTCATCTCTCCCCACCCAAGTCGCCATTGTAAGCCCTTCTACATCGACGAGTGTCTCGTTGTTACACAACTCCAGCGAAATCCTTCCAGCGGACTGGTCCATGTCGACCATGGGCGAGCTCAACATGCAACATTGAAGAAGGTCGTAGTATTTTGAGTTTTTACTGTAAGAAATCTGAAAATCTAGTTGTTGTACAACTCCAGTAAGGCTTCGTTCTCCTCCTCAACCGATGTGGGACTTACAGACCGATTCAATTCAAAAATCAATTGTCTGGTAGTTGTAGAAGGTAAATAATTGCTTTTTCATTAATTTAATCTAACTTTTATTAATTTCATCGATTTCCACGGATTCACTTAAAATCAGCTAGTTTTGCCGATCTTCGAACTTAATTTTTTTATAAACATGTTATTTTTATGCAAACATAGTTAATGTGTTTTGTTTTAATCAAATCACCTAACCTATTATAAAGGATTTATCACAATGTATACAACCTATTTGTCTGTCAATACGTACAAAGCAAAAAGCTACGGTCTTTCATAAATATTTCATTTAGGATAATATTGATCAAATTGACTGTCATTATTACATTTAAATATAACGTAATTAGTTCTAAAAATAACAACAAACTTTATCCAAGTTATAAAAAATAATATTATAAAAAACAATTTACTTTCTTGTTTTGTACAAAAAAATATCAGGCTTTTTTTTTGAACGACTAATTTCTTTCATCTCAAGTCGTCTATGGGACTTGAACCCAAGACCTTCCCCTTCCCAACCTAGGTATTTTAAAGATTTTGCCTTTATCAATGCCATGGACCACCACCCATGGTTGTAAAAATCCCGACTAGTCTCCGATTAGTCGCCGATTAATCAATAATCGGAGGTTCACTGATTAATGGCCGATTAATAGCTAGGAACTCAATGGTGGTCTTATTCTGGCCAAATTTTAGCTAGATGCCGACCAAATTTTGACCAAGCCATATAAATTCCTTCCAATTACTTAAAAAAATGGGTTAATGAGTGGTTAAAACATGCCTACTTTAAAAAACTACATATAAAAATGTGTGTGTACATGTAACTAAAAATTACATATAAAAATCTCAATCTGATTAATTTCGATTAATCCCTATTAATCTCGATTAATCGCTAGTCAGTACCCCACCGCCCGACTAGCGCCTAGCGATTCTTACAACACTGCCACCACCCTATTGGTACAATCCAGGCTAATTACTATATATTAAATTTGCTAAACTAGTAAAACATATATTAAAAAAAGTCAATAAAACTAATTTCATATATTAAAGTTACAGTTGTCTAATGCAAGTAAATTAAGAAAAATAAAATAAAATGATGACTTCTAACCTCTTGGTCAAAAAGAAAAATAAAATAAAATAAAAGATGACTTCTAACCTCTTGGTCAAAATAAGATGCAATAAAAGGTGATAAATCATTATTTAAAAAAAATGCAAAAGTACGGTATTTTAGACAATTTTAAAGACTACGTTAATACACCAAAATTATCTTTTACAAGCCTAGACACTTTATTAGTATATATAACAAAAATTAGATTGTATTATCTATTATAACAATAAAATACAAATTTATACAAAGTTCAACCTTTTTTTTGTTAATTTTTAAACTTTGATGGACAAATAGATAATACAACCAATAAGTCAAAATTCGTTCACCATTATTTGTACGGTATTTTTGACAAATTTAAAGACTATTTCTTTAATATACCAAAATTATCTTTTACAAGCTTATCAACTTTACGATATAACAAAACTAGATTTAGTGAATAAACAAAAAAATATATTAGTAATAAACTTATACAAAGTTAAACCTTTATTTTGTTAATTTTTAAACTTTGATGCCCCAAGAGTGCTCCTAGAGGTGTACAAATCGGTTTTTTTTTTAAAACCCGGTTTCGGCTATTAAACGAACCGGTATTTTTCATCCAAAATGAAAACCTGTTTTTTTAATAACCGGTTTCGGTTACTAACCGGTTTTTCAAGTCGAAAACAATAACCGGTGTAACCGGTTGGGATCGGTTTTTAACCGGTTCTTTTAAAACCGGTTTTTCATACCAAGAATCCTAACCGATCTATAACCGGCGGTTTGGTTATAAAACCGATTTGGTTATTAAAAAACCGGTTAAAAAAAACCGGTTTCGGTTCTAAAACCGGTTTTTTGTACACCTCTAAGTGCTCCGGATTGATTCTGTTGATCGTTCGGGAAAAAAAATCAAAATTCGATTACCATTAATTGTACCTATTCCATTTTTAGACAAAAAATAAATTAAAAAACAGAATAGAAAAAGACATGTTAAATAAAATCTTGTTAAAAGAAAATTTAAAAAAGCTTGATTTTTCCGCCATTAATTCCATAAGTATAAGTGCAAACGCATGTCAACTACCTCTTCAATCTTCATACTCACACCCCCATCATCCTCATCATCATCTGGGTTGATGGAGGGTATAATAAATTTATCAAATTTGCAGTTTTAATAATAAAGTTTTGTTTTTTAACATCAAGATTAATCTCCAAGAAAATGGTGATCATAACCCAAGATATGATCCAGCAGTTCCAGAATCTAATGGAAGCATGTCAGTGTTTCTTTTTCATAAACCCTAGTTTTTGTTTTTGATTTAGTTTTTTTTTTTTTTTCATTTTTTTAAAATATTTTGTTCATATCTGTTGTTGCAGCTGATGAGCCACTCAAGATCACATTTGAGGTTTGATTTCTATTGTCTTTATCTTAGATTTGTTGATCTGAACTTGAAAGATTAGATCCCCTTTTGATTTCCAGTTGATTTTCTTGATCTAAATCCATTAATTTCAAATCTGAAGTCAAATTTAAATGTTAAATTTGCTTGGGGTATATTCGGGACACCAAGTGTTTGATGTAATGTCTGCTTACCAGTTGTAGCTCGATTCGTTTCGTAATCATGGTGTTGAATGAGTGTTAATAGGGATATTAAATTGATTCTGCAGAACTTGCATCAAGGATATCCAACCGAGACTATGATCCGGTTTCTTAAAGCGCGAGACGGAAACATCTCCAAAGCACATAGCATGGTTATATCAAACTCATTCAGGTTGAAACTTGAAACCCATTATCGCATTAGATGACTGCTGATGCATCTTCTCTTTTCAGCTTGTTGATTGTCTAAAATGGAGAACTGAAAACGAGATCGACAAAATATTATCGGTGAGTTTTGTTCACAGGATTTTACTTGTTCTAATGTTGTTTTCATGGCTAACTTTCTGTTTATATGTGCAGAAACCTATAATTCCTGCAGAGTTTTATAGATCGGTGAGGGACTCGCAGCTTATCGGGATGTCGGGTTACACAAAAGATGTATGTCTACTATGTGTTTACATTGAGTCCATTATGTGAGTTCTAGATCTAAAGACATCAATGTGATCTCAACTGATTCTTTTGGTTACTATTTAGGGGCGACCGGTTATTGCTGTTGGTGTCGGGCTCAGCACATATGACAAAGCATCTGTAAGTAAAGTTTTTGGACTCAGTATTCTTGAATTTATGATGTGTGTTTGTTTTTAGTTTTCGGTTAAGTGATTACTAATCCGATTTTAGATTGATCATATGATATTTCTTGGTGTGTATATTATAGATTCATTACTATGTTCAATCGCACATCCAGATAAATGAATACAGAGACCGTGTAATATTGGTGAGTTCGAAGTTTGATAATAGTTGCAAGTTGCAACCACATAAATATAAGCCAACTCTCTTTTTTTTTTTTTTTTTTTTTTTTTATTCTAGCCATCTGCAACAAAAAAGTTCGAGCGACACATAAGCACATGTGTCAAAGTTCTTGATATGACTGGACTCAAACTATCGCATCTCAATCAAATCAAGGTAAGATTTTGTAGTCTATTGAACCGGTTTTATCGACTGAAGCAATCACTGTGAAAGTGATACATCTTAGTTTGAAATGTGTTGCAGTTATTGACAGTTATATCTAGCATTGATGACTTGAACTACCCAGAGAAAACCGACACTTATTATATTGTCAACGCCCCGTATGTTTTTTCAGCATGTTGGAAGGTTAGCCATTTCTCTTCACCATTGATAAAAGATTACGCGTTTTTTTTTCTGTACACCGTAACTTTTGAATCTTTGCAGGTTGTGAAACCTCTACTGCAAGAAAGAACAAGAAAAAAGGTTCAGGTGCTTTCAGGCTGCGGTAAAGATGACTTGTTGAAGGTAACACAGGGGGTGTTTGGTTTGAGGATACATGTTTGATCGTGTTTGCGTATTTAACTATGAATGAAGAGAGGGTATGTGTTTGATACCCGTAAATTATGGAATGTTTTAACAAGATCTACATTTATATGTTCTGGACAGATAATGGATTACGAATCTCTACCGCATTTTTGTAGAAGACAAGGGTCCGGATCATCACGTTATTCTAGAAACTCAACGGATGAAGATTGCTGTTTCTCACTGGACCACGGGTTTCACCGGCAGCTCTACAATTACATAAATCAGCAAGCTGCAGGCATTAAGCCTCGAGCCCCGCTCAAACAAGCATCATTTCATGTGGGTTTCCCTGAACCCAACCCTACCGGCTGTAAAATCGTCCAAACTATAGAGACCGAGTTCCATAAACTGGAGAACCAGAATCAGTTTACTGGTGAACAAAATGAAGTCAAGACCAATGGATATGAACATCAAAAGGAAACGAATGCGTAGAAGCTGATGCGCGCCTTACATATACGATAACTATTCAGATATTTTGTAAGTTTGATTTATAGTACTATAAACCTGTCGCGTTCGAAACAGGAAAATAGTCTTTTTGATATCAAAAGTATTGAACAATGCACAATAAAGTATCAACATTTACCATCTCCATTGCTTACTTCTGGAATGTATCGCTGCTATATACTTGTTTATATATATATTTTTAGAGATGTTCAACAAAACCCGTCATACAGATGTATTATGCGATTCTCGTAGTTCTTTACTCAAAATTAGTTTAGCGACCACATATATAACAAAATAACTATGCAGTTAATCTCGCCTATATTGGTTATCGGTCCCCTGATGAGATATTGCTGCAAATATCGGTACCGATATTATCGGCGATATTGGACCGATATATCACCCATTTTCCTGACATCAGTACCTTTTTTCTTAGTTTTACCATTCGTCTTTATTCGTCTTTTTTCTTATTGCTGCTATTAGTGTTTTAAGTCTTAATTGTTAGTGTTGAGAATATTAGTGTTTTATGTCTTAATCGGTCCCTACTTGCTACAATTGTTAGTGTTTTGCAAGTTGCAAAAGGTTAATTTGTTAATGGTATGAGAATATACTGAATTGTTAGTATTAGTTTGCTATATATTTCAGCATGATATTAAAATTACCGATATCCCATTGCGATAACCAATATCTGCCGCATTAACTGCATAGCAAAATAATAATGGTCCATGTTTATGGTTCAAAACTGAAGCTCTAATACACACAGATCAAGTAGGTTTATTCAAATTGCAAAAGACACAAGCAAGCAAAGGAATCAGGAACAAAACACCTGAGTCCTGATAGCATTTCATAAAACAAAATTACAAGATGCAATAAGCAATTAACCCAACTGTCTGTAGCAGTTATAGGCAACTGCAACCGAAACTGCAGCACCAATAAGAGCCAGAGCCGCATACACATCTTCTCTCTCCCACGTCTCGAGCCATGTTGGCATGGTGACAACTTTGTGTGGTGTAGGTGCACCTTTGTTACCGATACTGATAGAAATCTGATTCTTGATACCCTTTTTCTTTTCACCGTTAATCTTCGATTCCAGATTGAAATTCACTGCATTTTCAGGTGGGTTCGAAACCCGACAACAGGCGGAACCACCATTTGCCTGACAACAACTGCCATCCGCCACCGGCGATTCATCTTCTATGCTTCTTTCCATGTCATCACCGTTTGCCATAACCCTTTGTTCTTGAGCTTTCATTTGGTCTTCTTCTGATAACCCCATTTGCCCCCTAGAGAAAATAAACTCTTTTAACAATCATCGACGATTTTAATCAATAAAAAGATCGATCTGTCACTTGAAATGCATCAGTCTGTCTGTCTATCTATACCCAACTACAGAAAGTACAAAAAACACCAATCCAGATATGTATCGCTTCACATGGTCATCACATTTCTTTGTCTATTTACCCATGTTCATATGTATAGTACACAACTGAATGATTACTAATAAAATTGCTATCAGCCTAACTATAACTAATTGTAATCGTAACTCCAAAACACACTGAAACAGAACATAATTACCTCCAAAGGCGGTCTACAATTTCACCTTTCTCAATGTGTTGGTCAAACAACACGGGTACATCATCAGGCATAACATATCCATACCTGTAAAAAAGATTATAACCCATTACGTTTCAAAATGAGTACGTGCTCACACGGGTAAACAGATACTTTACCAATGACCCGTGACTTTCTGACAGTTACTCGACCCAAATATGATCACATTTCCAGCATACTTATGGCCACCAATATGCGAACACGGACGAACAAACACTTTACTTTGATACCCACGCAACTCTATCTCATCTTTAAATCTAGAAACGAGCGCAGGCCCACAAACGCCACATCGTTTATCCCTCGCACCATGAGCACACACAAATATATACGATCCACTAAGCGGCTCAGGACTTCCAGGAAGCCATTCACCATCTTTAACAAGAACTTCTTCCACAAATGTGTCAACATCAAAATGAGTCAACCTCCTGCACAACAACATCCAACCGTCAAAACCAATCATTAATCACACGTAACACGCGAGTTACGCGATGATAGTATACAACTAATCACCTGTATCTGATCATGTCTGGAAAGATTAACACATCTCCATTTGAAGTTTCAGTTCCATCATGTCCCTCACATATAGTCAACCGAGTCTTCAAACAACGTTTGACCAAATAATAATCAGTCATCCGTAAGCAAGAAACACATAATTAACATGTTCTAAAACCCTAGGAACCCTGAAAACCCTAAAATGCACAAATAACAAACCCTAGAAACAGACCTGCCGCTTCAATTCACTCTTTCTAGACGAAAGTGCAGCCGACAACAACCTCGGCAACCGATCAAACTCAGCGGCTTCGATACGAGGAGGCCACACTTGCGGTTTCTTGTAGCATAAGAACACGTGTCGTTGGTAGTATTTGACGGTTCCTACGAGTGGACTTTGTTTGAAGTCGGATCGAGAGAATCCGAAGTCTTCATCGCCGCCGTCGAAACCGCCGAGAAACCCTTCGTTCTGGAAGCTTCCAGAAGCGCTGCCGATCTGAGAACTGTCTCCTTCACCTAAGGAAGATGATGTTGATGCGTTCAGGAACGTTAGGGGCTCGTCTCTGTTACTTGCCATCAAGGTGTTCGATGAAATTCCCCAAAGAAAATGACTCCGTGTTTTATTATTATTTATGTTGTCTTCAGTCTTCACTAGTTCACTGTGATTTAAATATCTTGTTACATGTTTAAGTAGTAACGCCCCGAATGCGGCATCCTCATGTGATCTATATATGTGTGGGTGTTCGAGGGACAAAAGTGAAAGTGCACTAATTTTAATGTTATTTTGCTAATTTCATGAAAACAACGTTAAAAGAGGGGATGGTTAATCATGCATCATGTGGTGGCGTTGATAGCCGAAAGACAAGTGAGTACATACACTAATCGGCTTTTGTCTTAATTGATGAGTGTTATGTGTCTTATGTCCAAGGCTTGATACAAAACTACTATCGAGCCGGGGGTCTCACTGGAAGCAGTCTCTCTATTTTTCTATAGGGTAGAGGTAAGGCTGTCTACATCTTACCCTTCTCAGACCCTATGTTAGCGTTGCTATTGGTGGGATTCATGATGACGACGACGAAAACGACGACGACGACGACGATGATGATGATGATGATGTTGTTGTTGTTGTTTAACTATTATTTTAACCCAGTCACACATCACGGCGGCAGTGTTGAAACTTAAAGTAGTTCGAATTCATACTGTCAGAAAACAACCTGACTTGTTTCTGAATGAAATCACACATAAAAATAAACACGAAAACTTGTAATATTGGACCTGACTCATTACTGAGAAAAATTTACGTCGAAATGTAAACCATGTTTGATTTATACGAAAAGTACTTAAAAATAAGCACACAAGAAAATAGTGTTTTTAAGTTAAATAATGGTATCGCGCGTTGCGGCGACACCGAAACGTAAAGTAACTCGAACTTTTACCGATTACTGAAAACGTAGACCAACTATTATATTTTACCAAGTATATAAAAATAAGTGTGTAAAATTCGCGTGGGTCAGAATAACATTTACAAAACTTTTACAACGTTAACTGGGTGTAAGTGTCTATGCTAAAAGGTAAAGTAAAAAAGAAAAAAATAGCAAAAAAAAAAAAAAAAACATTTGATTGAATTTCGCTAGAGTACTTTTCCCTTTGTGAATTGTTATATTTATAAATTAGGGTTGTAAACGAACCGAACGAGCCCATGTTCGTGTTCATTTGTTAAGGAAATGCAGGTGTTCGCGAACATATGTCGAACAAAAGTTTATGTTTATGTTTGTTTGTTAAGAAATTTAAGTTGTTCGCGAATGGTCACGAACACAAATAAACACAAACGAACATAAGTTAAAGACAAGGGTTTACATTTTTACAATTTTTTAAATATAATTATAAACTAATGTTTATGGGTGAATAATATAAAACGTAAGAGGGATGGTGAAATATTAAAAAAAACATTAAAAACTTTTAACAAATTAATATAAACAAACGAATGTAAATGAGTGTACATGAACGGACATAAACGAACATATTACCGAACGTTCACAAACACATTCGCACGAACAAGACCTTTGTTTGTGTTCGTTCATTTAGTAAATCGAAGAAAAATATCTTGTACGTGTTCGTTCATTAACTAAACGAACGAACATAAACGAACTTCACGCCAAACGTTTCAGAAATTCAGTTCGTTTACAGCCCTAGTTTTAGTTTTAATGTATAAAAACATTTTTTTTTTGTTTCAATAATTGGAATAATTTTATAGTTCAATGATTGATTTTAAAGATTTATTGAACTTGAATGTTTTCTCTAAATAATGTTTGCCCGAAATCGGTTAAAACGCGATGACATTCTCATTGTTAGTTGTTTATACAGGATTATGACTCTTAAAACGAAAAGATTTAACATCGCGTATCGAAACTTATTATAATATGTAATATCATAATCTAATGATCCCGGAGTTGCGAAAAGTTTCAGTCATTTGGGTGTCGTTTTCGGGTTATTTAAGAAAATAAACTCAGATTTGGTTGGACATATATACTGTACAAACCAACCAACCACACATAAATACTATAGTTTAGACAGGCTTCTCGCCGGGCAAATATGAAGGCGACGAGCCAGCGTCGACTTGTGCTTTCTTCCTGTGAAATATGCCGCTGAGATTGCTGATGAGAACCTTCTTCATCTTCTGTCTCGGGGATGAAGTCTGCTTGTGATTTGGGGTTGACGGTAAAGACTGTGTTTGCTGCATTTGTGTTTCTTGAAGTATGAGTGCCACTGCTTCTGCAGCCTTCTTCTGTTCCCTCTCTCGCCACCTTTTCAGCTCGCCTTCTGCCGCTTTCTTGCATGTCTCCGCCGCCTCTGCACGCTTCATTGCCGTCTCTGTTGCCGCCTTTAAATCAAGAATCTCCTTTTGGGTTGCTTCTAGTTTCTCTGATTCAATCACTTTCCTACTCAACGCCTCAAATTCTTCTCGGGAAATCACGATTTTAGATCCTGATGATTCGGAAGATGATGCATGTGCAGCATCAGTTCGTTCGGAAATTACCTTTATTTCGGCTTTTTTGGCTTCATCGGCTTCCGTTAAAGCAATCTTAAGCTTACTTTCAGCTTCTTCCAAAGCAACCCTCATGGCTTCTGCTTCTTTCTTCAACTCTTCAGCTTTCTTCTTCATTTCTTCTGATTCCCGTTTTGCATTTTCATTCTCCGAAATCATCTGTTGAAAAGTCAACATCGTTTCATTAGAAGCATCCGGTAACTTTGAGTTCCGATTCCCCACAACAGATTCGGTTTCGGTTTCTTTCTCTTTCAATTCTTTGTGCTCTTTCCTAATGTTCTCAAGCTCAGTCTTTAAACATTCCAACAACTTCTTTAACCAACTTTCTTCTTCAAACACTTTCTGCAATGAATCTTTAGCACCGTCAAGCCCTAATGTCACAGTTTTCAAAGAATCAAGATCCAAAGCCCTCGCATTTTCCATTTCCCTTTGTAACCTTTCGGTTCCAAGATCTTTTGACTTTTCTGGGTTGACCTGTTCCCGTAAAGCAAGTAATTTCTTCGCAGATTCTTTGAGTGCAGCTTTATGTGCCAACTTTTGAACGTTTTTCTCCGCAAATGCCTTTTCTTGTTCTTGCTCATTAGTTTCTTGAACCGACATAATCTCCTTCGAATCATGTTGTTCTTTAATAGCTGTCTCATGATCATGACGGATTCTTCTTAACTCATGTTTGGCAGCATCGAGTTCTGTAAACACAGCAGCATACTGTTGTTTGGTGTTTTCCAAATCTTGTTTTAATCCGTCATTAATGTTTGTTACTCCGCTTTCAAATTGCTTTGCTTGATTCATTGCGGCCTTCATTGCCGCCTCTTTTGCTTTGTTAGTAACCTCGAGCTGTTCTGTCAGATCATCGACTGTTCTTTTAGCCTGTTCGAGCTCAGTTAGTGCACCGGTTTTTGTAGTTTCGGCACTCTTTAACTGTTCCTTTAACTTGTAGATCTCTTTTTGTGCTAAATGGAACTTCGTTTCCTTCAACACCCTCTACGTTCATAAACAAAAAATTGTTACAGAAATTAGCCGTATTTTTGAATAATAAAACAGGCTAAATAGTGTTCGGATCACATGCCCCCTAATTACAAAATAATAAAAAATAGAAAAAAACTACTGCTTACATCAGCAGAACGAGCCTTTGTTTTCTTGATGGTGATTCTTTCACCTGAAAAAGCACCTTCACCGAAAAGAGTTACGGCATCCTTGACAGATCGGATTGGTGAACTAGTGTCAATCTCTCCAACCTCCACTTTTGGAGAATCGGTTTTGTTTTGACGGCCTTGCGCGGCCATACTGTTTATCAATTGAAACGAGAACAACAATACATTTACATTGAAATAAAATTGGAAAAAAATACTAAAACATATGCAGTAGCTACAAATCTTTCAAAAATCATCTTTATCACCTTTTTAAGGTCTTTCGCAGCCATACCTTTATTTTGTTTTTTTTCTTTTTCAGAATATGCAGTTATGAATATGTATAATTTTCACGAACCATCTTTATCATGTTTAGAAGTTTAATGTAAACTTGCAAATTTGAAATTTTTTAAACCGGTTCAAACTTCAAACCACCAAATCGAACCCTTTTTCGAAACTGTATTAGCCATCAAGCCTAGAATTTCTGTTAAGACCGGCAAACCAAACAAAGACCGCCCCGTGTGTTTATACGTCTTAGCAAACATCTAAGTAAGAATAATAGGCAGCAAAAACTAATATTTTCACCAATGGGGCCCACACAATGTAAACAAAATACTAGGATGTTTATGCTAGTCCTATGTTAATAAAACATAACTGAATATTGACATCAGTTTTGCCTTGTAACTTAAATACATTCATTCATTCCTCTCATTAATACAAAAAAGAAACTGTAAATCATCAACAATTTGTGTTTTTCAAGCCAATATTCAAACAATTTAACCAGATACATACGATGTAGACACAGAAAACAGCCATGGGAAAACCATACCTGATTAATTAGGAATAATCTTCAGTCAAATCAGCTGTTAATGACAATCAAGCAAGCTCAAGCACCCTGAAAATTAAAAAAAAAAAAAAAAAACATATTAGCAAGTGTACATGTTCAAAAAAAATACTTTAAAAAAAGTAAACATTATTACATAAAAGAAACCAGCCACATGAACTTTAAAAACTTTAAGAAAGACTTTTTAATAAATCATCATAAAAAAACAAAAACTTGAAAACCCTGAAAGCAAACAGAAAGATGATATAATTATATGAACCCTAGGAAGGAGTGTGACTGATGATGAAATACGAGTTTCAAGAAGTCTTTAATGTTAAATAAATGCAAACACTGTCATGATCAATAACCATTGTTCAGTCATCAACTTATTATATATGAAAAAAAAAAAACCTTTTTGATTCCAAATTAAAATAAACCCCACCAGCATATGATAACGCAAGATTGCAGCAAATGGCTACAATATTGTTCGAAACCGATTGTGCAGTGATAAATAATAAAAAAGATGATATTTTTAATCACCCAATGACGAGAAAATGCATAGGGGTGGAGAGATTACCGACGAAAAATCAAGGGTTTGGTAGCAGGGGAAAATGTGTGTGAATTTTCGAATAAATAGTGAGAGTGGAAAGTGGAAAATGAAAACAGAAATTTATCAAGTCAGAGTGAGAGAGCGAAATCAGGTTGAATCAATAGGAGGATAATGACAGAAGGGTTGTACCATATGCATTATTCATTGTACAGTGGAGCTTAGGTCTTTTTGAGGTTTGCCTAGGCATTTGTTCATTATTATTCGTACTACAAGGCAGTCACCGACGAGACTATTTTTGAATTATGGTATTTTTTTGGTTCCCAATGTTTCAATACTTCCAAAATTTTATTCTCATATTCCTAAGACCATTGGGTATGGGGGAGGATAGTCTCCAAAGGACTATCCTCCACATAAACGCCACGTAGGCAAAGGAGAAGGATCTTCCCCTTGGAGACTATCCAAGGGTGTGGGGATGCTCCTCCTTCATATTTTTTATTATTATTATTTATTTGATTTAATTAATTAATGAAAACAAAGTAAATAAAAATAAAAAAAGTTACATTTAAATAAAACCTAAAAAAAATAACCTAAAGTTACATTAAATAAAACCTAAAAAAAACCTAAAGTTACATTTAAATTAAAAAAAACACATTTAAAAAAACCTAAAGTTACATTTAAATTAAAACTACACTCCCCCACTCCATTTTTTCCTAATTTTGTCCTTCATCATTTGTAAAATAGGACGGTCTTCCGGTGGATAGGAGCTAAGGTCGGTGGTCATTATTTTCCATTCCTCTAACTCCTGCGCTTCTTGTTGCTTTTTTAGCTTCTCCTCGGCTAGTTTTTTTTTAATATTTACCTTCTCGGTTTGCCTGTCGTTAAAGATTTCCTTGAATGATTTTAACTCCGCCATAACACCTTCCAACCTCGAACCACCACCACTTCCTGATGCGGCTTGTTTCCTTTTTTCAGCCGCTATTTTTTTACTTTTGTCCCTTCCTGGGGGACGTTCTCCATCTTCAATCGGCTCCTCCTCATAGTCGGGCTCGTCGTTGATATTTATTTGGCAACGACCGGTTGATCCTCCAACGCTATAACTTCCTGACTCGGAAGTTTTAGACCGTTTCGCTGCTCGTTTCGCTTGTGCAACCTCATTTTGACATCCCTTCCATTTTGGGTGATCCTTTACAACTAGCCAAGCACGGACATGTGGGAAAGAAGCTTTGTTCTCATTTTCGTATAAACGCACCGCTTCATTGAAAACATTTTCGTGGTTCCACCCACTCGGTTTGTTGGCGCGCGTTGTGTTATAAAACCCACAAAAGCGGTTGATCAACGTATTCATCTTGCGCCACTTCGAGCTGATAGAATCAATGGTTCTGTACTCGCCTTGTTCCATAAGCCCGTGGAATGTATCAAGGGCTTCTTGCCAAAACGAATCGCTTAGTTGATTGTTACCTACAAGTTAGTAACAATAATAATAATATTTTGTAAGAAAAATATAGTGTACAAATAAATATTTAACAAACAACAATAAAAATATACATATAATATTTAATAATAACAATAAAAATATAATGTACAAATAATATTTAATAACAATAATAATATAAGAATAATAATATTTTACCGACTATAGGAGACGTTCCAGAGTTAATAAATGCTTTCGCCAACGCCTCTTCCTCAATTTTTGTCCATTGTTGCATTTGTTTGCCCGGTGCGTCTTCCTTTTTACCCTTTCCCTTTTTATTTTTCTTTTTTGAAGGTTCAGGTTGTGTTTCTGGCACAACCTCTATCTCATCATCTTGTTCCTCGATTTGTGTTTGAGGTGCTTGTGGCATGTTGGGTTGTTGCATTTGATATGGGTTGAACGACATGTTGGGTTGTTGCATTTGATATGGGTTGAACGACATGTTGGGTTGCATTTGCATTGGGTTGAACGGGTATTGGTTGAAAGCGTTTGACATTTGTTGGTAACCCGCAAAAGCGTTGTCCATTACGGGTGTGTAGCCGGATGACGAAAATGGGTGTGAACTTGAGTTGAGATTATTTGGGTTGTAGGGATCCATAATTTTTTTAAAGGTTGAGAGAGGTTTTTTTTATAAAAATGAGAGAAAAGTGGGAGTAGTTTGGTAAAAAAAAGTGGGGTGAAAAGGGGTTGAATTTATAGTGGTGGGGTAATTTTTTTTTTTTTTTTAAAATGTTGCAAGTTACCGTTTGAAGGGCCCACCACATTCAAAATTGCCGGCCCGTCTCCAACGTCCAAATATGGACGGAAATGCCATGCCGGGCCCCAAGGGGGCAGTGTTTGACGGACCTAAAGGGGTGGGACGGCCCACTGCCGTTCCCCACACCCAATGGTCTAAGAGTATGTGTAGTGATTTAGCCAAATAATACCCCTACTGTAAGGACCTTCAAAAATGTCCCTAAATAACCCATAAATGCAAACTCGGACCCCTGAAACCTTAGTGTACATGAAAAATCAAGAAAATCAAGAAAACTGGGTTTCAGGCAGGCCGCGTAAGGGTTAAGCATGTCCTTACGCGGGCCGCGTCAACTTGAAATTCATCCGGATAAGTATCCAGGCCACGTATAACCCATCTGTCAACCCTAAACCCATGACCCATGCAGCCTATACGTAGACTAGGCGGCCACGCGGGCCGCGTAAGATTTAACTAATGGTTTACGCGGGCCGTGTAAAACCCAAATTCAGGCTATAAATAGCCCAGCTCAGGAGCTTTCATTCTGTTGTCGAAACATTTTCAATTATAAACGAATTCTCACTGTTAAAGCTATAATTTCATAATAGCGAGGTGCTGCTACGATACCGGGTATTAACTCGATCGCTATTACGATTCAACATCCGATGGATTGAAACTATCCAACGAATGTTTAAGTGCTGCTCAAATTGAGTTTATACTTTGTCATTCGTCGTTAATTCGATGGATGTTTAAGTATCGCACTTTGTCATTTGTTGTGAAGGTTTAATCTCGTGAATTGTCGTAAATGTTGTATTAGTTACTAACCCAATTCGTGTGCATTATTATTTAAATTAGGTTAAACAGGCTAATCAGTAGATTAAACTCCGTCCGTATAAATCTGCAAGGTGAGTCATTCTCTTTTTTTTCAAATTATTCCCAAAACTATATTTATTTCAAAGTTATAATTATAGGGATTAAGTCTTTGTAATCACAAAGTTACAGCCGGTATGTGGGGTTTTGTATACATTACTTGATAACCGTCACTATTGGACAACGGGTTAGCCAAGGGGTGATATGACCATAGTCACAGACACCAATTGGACAACGAGATAGCCACTAGGTGGTCGAGTGACAATACCGTGGGTATATGGTTGATAAACAGAAACATTGTAATCGCTCTTAATACTGTAAAATTATAACAAAATGTCGTTTTAACAAAAAGAATGATTCAATCAGTATTTCCCGCTGACAAAACCTTTTTCAAACATGTTTCAGGTGATCTGTTGTGATCCAAGAAAAGTGACGTGAAGCACTACAAGCTTAAGGAAGTGGCTCAATATAAATAAATAAAGAAACATGTTTGTGAAATAAAGATTTCCCAGTGAAATCACTTTATTGTAAATTACATGGTTTTATCCCTAAATTATGTAATAAAGTAAACGGGCATTTTTAGTATTAAAAGATCCTGTATTAAAGACTTCCGTTGTCGCCTAAATTAAATACCACGGGGTTCCTGTCCCGCGGCTCTTGACCCGGTCAAACCGGGTCTAGGGCCGTGACAGGAAAATGTGGTATCAGAGCCACTAATTTAAGCCTATTAAAGTATTTGGGGAATACTTAAAATTTATGATTGCCATTCTGTGATTATGTGTTTTATTAACTGACTATGTTTTAGTTACAGTATGGGTAAACAAAAACTTTCAGCTATCTATCATAAATTAGATACTTCACCTAAAGAAAAAGGAACTTCCTCAAAATACCCAGCAGATATGGAGGAAGGAATATTTGTCCGTAAGGCACAGTTTGAAAAGTCACTTTCTCCCAATAAAAGAAGTTTAATTATTAGGAAAAGTCAGGAGAAAGGAAAGAAATCACAACCAAAGGAAGTGAGGTTTAATCCGGAAACCCAGGAAATAGGCAATAATCCACCTTGGGAAGACAAATTAGATGAAAAATGGGTAGATCTTTATATGTTAGCAACAGTAGCAGCAAATACCAACCTTTAAAACTATCAGGACCCTGAATCAGTATTAGCACCTATATTACCTACAAGCCAGAAGCTCTAAAGAAAAGTTATCCCGTAAATAAATAAATCACGATAAACCCTAGTGTGTTTTAAATTTCAGTTGTCCTTTGTATTAAATTAATCACCCGGTATGCAATAATACTTAAATGTTTATTTGGGAAATTTTGTTATAAAATTTTTAACTTAGCATTTGGTGTATATGCTAAACAGCATGAATGAGTTATCTGAAGCCCTTCAGAATCTCAATCTCTATCCTGTACCAATAGAAGTTTCCAACGACTTCACTGGTTACATTGCTGATTTGGAGGAACCTATGGAATTTCAAGCTCCACCTCTGGAGAAAGCAAAGCCTAAGAAAAGAAGAAGATATGTAGGATGGAGGAAAGTGCGCAGGAGGAAACCAGCAACTAGGAAAATTCCCAAAATAGAAAATCCTATGGATAAAAGAAAAGGGATCGAGATCGGAGAGAGTTCTAGGCCAGCAGAGATAGAAATCGGGGAAAATGTTAGGCAAACAAAAATAAAAATCGGGGAAAGTTCTAAGCAAAGTGAAGAATTTCCATTCCAGGAGGAATTAGATCTTCTACTGGCAAGCTGTGATATCACTAGACCTATCACCAACAATCTCTACCCTTATCCTGCTAAAACCCAACTTCCAATGAACTTGGAACCAACTATTCTAGACCCTCTAATCCATACCCAGCCTTTAGGAGAAATGGACGAATGGTGGACTAACGACTGGCAGTTTCAAAACCTTCTTAATAATCCTTATACCTTTTTCCCACAGTTCGACCCAGAACCTATACCAAACCCACCGATGAGTAATGAGAACCTAGCCGAACTCCGCCATTTTGGCGAGGAGCTGATAGGTACAGGGAATAGGATCCGGGAAATGGGAGAACAAATCTCCTGGAAATACGACGAGAGGGAATGTCGTTACTAAATTACCACCTAACAGGGATAGCATGAGGTGGTGTGGTGATAGTGTATAATAATAATAATAATAATAATAATAATAATAATAATAATAATAATAATAATAATAATAATAATAATAATAATAATAACAATCTTGTAAAATGGAAATAAAACGTTATAAGATAACAAGTGTGTACGGATGCCTAATATAATCTATAGAAAATGGAAATCGAGAAATCGACAACTTTGGCTATACGTGTGTTGTAAAAATTTATGTGCTTACGTGCAATTGTTTTGTTTAATTATCGATTATTTGACACTAATAATTTACACCTATAATAATTACCAGATGGAAAACGCTGGTAATAAACCAGTTAATGAAGTAAATCAATCTGAGCAAAATCAGGAAAATCAATTTATGACTAGACAAGATATCGAGAATATCGTTGCTCAAGGGATAGCCAATGCTATTCCAGCAATTCTGGCTGCTGCCCAGAAACCTGCTGAACCTCAACAAATCATTCCTAGTAAACGTACTCAAGAAGATAACTTCAGTAACAGCATAAACGGAGGCGGCAATCATGATAATCACGACAATGATCCACGGCAGGCCCCACTCCTTAAGAAAATGAAAGCTGCAACGCCTGGTTGCACTTACAAAGAATTTCTTGCTTGTAAACCAGCTGAATTTGCAGGCAATGAATGGGCGACTGCAACACTGCGTTGGTTGGAGAAAACCGAAGCAGTAATTATGATAAGCAAATGTGCTGAAGATGACAAGGTTATGTATGCGTCACATCTTTTCAAAGAAGGGGCACTAGAGTGGTGGAATACGGTACTTCAAGCTAAAGGAAGAAATATGGCCTACGCCATGAATTGGGAATAATTTAAGCAGTTAATGGAAAGAAAATTCTGTTCTGAATATGAAAAGGAACAAATGGCAAATAAATTCCTAACCCATAGAATGGGGGTGTAGATTGTCGAGGATATACATCGACCTTCTTCGAATATGCTAGAGTGGTACCAACACTGGCTTTGCCAGAACCGGTACTCATTTCTCGTTATATTTGGGGATTAATTGGCGAAATCCGTAATATCGTTAAAGCTGTGAGACCTCGCACTATTGACGATGCGGTAGAATTAGCTAACACCCTAACTGATGAGCTGGTACGCACAAGAGAAGAAAATCGGAAGAAGGAGTTGGCTCAGGAAATTTCCCAAGGATTTCGTATGGGTAATAATAATAACAAGTTTAAGAAAAAGAGGAACCGGGCAATCTTCCACTCCGCCTTTCTGCAGGAATTGCAGAAAGAAACATTTTGGAAAATGTAATGAAGCCTGCAACTTTTGCAAAGTTGTAGGACATCGTGAGGAAGATTGTAGAAAGAAAACCAGAATCTGTTATAACTGTGGAGAAGCTGGGCATTTCAAAACTGAATGTCCCAAATTGGTCAAACCAGCAGACAACAAAGTCAAGACAACTGATGGAACTGCTAAAAAGAATGCGAGAGCATTCCAGCTGAGTACACAAGAAGCAGAACTTATTCCCGATGTGATCACTGGTATGTTCCTGGTTCACAACGTGTATGCAAAAGTATTATTTGACTCTGGTGCAAACCAAAGTGTTATCAATACTTCATTCTGCCAAGTTCTTAATTTACCCTTAACCAATCTTAGGCAGATTTTTACAGTCGAAACGGCAGATGGAAATTCTGTTAACATAGATAAAGTTTTGCAAGAAGGGAAGATAGAACTTTTAGGCCATAAATTTTCTGCAAACCTGTTACCTATGAAATTAGCCAGATTCGATGTCGTGTTAGGAATGGATTGGTTAGTAGCCAACCATGCTCGAATCCTTTGTGATAAGAATTCTGTAGAAATTCGTACCCCCACATGAGAAGTTAATTACAGGAGATAGACATCGAAAGCCACTGAAATTCATTTCAGTAATGAAGTTGGCTAGTTATTCAAGAAAACAAGGAATGGTGTATATGATTTCCGTAATCATTAACACTAAGAGTAAGGAACTTCAGGAAATCCCAGTAGTCTCAGAATACCTCGATGTATTCCCAGAAGAACTACCTGGATTACCACCCAACAGGGAAGTAGAATTTAGGATTCATCTAATTCCTGGAACTACACCGATAGCCAAGACACCTTATCGATTAGCACCCACAGAAATGCTAGAATTGAAAAAGCAGTTAGATGAATTGCTAAGTAAAAGATTCATACAACCTAGTTCATCCCCATGGGGAGCACCAGTGTTGTTTGTGAAAAAGAAAGATGGATCGATGAGAATGTGTATCGACTATAGGGAACTGAATAAGGTTACAATTAAGAATCGATATCCATTACCTAGGATCGATGATCTTTTTGATCAACTCCAAGGAGCTAGATATTTCTCTAAGATTGAATTACGCTCCGGATATCACCAATTGAAAGTACAAGAAGAAGACATACCTAAAACTGCTTTCAGAACTAGGTATGGTCATTACGAGTTTACAGTTATGCCCTTCGGACTAACGAATGCACCTGCAGCATTCATGGACATGATGAATAGAATCTGTAAACCATACTTGGATAAATTCGTAATTGTCTTCATTGACGATATACTTATTTATTCCAAAAGTCAGGATGAGCATTGTAAGCACCTGCATGCACTTTTAACATTATTAAGAAAGGAAAAGCTTTACGTCAAATTCTCAAAGTGCGAATTTTGGCTGCAAGAAGTGTAATTTTTAGGTCATATGGTGAATCACGAAGGTATTCACGTAGATCCTTCTAAAATATAAGCAATCACCAAATGGAAAGTCCCGCAATCAGCCTTGGAAGTTAGAAGCTTTTTAGGATTAGCAGGATATTACAGGAGATTCATTAAAGATTTTTCTAAAATAGCTGTACCATTAACTAAGCTAACCTGTAAAGCAGTTAAGTTTGAATGGGGACTCAGGCAAGAAGAGGCTTTTAAGATTCTGAAGCAAAAACTAACAAATGCTCCAATTTTAGCCCTTCCACAAGGAACGAAAGATTTTGAAGTTTATTGTGATGCTTCTAAGCTAGGATTAGGATGTGTATTAATGCAACGCAAAAAGGTAATTGTGTATGCATCAAGGCAATTGAAAAAGCACGAAGAAAATTATATGACACATGATTTAGAATTAGGATCAATAATTTTTGCTCATAAGATTTGGAGGCATTATCTGTACGGAAGTAAATTTACTGTCTATACGGATCATAAAAGTTTAAGGTACATATTTGGGCAAAAAGAATTGAACATGAGGCAAAGAAGATGGATGGAAATCCTAAGTGACTACGACTGTGATATTCAATATCACGAAGGGAAGGCAAACGTAGTAGCAGATGCCTTAAGTCGTAAGTATCATGAGAAGCAACGACGAATTCGTACTCTTAGGTTAAATCTACAATTAGATTTAATGGAACAATTGAAGAAAGTTCAAGAAACAGCAATCAAAGACGATACTGAAGGAATGAAAGGATATATAAAGGAACTACAAGGAAAGGATGGAATTTGGAAATTCCATAAGAAAAGAATTTGGGTACCTAAGCAAGGAGAATTAAGAGACAAGATTTTAGAAGAAGCTCATAAATCTAGGTATACCATGCACCCAGGAAACAATAAGATGTATCAAGATTTAAGAAACAATTTCTGGTGGATAGGTATGAAAAAGGACATAGCTAGATATGTTTCTAAGTGTCTAACTTGTTCACAAGTTAAAGCAGAACATCAGAAACCTTCAGGACTACTACAACAATTAGAAATACCTGTATGGAAATGGGAACTCATAACAATGGATTTTGTTACTAAGTTACCCAAAACCAGAAAAGGTAATGATGCGATTTGGGTAATTGTAGATCAATTAGCCAAATCAACTCATTTTCTACCCATGAAGGAAACCTTTAGCATGGAGAAATTAGCCAAGTTGTATGTAGACGAAGTAGTATCCTTACATGGAGTACCACTCTCCATTGTATCGGATAGAGATAGTCGTTTCACTTCCCATTTCTGGACTAGTTTTCAGGAAGCAATGGGAACCCGACTAAATTTAAGTACTGCATATCATCCACAAACAGACGGACAAAGTGAAAGAATGATACAAACTTTGGAAGACATGCTCCGGGCACGTGTGACAGATTTCGGTGGAAACTGGGATGATCACCTACCTCTAATTGAATTCTCCTATAACAATAGTTATCATTCAAGCATCAAAGCTGCCCCATTTGAAGCACTGTATGGACGTAAATGTAGAACTCCAGTTTGTTGGACAGAAATAGGAGAAAGTCAATTATGAGGTCCTGAAATTGTGCAAGAAACCACTGACAAGATTAGGGCTGTTCATGAGCCGAGCCGAGCCAGGCCAAGCTCGGGCTCGGCTCGATTATAAACCAAGCTAGCTCGGCTCGGCTCAGATTTGAAACCGAGCTGAAAATCTAAGCTCGGGCTCGGCTTGGTTTTAAACCGAGCTAGCTCGGCTCGGCTTAGTTTGGCTCGATTTTATAAAAAAAACTAATATATACCTCTTAAAATTTAATAGCCTAAAATATTATTCAATAATTTAAAAGAATATATTCAAAATAAGTTCAACCTAATATAATTCAAACCAAAATCAAGTTTAACAACGCAAAATAAGTTTTAATTTCAATAAAATACAATATTAGTTCATTAGTATGGTAATCAATCTTCAAATATGCCATAAATATCAAATTACAAACCTATATACATGTAAATAATAATCAGTTTTTTTGTAATATATTATAATGTATATAAAATTAAAACTTATTATAAGTAAAATAATTCGAGCTAAACCGAGCTGAGCTACAAAGCGAGCCGAACCGAGCCAGCTCGGCTCGTTACGAGCCGAGCCGAGCTAGGCTCACTTTCTAACCGAGCCGAGCTGGCTCGGCTCACTTTTAAACCGAGCCAAATCGAGCGAGCTTTTTTCGAGCTAAATCTGAGCGAGCTTCGAGCGAGCTCCGAGCCGCGAGCTTTTTGAACAGCCCTAGACAAGATAACTCAATCAAAGAAAGACTAAAAACGGCTCGAGATCGTCAGAAAAGCTATGCAGACAATCGCCGCAAGCCGCTCGAGTTTCAAGTCGGAGACAAGGTACTTTTAAAAGTTTCTCCTTGGAAAGGAGTCGTACGATTCGGTAAGAAAGGAAAACTGAGTCCAAGGTACGTAGGACCATTTCCAGTAATTTAACGAATAGGACCAGTAGCTTATCGTTTACAACTACCAGAAGAACTAGCCGGAGTACATGATGTGCTTCATGTATCCAATCTCAAGAAACGTCTATCAGACGAATCCCTGGTAGTACCTCTTCCAGAGATAGAGGTAAATGAAAAGTTGAAATTTGTGGAGAAACCTATGCAGATAGAAGATAGAAAGATCAAGTTTCTTAAGCATAAACGACTGGTACTGGTCAAAGTCAAGTGGAATTCGAAAAGAGGATCCGAATACACCTGGGAGCTAGAATCAGAAATGAAGCGCAGATATCCACACTTATTTCAATAAATCTCAAGGACGAGATTTTAATTAAGGTGGGGAGGATGTAAGGACCTTCAAAAATGTCCCTAAATAACCCATAAATGCAAACTCGGACCCCTGAAACCCTAGTATACATGAAAAATCAAGAAAATCAAGAAAACTGGGTTTCAGGCGGGCCGCGTAAGGGTTAAGCATGTCCTTACGCAGGCCGCGTCAACTTGAAATTCATCAGGATAAGTATCCGGGCCACGTATAACCCATCTGTCAACCCTAAACCCATGACCCATGCAGCCTATACGTAGACTAGGCGGCCACGCGGGCCGCGTAAGATTTAACTAAGGGTTTACGCGGGCCGTGTAAAACCCAAATTCAGGCTATAAATAGCCCAGCTCAGGAGCTTTCATTCTGTTGTCGAAACACTTTCAATTATAAACGAATTCTCACTGTTAAAGCTATAATTTCATAATAGCGAGGTGCTGCTACGATACCGGGTATTAACTCGATCGCTATTACGATTCAACTTCCGATCGATTGAAACTATCCAACGAATGTTTAAGTGCTGCTCAAATTGAGTTTATACTTTGTCATTCGTCGTTAATTCGATGGATGTTTAAGTATCGCACTTTGTCATTTGTTGTGAGGGTTTAATCTCGTGAATTGTCGTAAATGTTGTATTAGTTACTAACCCAGTTCGTGTGCATTATTATTTAAATTAGGTTAAACAGGCTAATCAGTAGATTAAACTCCGCCCGTATAAATCTGCAAGGTGATTCATTCTTTTTTTTTTCAAATTATTTCCAAAACTATATTTATTTCAAAATTATAATTACCGGGATTAAGTCTTTGTAATCACCAAGTTACAGCCGGTATGTGGGGTTTTGTATACATTACTTGATAACCGTCACCGTTGGACAACGGGTTAGCCAAAGGGTGATATGACCATAGTCACAGACACCAATTGGACAACGAGATAGCCAATAGGTGGTCGAGTGACAAATACCGTGGGTATATGGTTGATAAACAGAAACATTGTAATCGCTCTTAGTACTGTAAATTATAACAAAATGTCGTTTTAACAAAAGGAATGATTCACTCAGTATTTACCGCTGACAAAACCTTTTTCAAACATGTTTCAGGTGATCTGTTGTGATCCAAGAAAAGTGTCGTGAAGCACTACAAGTTTAAGGAAGTGGCTCAATATAAATAAATAAATAAACATGTTTTGTGAAATAAAGATTTCCCAGTGAAATCACTTTATTGTAAATTACAGGGTTTTATCCCTAAATTATGTAATAAAGTAAACGAGCATTTTTAGTATTAAAAGATCCTGTATTAAAGACTTCCGCTGTCGCCTAAATTAAATACCACGGGGTTCCTATCCCGCGGCTCTTGACCGGGTCAAACCGGGGCTAGGGCCGTGACACCTACCATGGGGCATTATTTGACACGTGGCAGTCCAGTCAGCATGGGGCATTATTGCAAAAGTGGCGTAGTGGGAATAATGCCAAAATAATGCCCCTTCCAATCATTAAACAAAAAAAAAAACATACTAGTTTCTCATTGGTGGGTCAAACCCAGTCAACCATTCCACAAACCATTGTAGGCGTTTTATATATAACGCTGCAGCAATTTTTTTTCAAAAATAATGCCCCGAAAGCCTAGTGTAATGGGGGGGGGCGTTTTTTTCAATTTTTTTAAAAAAATACCGCCCCACTACGGGTGGTCTAAGTTATAGGATTCGTATAGAATATTGTTGCATAAATGATGTGTGTAAAATGCAACATATAAATCACATCAATTAAGGCATAAAACTAACCCTTTTTAAGTACTAATGTTGGAAAAAGAGTGTTTTTGTCTTCCTTTTGTATTTTCAGGATGAAATGAGCTCAAAATCACAAAAGAAGCAAAAAGACAACTAATTCTACCATAAATACAAGAAAAGGAACAAAAGTATACTGCCCGGACCCTCAACGGCACCTCCAAAGGCAAAGAAGAGAAAACAGAGTCTGAACACGCCCCGTGTCCAGCGAACACGGGGGCGTGCCCAGGAAGCAGCAGAAAAGACAAACCAGTAGAAGCTTCCATTGCCCACCACGGGGCCGTGTCCAGCGGGCACGGGGGCGTGGTGAAAGTACAGCAGGCGCATTAATTGTAATTGCGAATTACAATTAATGAAGAGAGAGAATGTCAGACGGGCACGGGGCCGTGTCCAGCGGACACGGGGCCGTGTCCAGCCTTCTGTTCAGCCTATAAATAGAGGAGCTTGGTTTCATTCTCTCTCATCCCTTGGCACACCACCTATCTCACACTTCATCCACCACCCACCACCACCATAACACCATCATCCACCACCATCATCCATTGTCCATCGTAGAGTGTGTGAGTCGTCTCGGGATCCAAGATTGATAGTAAGAGTTCTTGACAATCAAGGCCATGTTTGCCTAAGTCTCTTACATCACTTGGTGAAGACAAGTGTTTAGTATAATACTTTTTATTTTTAATCTTTTGCACTTTTTATTTGGTTTTGTATTAATGACTTTAATAACTAGTTACTTATGTTGAAGGTGATCTTTCCTTATCGTTTGTCCGTGGTGTCTTGGCATTATTTTACTGTCTATATAAAATAAAAGATTATCACCATTCATATCTCCACGGTCTATATGGAGGTATGTTGGCTACCTGGTCGGGGGTTAAGGGAACAGTTTGGTAAGGGTCTTGCCCTTGTTCAACGTTTAGAGGTCCTGCTTGGGACCTGGGTCAATTTTAGTAGGATCTCCTTCAATGCCCATAGGTATTGGATGGCGGGGATCCAAACTCTTTGACCCCCTCATAAGTTAACTACTATTAATACTATAACCCGGCTATTTAGGACTCTATCCCTGCTGACTCAGACTACTTAGCCGAGGGTAACGTCACCGCCAAAAGCGGGGCCTACCACAATTTGCATTAATAACTTAATTCATTATCTTTCAATAATCCGACCCTTTAGGATTGTATCCTTGCTGACTCAAACTACTGGGTTGAGGGTAACGTCGCCTTCAAAAGAGGGGCCTACTACAATAACTAAGATAATCTCTTAAACAAGTGCAAAAGTGCGAAAATAATCAAAGGTTATACTAATACACATGTCGGATCCAAGTGATTCATCTTGTCTATCTATTTTTATTTTATTTTATTTTTCAGCATTTAGTTAGTTTTTATTTTTCTTAGTTTAAAACATTTTTCTCACTTTTTGATTTGATTAGACGTTGAGGATAAACCGGTATTAAAAGCTCTTGTGTCCTTGGACGACCTCGGTATCTTACCAACACTATACTACGTCCACGATGGGTGCACTTGCCCATATGTGTGTTTAGTGTTAGTAAATATCGTGTTTTATAAATTTAAAACTTGGCTAAAAGTGTAAAAAGGGGCTTAAATATACATCTAAAATATATACACACCGACACGCACATCAAGTTTTTGGCGCCGCTGCCGGGGACACAAGGATTTTAAGAAAGCTTAAAATCGACGGCCTAATCAGTTTTTCAAAACCTTTTCAAAACGCGCGCACATTTTTCTGCATTTTAGTTTTGTTTGCATTTACAGTAGCCTGAACACGGGGCCGTGCTCGCTGAACACGCCCCGTGCTGCATATTTTTAGAGTAGATACCCAGATACAGAGTCTGAACACGGGGCCGTGCTCACTGAACACGCCCTCGTGCTCAACGTGACCAGTAACTTTATTTAAAACGCCCAGATACAGACCCTGAACACGGGGCCGTGTTCACCCAACACGGGGCCGTGTCCAGCTTCTGTTTCCGTCTTTATTTTTGTTTTCTGGTCCCGAGACTCAGTTGTGATCTGTTGAGTGATTCTTATGGATCAATATTCAAGAGGTTACAACTACACCTATGATGAGGATGATTATAGGGGTAATTATTGCACTAATTGTTGTAACGCACGCTCGGTTCAATATAATACTTCATATCAACCATCCAATTCATACAACCATTATGAGGAGCCCAGGTACGAGCCATCAACTTCATACACATCCTATGAAGACCAAAGGTATGAACCTCCTCCCTCATACTCATATTTTGATGAGCCAAGGTATGAACCTTCATACTCATACTTTGAAGACTCAAGATATGAGCCACCACCTTCATACTCTTATTATGAGGAACCGTGGCGTGAACAACCCACCTCATATGAGTACTATGAAGAACAAAGTTTCGACCCTTATCCATCATATACTTACAATGAAGAACAATGGTGTGAACCATCTACTTCATATGAGTATTATGAGGAACCAAGGATCGAACAACCGGATTCAAGCTTTGAGGATCCAAATTCTTTTTCTCTCACCGAAGTAACTAATAGGATATTGGAACAACTTAAAACTATCGAACGTTATATAAAAGAATCTCGCGCAAGGGAAGAGGAATCCCGCGCAAGAGAAGAATTAAAAAGTAATAATAACGTAGAGGTAGTTGAAAGTGTAAAAATGGAAGAACAAGAAAGTGAAAAACCGACACATGAGTTAGACAACGAAAAAGGTGGGTCCGATAATGTTAAAATTCAAGAAGAGTCTAATTTTGAGGAAATTATTCTCTTGTCACCTACTTTCGAAAATCATTGTTTAATAACCCCTCATGCTAAGTTTTTAAAAGAGTTAAACACTAGTGCTAAAATCAAAGACTTAGTAAGTGTTAAGTTAACTAATGATCAAACCTCGCTAATAAAAGAAGATCCTTTTGAAATTAACATTACACCGGTTCCATGTTTCTTTCAAAATTCATTTATTAGTAATATCACCATCGATAAAGATCTTTGTGTTAACATAATGCCTAACTACATTTTTGAAAAATTAAGTGTTAGTGATTTTACTCCACTTCAAATTCCCATTTTTCTATCCGATCGAAAAGTAATGAAATCAATCGGTGTAGTTGAAGATGTTTTGGTTCAAACAAATCAAATGGTAATACCAACCGACTTCGTCATCCTTGATGACGCCCCCTTAGTCTTGGGAAAACCTTTTGTACAAACTCATAAAGCTTTGAAAAACCGGAAATTCAACAATCTACCTCTTCAATTAGGGGCATTCAAAAGGAGCATAGATCTCGAGCGTTCAATGAAATATCCTTTTGGCAACAATGACCCCCTAATTGAAGATGAAGCAGAACCACCCGATACAACCAACGAAGAAGACCACTTTGTCGAAGAAGAGATAGCCATAGAACAAACCTTTAAGGTTCTTAATCTAGATGAGCCACAAAATAAGGTGTCTTCTAAAGACCCACCCGTCGAGCTCAAAGAACTTCCTAAAGGTTTGGAATATATGCTTTTCTAGGCAAAGATGGTAGTTTACCTGTAATTATTTCATCTAAATTAAGTAATATAGAAAAAGAAAAATTAATTAGCCTGCTTAAAAAACACAAAAACGCGATCGCTTGGAAGCTTGTAGATATTAAAGGAATAAGCCCTTCCATGTGCACGCACAAAATTTTAATGAATGATGACTACAAAACGGTAATTCAACCACAACGAAGAGTGAACCCCAATGTTCAAGAAGTGGTTAAGAATGAAGTCATCAAACTACTCGACGCCGGACTAATCTACCCTATCTCCGATAGTCCGTGGGTAAGTCCCGTTCAAGTAGTCCCAAAGAAAGGAGGTATGACGGTAATAACTAACGAGAAAAATGAATTAATACCAACAAGAACCGTCACAGGATGGAGAGTTTGTATAGATTATAGGCGATTAAATGAAGCGACAAGGAAAGACCACTTCCCTTTACCCTTCATTGATCAAATGTTAGAAAGATTATCTGGTCATAAATTTTATTGTTTCTTAGATGGTTTTTCAGGTTACTTTCAAATACCGATAGCACCAGAAGACCAAGAGAAAACAACTTTCACATGTCCCTACGGAACTTTCGCATATCGACGCATGCCATTCGGTCTATGTAATGCGCCTGCAACATTCCAACGTTGTATGGTCGCCATTTTCCATGATATGATCGAAAAGACAATGGAAGTCTTCATGGATGACTTTTCCATCTTTGGAGACTCATATGACCAATGCCTCGATAACCTTGAACGAATGCTATCCCGATGTGAGGAAACTAACCTCGCCCTTAACTGGGAAAAATGCCATTTCATGGTGACAGAGGGAATAGTACTCGGTCATAAAATCTCAAGCGAAGGAATGGAAGTTGATCGAGCAAAAATAGAAACTATTTCTCGATTACCTCCCCCATCCTCCGTACGAGCAATCAGAAGTTTCCTAGGGCACGCCGGATTTTATAGAAGATTTATCAAAGACTTTTCAAAAATTTCAAGGCCTCTAACAAAATTACTTAAAAAAGATGCACCCTTCATCTTTGACAAGGAATGCAATCAAGCATTTCTAACCCTCAAGGAAATGCTAGTCAATGCACCTATCATGATAGCGCCAGATTGGAAATTTCCTTTCGAAATCATGTGCGATGCAAGTGACTTTGCTGTTGGAGCAGTCTTGGGACAAAGAAAAGAAAAGCATTTCCACCCAATTTATTATGCTAGTAAAACTCTTAATGATGCACAAGAAAATTATACAACTACAGAAAAAGAATTACTAGCAGTGGTATTTGCTTTTAATAAATTTCGTTCCTATCTTGTTCTTTCTAAAACAGTGGTCTATACAGACCATGCAGCCATCAGGTACCTCTTCAAGAAGCAAGACGCAAAACCCCATTTGATCAGATGGATTCTACTCCTCCAAGAATTCGACATCGAAATCAAGGACAAAAGAGGAGCAGAAAACACTGCTGCAGATCATCTCTCGCGCTTAGAAGACCCAGCTTTGGAGACAACCAGAGACGAGCAAATCAACGAGAAATTTCCCACGGAATCCTTGGAAATGATGGAAAGTAGACAAGAACCATGGTATGCCGACTACGCTAATTTCCTAGCTAGCGGTATAGTCACCAAAGGATGGCCACATCATTAAAGGAAGAAATTCTTTGCTGATGTAAAGCATTACTTTTGGGAAGACCCCTATCTTTTCAAAATGTGTGCCGACCAGCTCATCCGAAGGTGTGTCCATGGTAATGAAGCACGAAGAATTCTCCGTCATTGTCATGAAGGTCCATACGGAGGACATCATGGTGCCACAAGTACCGCACGAAAGGTATTTGATTCGGGATTTTACTGGCCAACCATTTACAAGGATGCACAAAACCTTGTAAAGACATGTGATGCCTGCCAGAGATCAGGTAATATTTCTTCCAAAAACGAAATGCCTCAAAATGGCATTCTCGTCTGTGAAATCTTTGATGTGTGGGGACTCGATTTCATGGGGCCTTTCCCACCTTCAAAGGGAAACAAATATATACTTGTGGAAGTCGATTACTTGTCTAAATGGGCGGAGGCCGAGGCTCTTCCAACAAATGATGGAAGAGTAGTGGTAAAATTTCTAAAAAAGCTATTTTCTCGCTTCGGGACACCAAAGGCTTTAATAAGTGATAGAATACCCATTTTTGCAATCATCAACTCGAAAAAATATTAACAAGATATGGGGTCTATCACCGGGTCTCAACAGCATATCACCCTCAAACAAATGGGCAAGTCGAAGTGACTAATCGAGGTTTAAAACGAATACTTGAAAAAACCGTAGGAATAAATAAAAAAGAATGGGCCGACAAATTAGACGACGCTTTATGGGCTTTTCGAACTGCTTATAAAACCACTATAGGCACAACCCCATATAAACTCGTCTATGGAAAAAGTTGTCACTTGCCAGTAGAAATAGCTCACAAAGCCTATTGGGCAATAAAAAACGTAAACTTAGATTTGGAAAATGCCGGTAAAAATCGATTTTGTCAAATAAATGAATTAGACGAGCTAAGGAATTATGCATATTCTAACTCCGAAATTTATAAGGAAAGAATGAAAAATCTACACGATAAATATATTAAATCCAATGAATTTCGGGTAGGAGATCAAGTTCTATTGTTTAATTCACGACTTCGATTATTTCCTGGTAAGTTAAAATCTAGGTGGTCAGGACCTTTTTCCGTCACCCATGTTTTTCCACACGGTGCAGTAGAAATTAAAACTCGAAATGGGACACCATTTAAAGTCAATGGCCAACGGCTGAAACTCTACCGAGGATCCATTGAGGATGAGGAAGAGGAGATCTCACTTCAAACGGTTAACGAATAAACTCATACCCGACATGTTACAGGTAAGTGTACGTTTAAAAACCGGTAAATCTTCTAACCATTTTTCGGAAATAAGGGGCATGCACACGAGCACACATAAAAAAAAAATTTCAAAAACTTTGCTCGGCACGGGGCCGTGTCCGCTGGACACGGGGCTGTGTCGAGGCAACTGTCGGGATAAAACCCTCTTTTCCTATCAGTTACACCATTCCACACGCCCCGTTTAGCCGAAAACGCTCTGGTTTGAGGCGATTTACTGCAGTTTTTCAACGTCACCACCGAATCTAACAACGTCAAGGTATGATTCTATCCTCTTTAGTAGTTAGATTAGTTACTTGCATGTAGTTAAAACATCAAAAATTGGGGAAAAATCTAGGGTTCTTCATGTTCATCCGGATCGAACTCAAAATTTTTGATGAAATTTGTTAGTAGTAGTTTAGATTAGTATAGTAGGAAGTAAATAGACAAGTATTATTGATAGATTTGTTCGATTTTCAACTAAAACCCCAAACCCTTGTTCTTGAACCGAAAAACACGAAATTGAAAGGGTAAACGGTTTGTTTTGGGAAAAACGACACTTAGGGTTTCATTTTCGGGGGAAACCGCTACTATTGGGCTAAAAATCTTCAGGTTTTCGAAACCGGGACGAAAAATGGAATTTTTGGGTTACAGACGCCTGGACACGGGGCCGTGTGTAACGCCCTGCTTTTTCATACCTTCCATAATTAGAAAACTCGCCTTGTAATGCTATTTTTGGAAATCTTGTATTATTGTAGTCTTCTTTTCGTTGTAAAATCCGAGACTTGGATCATAAATAAAATTCGTATTTCTTTAAATTCACCATCTACATATTCATACATTTTCATACGTTCGAATTCATTGTACATCGAATCCTTATTTGTAATTCATACTTATACGATACTTATTCACGATGCATGTCCATGCTCGTCCTTAAATTGTTGATACCTAAAAACCCCTAATAATATGCTTATTTATACAACGGTTAATCATCTAATATGTGACATATACTTGTCACTTACAAACATGTTACATACTTGTACATTACACTTTTTACCTAGTTAAATCATGTTTTATTTCATATTTCACCTTGTTACAAGTTAGGGGAAACATTGTTGCATATTATTACACAACTTAATTAACAAAATTACTCATTATAATGTTTTAAAAAATAAAAAAATAAAGAAATATGGCAGCCCCAATTCAGCAAAATTCAGCCCCATATAGTTGGGTTTTGTGGGCTAGTTTCAAGGTGTAACCCCTTCTAAACACTTACAAAGCCCAACCCATTGAAACCCTAATCCTCCCCCCTATAAATACCACTTATAACCAGCATCCCTACCACTTTTGCAACACCAAAAACTCTCAAAACATCCTCCAAACCGTAGCTGAAAGCAAGGGTTCGAGCAGATTGACACCCCTTCACGAAAATGAGCATAACTCACTCATTTCTTAACGAAATCACTTGATTCTTTTTCCTACTTAATTGGATAATCATGGGGTTCGATTCCTAGACTTCTCCTTGGAGAAATCAGACCTGGAAATACCCCGAAATCATCCATAAACTTTCTGTTTGTTTTTATGTTCATCAAAAACTTGTTTATACCTATGTAACTGGTGTTCAACACATCTCATACCTATGTCCTAATGCTTACAACTTATCCCATGGTTGGTTAAGCTTAAAAACAAGGTTGAGACACTTAAAAATCAGAGGATTAAACCTCATAAAGTTGGTGTTTTGTTTAGGGTTTTTAACCCACAAGTCATGTCAAACTTTGTCTTTGATACATGAGTGATTATGGAACAACTTGGGTTGTCCAAACATACAATCCTCACATGATTTGATGATTTCTCTTAGTTAGTGTGTATATTTCCTATTCTTTATTGTATGTTCATGACCCTCCTTGATTGTTTTTTTTACATCAAGTGTAGTGGTGAACCATAAGAGGTACCTAAATGGAAGCTTGTTCTTCCTACCTCCTACATGAATTCTATGACACAATAGAGGTACCTAAATGAAGATTTATCTTCTACCTCATGCTTGATTATTGGACTAAATAATACATATAATACTTATACATATGTTTACTATTCGAACCCTTGATGGTGGACTTGTGTTCATTCATCGAAATAGTAGAATACATCATCCAAGACATAAGACTTGTTACGATTCTAATGAGTATACTACTCATGAAAACATTAACCCTTGAGGTTTCATAGTGTCAAGAACAAGTACTTGGTGTTAAAGGACGATTACTTTTGAATACATATATTCTTGTGTTTTAACTTCCTAAATCCCTAAACGGACATATTCAACCTTCTAACCTCGTCAACTTCGTCACATTGGATAATCGGAAAGCTTATACAAATTTTGTGAGTATACTCGCAATCCCCTTTTTATGTTTACCACTTTTTGGGGTGTAACATGTTTTACTATTAAACTACACTTAAACTTATTCTTTATGCAATGCACAAAACAATCCTTATACATGAATACTATGTTATGATACTTGATGCTTACGTGGACCATACTTATGTGATATGTTTTAGTCATTAGCTCTCACGAGCCTCCCTTCGACATGTATAGCGCTATAGGAGTAACGCACCGCCCCCCTTAAACTTGGGTCATGTTGAATTAATTAAACTTTCTTGCGTAAACAGATGTTGGCTAGAAATATTGCATGCCACGCTAGGTTGATCTCGTATAGACTAAGTTGCCATGTGGATTCGTTTTAAACTTTTATACTTATACTTTTACTTATGATTAAACTTGTATACTCGCCTTTGCTTTTGCATTGAACTTTATTTTAAACATGTTACAGGCTGAGGATGATGATGCTATGAAATGAAGTAGCGTTGATGCCTAGATACACATATAGACGTTTAGGTTTAATCGTTCTATCAATTTTGCTTATGTTGTTATATACTTCTTTGAACTTGTTGTATTTGAATTTTTTTTGTAATGTTGACAATCTACTTTATGAAATGAAATCGATTTATTAAATACTGTCACAAATAGCGTTATGTGTGATGAGCAATCTTTCTTCGTCTCACTCCGATGTTTCCGCCATCGGTTGGGGTGTGACAGATTGGTATCAGAGCCATAACTATAGGGAATTAGGAAAAGTAGGAATGCTTTAGCCTAGTCTATAGTTTTAGAGCCTTATTCTTATGTTTTACTTGAAACTACTTGCATGCTACCTTATTTGCTCTTATTTATTCTCTTTTGATCTTTTAAGCATATATGTCGCTTATGTGTTAACACTTGACATGCTATACTTGCTTTATTATGTGCTAATACATGTTTTATTGTCCCACTCATTATGTGCTATTCTTAATATGCTTCATTGTGAGTTTATATTTGTTGTTTATTCCTTTAACATACTCTTTCCCTCATGCATTTTACTCGACTATTCTAAATCCGTAAACACTCGAGACGAATTCACCAAAATAGGCGTGAAACCCACAATTTGGTGAACGACTCTCAATCTACATATTCTTTTTTACACGAGATATCGCCATTAAGCTAGGAGTGAAATCCACATCTTAATGGTAAAACTCAAATTTTAAATTCTAGTGGACCCTCGTCAACATGTCGAAATTAAATTTTGACCCGACGAGTACCAACCACACTTAGGATACGAAATCGTCAAGTTAGGGGTGAAACCCGCACCTTGTCGACTAGTTCCACTCCTTGGTATTTTTTTTATAAATCCCGTCAAGTCTCGAAATTTCGATTGATTTGGGACATGTAGTAACCGGAAGGGTAAATACCGTTAACCGACTTGTCGGCGAGAGTATTTTACCTATTAGGCCAAAGCATGCTCCTCAAATTCAAAAGACTTTTCGACCACTTTGGTTAGTCAAAGTTCCGTTTTGGAACCATCCAATTTTTGATCAACATGTGTTCCTAATATTTATTTTTTACGATGCAATCTTTCAAACTCGAGTATACTTTCGATATTCTCTTTTCATGCACACAACATATTGAACCTTTTCCATACATTTATATATATGCATGATTTCATATAATATAATTTCATATTCCTTGTAACGACGAGTGGAGACATATCATTAAGATTGGAGTGATTTCCTTACCTTGACGACTAACTCCACTCCCCTTTTTCTTAAAAAAAAACGACATCACCAACGAGTTAGGGGTGATTCCCTTACCTAGGTGATCTTTACCAAAACGTCTCTTCAAAATATCTTATTATGCAAACTCGATCATATTTTATACCCAAATTGTTTATCATTATTCAAAATACCCACTCATACCGATTTCAAAATGCATTGTTTTATCAAACGTACTTCTTATTCTACAATCTATTTTCACTCAACTCATATACGCGAAATTCATAATCATGTCTTAAAACGTTTTATTGCTCGAACTTCAAAACCTTACGAAATGCTACCTATCAATTTAATCGGCTCAATGAAACTCTTGCCCATGAACTTCATATTCGACTTAATCACTAAAACATGCTCACCTTCTAATTTTAATCAAAATCCAACCAACCTTTCTCAAATACTTATAAGATCTTATAGAAGTTATATGATTGTTTTACCAAATACCCTTTTCAACATCAACAAATCATTTGTTAATTTTTTTAATCACTAAGTCCTTTTGCTAAATTTCTCTTCTAAGGATCCTAGTTTTCACAAGAACCTCCTAAATTCATAATTTCTTCTTTGATGAAACGAACTTACTTTTTAACGAAAACCCTTTCCTACACCAATTTTCAAAACACGTGGGCAAGAAGACTTCATAGGGACCGACCATTTTTCGGATTACTTAAACCCTTTTAAACAAAATTAGCATTTCTATTTGTTACAAAATACCTTATGCATAACCAACGAGTACTTTATGTTCCTTTACATATACAAACTATATTCTACCTTTCAAACCAGGCTCAATCTAATTTTGATTCGATAAACTCAACGTTTTGTTGGAACAACTATACATGCACATCGTCATACACGTTTTAGTCGATATCTCGCGATAACACCATTTATATCGTTCGTATCTACATACTTAGCCTTTCTAATCCGCGATGCCTCAACGTACACCATATACGCAATATTTATTTTTCATACCTACACCTATGTTCATACGTTTTATGCTTGTACTCATACACATACTACTTATACGTTTTACGCTTCTGCTTGTACACATACTACTTACACGTTTTATGTTTATGCTCATACATGCATGCGTATTCATACTTAAACTTATGCTCATACTTTCATCCTTACTCATGATTCATACATTCGTACCTATACGCGAGCGTAACCTGAGGGATTCGCTTGCGTGGGTCCCACACATACTTAAGCATATTGTACGTACACATTCTAAACTTTTTATGTATACCCCGATTCATACACAACTAGTATAAGCTATGCGGATCATGCGACGATCAAAATAATCACGGGTGCACACGGGATTATAGTGATAGGCGTATGAGAACCATAGAGTGTGCTACTGCGTATGGTAATACACGGAACGTAACATGACACCGAAGACGAAACGGACGTAACATGGTCAAAACATGGTGGATACGCCGCCGGTATTTCCTATATATAAGTGTTTTCACCATGTTACCAAAATTTCGTAAGACGTGCCATGGGAAATTCAGTGTTTTACAGACCTCTTGGACCTAATACAAGCTTTAAGCAACTCACAAACACATTATGTCCGATTATCCATGACGAGACTTCATCCTTAACATGCTACTTTCATCTATCTAATGCCCATATCATTCGTATACTTGCGTTCATTTAGTGTCAATCGTTCGCCCCATGCTCCTATTTCCTTCCTTTCATACGAACCTCGTTCACAATCAAGCTCGTTTAAGCATTCAAATCCTAACTTATCTTATTACCCTTAGAACTTTCTAATTTTTAGCCATTTCAAATCGTTTTACCTATACCTGTTTACCCCTGCTTATGCCTCAAACCCATTTCGGCTCGACAAATCATTTTACAAACTTAACTTTATCTTCCCAAAATCTCGTACTTTTCAAAACGTTTCAAAATCTCGAGTCTCGAACTGTTACCAAAACTCTTTAAATCTATCTCTTAAATAAATTTCGGGACGAAATTTCCTAAAGGAGGGGAGACTGTAACGCCCTGCTTTTTCATACCTTCCATAATTAGAAAACTCGCCTTGTAATGCTATTTTTGGAAATCTTGTATTATTGTAGTCTTCTTTTCGTTGTAAAATCCAAGACTTGGATCATAAATAAAATTCGTATTTCTTTAAATTCACCATCTACATATTCATACATGTTCATACGTTCGAATTCATTGTACATCGAATCCTTATTTGTAATTCATACTTATACGATACTTATTCACGATGCATGTCCATGCTCGTCCTTAAATTGTTGATACCTAAAAACCCCTAATAATATGCTTATTTATACAACGGTTAATCATCTAATATGTGACATATACTTGTCACTTACAAACATGTTACATACTTGTACATTACACTTTTTACCTAGTTAAATCATGTTTTATTTCATATTTCACCTTGTTACAAGTTAGGGGAAACATTGTTGCATATTATTACACAACTTAATTAACAAAATTACTCATTATAATGTTTTAAAAAATAAAAAAATAAAGAAATATGGCAGCCCCAATTCAGCAAAATTCAGCCCCATATAGTTGGGTTTTGTGGGCTAGTTTCAAGGTGTAACCCCTTCTAAACACTTACAAAGCCCAACCCATTGAAACCCTAATCCTTCCCCCTATAAATACCACTTATAACCAGCCTCCCTACCACTTTTGCAACACCAAAAACTCTCAAAACATCCTCCAAACCGTAGCTGAAAGCAAGGGTTCGAGCAGATTGACACCCCTTCACGAAAATGAGCATAACTCACTCATTTCTTAACGAAATCACTTGATTCTTTTTCCTACTTACTTGGATAATCATGGGGTTCGATTCCTAGACTTCTCCTTGGAGAAATCAGACCTGGAAATACCCCGAAATCATCCATAAACTTTCTGTTTGTTTTTATGTTCATCAAAAACTTGTTTATACCTATGTAACTTGTGTTCAACACATCTCATACCTATGTCCTAATGCTTACAACTTATCCCATGGTTGGTTAAGCTTAAAAACAAGGTTGAGACACTTAAAAATCAGAGGATTAAACCTCATAAAGTTGGTGTTTTGTTTAGGGTTTTTAACCCACAAGTCATGTCAAACTTTGTCTTTGATACATGAGTGATTATGGAACAACTTGGGTTGTCCAAACATATAATCCTCACATGATTTGATGATTTCTCTTAGTTAGTGTGTATATTTCTTATTCTTTATTGTATGTTCATGACCCTCCTTGATTGTTTTTTTTATATCAAGTGTAGTGGTGAACCATAAGAGGTACCTAAATGGAAGCTTGTTCTTCCTACCTCCTACATGAATTCTATGACACAATAGAGGTACCTAAATGAAGATTTATCTTCTACCTCATGCTTGATTATTGGACTAAATAATACATATAATACTTATACATATGTTTACTATTCGAACCCTTGATGGTGGACTTGTGTTCATTCATCGAAATAGTAGAATACATCATCCAAGACATAAGACTTGTTACGATTCTAATGAGTATACTACTCATGAAAACATTAACCCTTGAGGTTTCATAGTGTCAAGAACAAGTACTTGGTGTTAAAGGACGATTACTTTTGAATACATATATTCTTGTGTTTTAACTTCCTAAATCCCTAAACGGACATATTCAACCTTCTAACCTCGTCAACTTCGTCACATTGGATAATCGGAAAGCTTATACAAATTTTGTGAGTATACTCGCAATCCCCTTTTTATGTTTACCACTTTTTGGGGTGTAACATGTTTTACTATTAAACTACACTTAAACTTATTCTTTATGCAATGCACAAAACAATCCTTATACATGAATACTATGTTATGATACTTGATGCTTACGTGGACCATACTTATGTGATATGTTTTAGTCATTAGCTCTCACGAGCCTCCCTTCGACATGTATAGCGCTATAGGAGTAACGCACCGCCCCCCTTAAACTTGGGTCATGTTGAATTAATTAAACTTTCTTGCGTAAACAGAGGTTGGCTAGAAATATTGCATGCCACGCTAGGTTGATCTCGTATAGACTAAGTTGCCATGTGGATTCGTTTTAAACTTTTATACTTATACTTTTACTTATGATTAAACTTGTATACTCGCCTTTGCTTTTGCATTGAACTTTATTTTAAACATGTTACAGGCTGAGGATGATGATGCTATGAAATGAAGTAGCGTTGATGCCTAGATACACATATAGACGTTTAGGTTTAATCGTTCTATCAATTTTGCTTATGTTGTTATATACTTCTTTGAACTTGTTGTATTTGAATTTTTTTTGTAATGTTGACAATCTACTTTATGAAATGAAATCGATTTATTAAATACTGTCACAAATAGCGTTATGTGTGATGAGCAATCTTTCTTCGTCTCACTCCGATGTTTCCGCCATCGGTTGGGGTGTGACACCGTGTCCGCTGAACACGGGGCCGTGTCCAGCCCACTGTTTGCAGTTTCACTCTGATTTTCCTTGTTTCGTACTAACTTTTTATGTATTCTTTTCAGATGTCTAAATTCACAAGGTTTAACGCAAGTGAACTGGACGCTAGGGCACAATACGAGGTTCTACAAACAAGACCGGAAGAGTACCCAAGGCGGGCGTGTACCGACTTGCTAACCATGGTGAATTAACTTGACCGCTTCAACAACATTGTGAGGGGTCCACTGCATGTCGCATTAACCACCCGACTACGGTCGGTACATCAATGCACAATGGAGTTCTACAGCACCTTCATTTTCAACTCGAGATGTGACCCGTTTGACCATGACGCAGTCACATTCCGATGTGGAGGGACCACGTTCACAACCTCCATGGCACAGTTTGGATCTATCATAGGGCTATACAGTGATGAGGAAGCGGGGAATGAAGAGAATACTGGGGGATTACGAGACTTGGATGCAACTGAACGCCAAGCCGCATGGGCTCAAATAGGTGAAGGAATCTACAACCCAAGCAGCACCAAAAGCACCAAACTGAGGGACCCGCTATACCGTTACATCCACAGGCTCCTCAGGTACTCGCTGAACCAATGCCACGACAGTAGTGGCGTTGTTGGGTTGAAAGATTTGGTCGTCCTTCACTGCATCCACAACCAGAAGCCTCTCGATGTTCCGTACCTCCTACTGCGAAACATGCACCTAAATCGCCTTGCTCATGCTCCTACACCAATCTTCTTCGGGGGATGGGTGTACCGTCTTTTCAAGCATTTCACGAATATCCCAAGGTCCTTTGAGAGGAGTCCATGGTCGGGACGGGTCGATTACCACATTTGCCGAGCCATGAACTTGCTTTACGAAGCAGAGGACGGGACGGTGAGCTTTCAAAGGACGCAAGGCTATGCATGGAACCCGCAGGAGGCTCTAGTTCTTCATGCACCACATCCCCATTTTCAGTACCCACCCCAAGGCGATCCGGGCCAATCCTCCTCTCAAGGAGGTGGTTTTCCTAACTTTCAAAGTTTACATGATCTTTTGCAGGAAAACCTCATGTGCTCAAGGAACACCTACAATCTCGCCAACAACACACACCACCGGGTTGGAGCTATCGAGCGCAACATTAACGATATACAAGATGATATCGGTAGCATCCGGGAGTACATGACGAGGCATGGGGGTGGAGGTGATGGTAGTGATGAAGACATGGAGTAGGCGGCTTGGAGGAACAAGGGGCTGGTTGGTGATGAGCCCACAGGTTTAAGTGCCCTTCTATCTATCAAACAATTCATGGCCTGCGTGCCATTTGTCGAACAATTTACTTTCTCTAACTACTTTTTATCTTTGTTTTATTTTTACTTTATGCTTGGATGATATTTGACGATGGTAATTTAGGATGGTTTGTGCTTGCTTGGTTGATATTGAGTGATTAAACAGGTGCAATGCAAGGGTTAGAGTGCTAAACATTAGCACTTGCAGCCCCAGAATGGAGAAACCGGGAGAAAAAACCTATTTTTCAGGCTCACAGACTGTCCACACGGGGACGTGTCCAGTCGACACGCCCCCGTGTTCATCTCCCAGATCTGCTGTTTGGCTACTGACCTGCAATTTTTTGCCAGACACGAGGCCGTGTCCAGCCGACACGCCCCCGTGTTCACCTTCTGTAAGTTTTCGTTACTGGCAGTTCTCCACGGGGCCGTGTCCAATGGACACGGGGCCGTGTCCAGACTGCCAGTAACATAAATCTTTGCTTTTTAACCCACTTTTACACATTCTAATCAACCAGAAACTTTTATTTTGGACACATTGAGGACAATGTGTAATTTAAGTGTGGGGGGGATGCTAAAACCTTGAAATTTTGCAAAATCCTAAACACAAGCCTTACACAAAACTCTATTGGAACCGCTAAACACCCCAATTTTTTTCAAAAACTTTTTCATTTTTTTTATTTACTTGTCTTAGTTTAAGTTGGGAATAACAAGTTCTAAAAAGGTTATATTTTTACAAGTTTACAACCGATAGCGTCGTGATAACAAAGAACCAACATAAGAAAATTATGAAACGGCATAACAAGTCTAGTTAAAAATTCGATTATATATACTTGATCACATTAAAAACCCATTCCCACAAAAGTGAGTTTTGAGCCTTTATTGAGCATAAAAATATACATATTTAGACTAAATGCTCATTTTTCGTTTCTTGTGTGAATAGCCGCTTGGTTCTTACAAATCTAGAACTTGCCACGACGATACATTCCCGGTCCTTACCAACTTAAACCCAAGTAAGTAAATGATAGAGGCATTAGGACTAACCAATTTTTCTTTCAAAACCATTATTTTCATTTTTTTCTCACCTACCCAAAATCCCCCTAGATAGCCCCTTTGAGCCTAAACCTTTCATTTCATTACCCCAAAAACCCTTTTCACCCACCAAAAACCTTTTTTATTTTTCACCCTTTATTTTAGTAACAAGCTCGGTTTTTCGTAAAACTCGCCTTTTTATGTGATGAAAAAAAAATGAAGTCAAAAACAAACAAAAGCTATATAAAAGCTTGTTTGGAGAAATACTTCAAAATAAAAAGTCGCTAAAGACAAGGCATTTTACGAAAACCGACGCTTTTACGATTTTCGCCCTTTTTACTAACCACTAACCAACCACCCACCTTTAACCCAAGCCTAACCCTTTACCCCAAAAAGTCCTCTTGATATTTACAAAGGTAAAAAGTTAAAAAGGAGGAGGATTGATTGCTTGGCAAGCCTATGGAAGGCGTAAGTTCCATGCCGCTCTCGAGTGATTCACTAAAAATATACACCTTCGGCCGAGTGTTGAGTGATCTCCCGTGAGGTATGTGAACTTGTATATAAATGGAATTTTAATAAGGCATGCTATGCCCAAATAAGTAATTTATCTTATGAAACGTTCAAAATAAATCATAACGAATAGGATTGTAAATAAATAAAAATAAAACTTATAAAGACCTTGGATTCCCGACACTCTAGGACAAGCTAAAAAACTTCTCTTCTACCTATTCCATTTGGGAGTGTAAGCCACATTTAAAGAGTTTTGCTTGAGGACAAGCAAAAGTTCAAGTGTGGGGGTATTTGATGTGTGTAAAATGCAACATATAAATCACATCAATTAAGGCATAAAACTAACCCTTTTTAAGTACTAATGTTGGAAAAAGAGTGTTTTTGTCTTCCTTTTGTATTTTCAGGATGAAATGAGCTCAAAATCACAAAAGAAGCAAAAAGACAACTAATTCTACCATAAATACAAGAAAAGGAACAAAAGTATACTGCCCGGACCCTCAACGGCACCTCCAAAGGCAAAGAAGAGAAAACAGAGTCTGAACACGCCCCGTGTCCAGCGAACACGGGGGCGTGCCCAGGAAGCAGCAGAAAAGACAAACCAGTAGAAGCTTCCATTGCCCACCACGGGGCCGTGTCCAGCGGGCACGGGGGCGTGGTGAAAGTACAGCAGGCGCATTAATTGTAACTGCGAATTACAATTAATGAAGAGAGAGAATGTCAGACGGGCACGGGGCCGTGTCCAGCGGACACGGGGCCGTGTCCAGCTTTCTGTTCAGCCTATAAATAGAGGAGCTTGGTTTCATTCTCTCTCATCCCTTGGCACACCACCTCTCTCACACTTCATCCACCACCCACCACCACCATAACACCATCATCCACCACCATCATCCATTGTCCATCGTAGAGTGTGTGAGTCGTCTCGGATCCAAGATTGATAGTAAGAGTTCTTGACAATCAAGGCCATGTTTGCCTAAGTCTCTTACATCACTTGGTGAAGACAAGTGTTTAGTATAATACTTTTTATTTTTAATCTTTTGCACTTTTTATTTGGTTTTGTATTAATGACTTTAATAACTAGTTACTTATGTTGAAGGTGATCTTTCCTTATCGTTTGTCCGTGGTGTCTTGGCATTATTTTACTGTCTATATAAAATAAAAGATTATCACCATTCATATCTCCACGGTCTATATGGAGGTATGTTGGCTACCTGGTGTAACGCCCGTTCTTAAAAATCAAGTTTTAACGTAAAATATACGAAAAACAGCCATGTAATTTGGATTACATATACGTCGGAAATACGGGTTTATTAAAACTTTTACAAATCATAAGTCATTTGACATAACGTGATCAGATTTCGTCGTTTAAAATTAATGACGATGCAGAGTGCGGAAGCGTGTATCTTTTTCGTGTTCGGTTCCTCGTTGAGCTTGATCATCTTCCGGCATCCAAAAGTACCTACATTTCATAAACATGAAATGCTTTAGTCATTCGGGGTTTAAAAACATGTCTAAACGAGTCCACGAAGCGAAACTAATTAAAATATACTTTTATTACAGGGTCCACCGTAAATTACGGTGGGTACCGTAATTTACGGTAGCCCCTGAATGTCAAATATTCCACCGTAACTCAGGAGTATTCTACCGTAACCATAGTAGCTCCACCGTAACTTACGGTGGCACCGTAAGTTACGGTGGCCCCTGCATCCAACCTTTCCATTTGCCGTTTTAGATACGAAATCTTTCGTATCTTTCAAACCGCTTGACAGTTTGACCTACCGTTTCTTCCTGCGTGATTGTAATTTAACTCTCCACCTTATGGAGTTAAAATCCAACATCCGGTTTAATAAAACTTCAGACTTTTAAGTCTTCGGCTTATTACCTTTTTACCGAATTGTGACCCGTTGATTTTTCTCAACAAACAAGTTTGTTGAGCCTTATTTCTCATAAACCAATCAAGTTCAACAATGTTTAACATAATGGGTTTCAAATTATAGGTTTATATACCTTCTTAAACCCATTCTTACCCATATGCTCATTTTGACCCGTTAAGGGTATTTAAGCATATTTTAAGCACCAATCTGTTTCACTCGTTTCTAAATACATATGTCCATATTTCTTATCGAATGACCTTCCACCACAACTATAATTGTGGTGGATTCAATGTGGTGATTTGATCATTCCAAATTTTACACTTCGAATCACTATTTTACGGCAAAGACTCTTTACAGAGACATTTGACCAATATTTTACATCTTTTGCTTTTTATACTTAATCGAAGTATTTATTTCATCTTATCGCTTATTTCCAAACAACCTTTATGGATTGTTTGCTCAATTTCGCTTACAAGGTCGTTTTAGTCAATTTTAGTCCTTCTTTTACGACGAAGGACTATTAGTGCATGTTTGATCCCAAATTCCGACCTTTTAACTATATTTTGTTTAGAAATCAAGATGTTTCTAAAACACCTTAAGCATAACTTAATTCATTTGCCTTACTTAAAAGATGACCGAACATCTTGTTTGACCTTGTCTAACTATTATAGAATTCCAATTTCTACATGATGAGTTGTATCACTATACATACCTGGCTCGGGTCAATATATTGACCCATCTCAATACCTTGCTTCAATGGTTGCTAAGTGGTAGCGATGTAGACATCCATTTGCTATTTACTTTCTGAAATCACACAACTTGACAACCCATTAGTCGATATTGTCAAAGGGTGACACTTTCCCCTTTTGACCCGTTCGGTCTAAATGACCAACTACCATTTTCAGATTGTCAAGTTATCATTTCGCCCTTAATGATTATTATGATTCACCTTATATGTTAACCATTAAAAGTTCATGTTTCATTCATCATAACATGTTCGAATTTCAGATTTAAATCATTCTTAGCCATCATCGCGTTTCCTTATCATATTTGATTATTTTGTTCCGTACGACTACACGTCGGAACATCATATCTCAATTAAATGTTTGTCTTTTTCGTAACTAATACGACGAAAGAATATTCTAATTTTATGACTAGTGTAAGATATACTTACCTCGCATCCATGCCATGCTTTTCCTTTCGTTCTTGATCCGTTTGACCCGCTTCATCCACAAGCTCCCACCTAGCTTGTCAAGCGTCAAACTATTGTCATCATTTACAAGGCGGTTAAGTTAGTCATTAACAATCACGACTATTCCACCTCACTTATTTTCTATGTCGAAGCTACTATTCGACTTCATGATTAGTTAACTTAGTTTATCAAGGTTAACTACTTTCAATCACATGGTTTACAACATTAAGTCTAAATCAACATGATGATTAGAACTCTTCTTGTTTCGTATTTCATTTAACTAGCCATATTATTCAAATAAGCGTTTCGTTCTAAATTTCAACATTTGGCTTTCTCCTTGGCATTTTATCAAACACCTAAAGTGCATAGTTTTACATATTTACTAACTAGTTCATAACTAGTTATTTTCACCAAGATTTACATCAAAAATCAACCCTCCATGTCTAGTGTTCATGAATTACACCTAGTACTAGTATCATAACATCAATTATTCATCAATTTAACACTCTAATTCGAGTGTTCATCATAATATACAAAACCCACTTGGCTCATACTTGGGTAATTGGCTAATCACTAGTTTGTGGCACAATTCTACAAGTTTGCATCTAGGGTTTGTTTCTAGTCATAGATTCAACCCAATATCAATCATGTATACAATATTCATCACAGAAATTTCGATTTTTGGTGTTCACCATGAATTCAAAACATCACCAAATTACAAAATTTGACATACCTTGTGATCTCCTAGCTTAGGTGATCATGAATTTGTGTTCATGCAATGATTTGGGGCTAGAATCCATCCTTAATTTGATGTAATTGATCAAGTTAGGGTTTGGCTCCTTGGAGCCCCTCCTGGTCGTACGCATACACACACACACTCTTAGTGTGTGTTGTGTTTTATTATTTGATTTAATTAAAACAAGTTTCTTCACTAGGCAACCTTAGTCCCCCATGTTTTGTTTTGATCATTTGAAGCTATAACTTACCATTTATCACTTAGCCTCATACTAGTAACTAGGTTAATTATCCCTAGTTAACTTAATAGGTTCGGGAAGTTATAACCCGTTATATTTTAAGTCCCATTAACTCGGGCCTTTCATAACTTTATTTTCTCAAGCATTTATTCACTTTTGATTTAATATTAGGTTTATCCATTAAATTCCTAATATTCACCGGGTTTACTTTTACCACTAACGGTATTTTACCCATCTTTTAGTGTTAACGGAGTCTGATTACCAAACCCATTTTCGGGGTGTTACACCTGGTCGGGGGTTAAGGGAACGGTTTGGTAAGGGTCTTGCCCTTGTTCAACGTTTAGAGGTCCTGCTTGGGACCTGGGTCAATTTTAGTAGGATCTCCTTCAATGCCCATAGGTATTGGATGGCGGGGATCCAAACTCTTTGACCCCCTCATAAGTTAACTACTATTAATACTATAACCCGGCTATTTAGGACTCTATCCCTGCTGACTCAGACTACTTAGCCGAGGGTAACGTCACCGCCAAAAGCGGGGCCTACCACAATTTGCATTAATAACTTAATTCATTATCTTTCAATAATCCGACCCTTTAGGATTGTATCCTTGCTGACTCAAACTACTGGGTTGAGGGTAACGTCGCCTTCAAAAGAGGGGCCTACTACAATAACTAAGATAATCTCTTAAACAAGTGCAAAAGTGCGAAAATAATCAAAGGTTATACTAATACACATGTCGGATCCAAGTGATTCATCTTGTCTATCTATTTTTATTTTATTTTATTTTTCAGCATTTAGTTAGTTTTTATTTTTCTTAGTTTAAAACATTTTTCTCACTTTTTGATTTGATTAGACGTTGAGGATAAACCGGTATTAAAAGCTCTTGTGTCCTTGGACGACCTCGGTATCTTACCAACACTATACTACGTCCACGATGGGTGCACTTGCCCATATGTGTGTTTAGTGTTAGTAAATATCGTGTTTTATAAATTTAAAACTTGGCTAAAAGTGTAAAAAGGGGCTTAAATATACATCTAAAATATATACACACCGACACACATCAATAAAAAATGTTAGAGAATATTTTTTTGTCTCCATGTATATGCATTGGGCCAAATAAACCTAACGTTAAGTGGGTTAAATTCTAAACCATAAAAAATGATTTGTAAATGAGCCTATATTAGAATTGGTATTTGTTTACTATTTAAAAAAATTAACATATATATATTGAATTTTTTTAAAAGTCACGTTTCCCTCGAAATCACAGGCCTTGTGCGGAGTTCCTCCGGGCACACCATCATAGCCGCCACTATGTATACGAGTCGTATAATATTAGACGTCCCGTATAGAATGTTATACAATGTTATACAACATGTATAATGTTATACGACACGTATAGAATGTTATATGACCTAATATTTTCTCTATCTAAGTATCTATGCGAGCCGTGTAAAGTCGTATAGCACTATACGACCCAATATTTGTCATGTCAAATTATTATATACGGGCCGAATAACCTTATACGATCCGTATAGATAGTGTGAAAATAAAATTTTTAGGTATGACTTTATTAACACCCTGTGTTTTTAAAATTTACCTTCAACAAAGTTTGGTTACCTGGATGCATTCATTGACAAAGAGTCACTCATGTCCATGGTCGCAGATAACACTGGTGACCTAGTCCGTCACCAATTGTAAAGGAAACTCACCGTCCAAAGATCCACTATGATTAAATCCCGACTCGCACATGACATTTTGTCACAAACGATACTTCAATCAACGACCTACCATAGAGCATTGGCCCTTTAGTAATTATCATACTTTTTAGTTTCTTGAACGGCGAACAAAATATATGAATAAACAAGAAAAAAACAACTAATGGAAAACTGGCCTAAAAAGTCAAGAATTACATTAAACTAGTTAATACCCCGCCCACGTTGCGGGACGATGACTGAATAACAAGCGAGTGTTAGGCAGCTCATTGAGACGAAAAACAATTAAATCGAGTCAACCAATTAAAACAAAACACTTTTATAGTTTTGATAAAAAAAAAAACGAAAACAATGGCAATATTGTAACTTTTAACTGAAGGAAAGTTGTATTTTTTTACTGGGGTAAAATCGTAATTTGCCAAAAGCTAAAGTGATGGTAGTACTGTAAATTTGAACCAGGGGCAAAATTGTAAATTTTCTCAGGGGCAAATTAATAATTTTGAACTTGGGGTAATAGCGTAATATAAATTTGAACTAAGAGCACAATCGTAATTTTAAGCTAGAGGCAAAATCACAATTTTATTTTGAACCAAGGACAAAATTGTAATTTTGAGTTGGGGGCAAAAACATAATTTTATTTTGAACTGGGGAAAAAACGTAATTTTAAACTGAGGGCGAAACCATAATTTTTTAAACAGGGAAAAATCACATTTTTGAATAGAGGCCAAAATCGTAATTTTTAGCTGGGGGCAAAAACAAAATTTTATTTTGAACTAGGGGCGAAAAGGTAATTCTAAGCTGAGGGCAAAACCACAATTTTATTTTGAATCGAGGTAAAAATCATAATTTTGAGCTGGGGACAAAAGCGTAATTTTATTTTGAGCTGGGGGCATAACTGTAATTTTAGAGATGGGCAAAAACGTAATTTTAAAATGGATATAAAATAATAAACTGGTTGGTCCAATAGAGGAGTGCCAGGCAAAATCGTAATCTTTAGATGGGGATGAAAGCGTAATTTTATTTTGAGCTGGGGGCAAAACGGAAATTTTAAACAAGGGCAAAAACGTAATTTAAAATGGATATAATATAATAAACTGGTTGGTCTAATAGGGGAGTGCCAGGCAGCTGCCTGACACTATTCCCCCATTTGGTAAATGTATGTATAGGAAATACACCTAGAAAACATTAAGAAAAAAAGTAAACAACCAAAATGGTCCCTAAGGTTTGGATAGTTTTATCACTTTAGTCCAAAACTAAAACCTTTTAAATATGGGTCCCGGTGGTTTCAGGTTTTTTTGTCTTTTTCATCCAAAATCAAAATCTAGTTCGATTTTTCAGTTAACATCCATTTTTTTTTGTCTTTTTCCTCCATTTTAATAAAGAGCAAAATGGTCATATTTTTTAATTTTAATAATAAAAACGTTAAAAGATCATTTTGCCCTTTATTAAAAGGGAGGAAAAAGACAAAAAAAGTGGATGTTAACTAAAAAATCTAACACAGATTTTGATTTTGGATGGAAATGGCAACAAAATTGAAACCATAGGGACCCAGATTTAAAAGGTTTGAATTTTTGACTAAAATGGCAAAAGTAACCAAATCTCAAGGACCATTTTTACATGTTACTCTATAAAAAAAACATCACCTGAACGTTGGCATAATTAGTAAAAGATCAGAATATTTACCTAGTTACCTAGTTTATTAGAATAAATTGTTTATTTCATAGATGACATATTGTAGAAGTTCTATAAAAATCAAAAAAACTTTTTTTAAATAGCCGTAGTCAAAAAGAGAATCATAATTAAAAGTGCATCATAGATATTAATTATGTTGTGACTTGGAATAGAAAGTAATCACCTTTTAAGGTTTACTACTTTGTTGACAACAAACCTAAATTTTAAATACATTTTATCATAGACAATTTTGAATGTGGTTGATTTTCTATGACATCATAATAGTTAAAAATTCTTTAACAACGTTATAATGTTTTGGACTTTTTAGGTATGTTTTATTCACTTTTTATTCTGATTTTATGACATAAAGAAATGAGTATCTTATTAATAATAATAAATTATAAAAAATTGAAATATTGTAAAGTTGCAAAAGGCGAAAAGCAGAGAGCTCACAAAAGCAGGAAAAGACGAAGCATTTGTGAAATTTAGAAAGGAGGGAGTGGGGTCAGCCGGTCAGATAGAGGGACCGAGCAAGAAGACCCAAGAGTAAAGATACAGCATTTAAAATACTTAAAGTTAGGCTACATGGATGGTTATGACCCTCATCGCTATTATGATCTTTCAACATCAGCGGGTATGTTACTCACTTCTAATACATCATTTAAAACCATTATCTTAAGGGTGTGTTTATGAACAATACCACTATTTTCTTATTTTAATTTATTTTTGTGAAAATGAAATATTGAAAAAGGAAAGGAGGCCCATGGTTGTCATGTTTTAATTCATGCCAACCAATGTTTTAAAAACCGATAAATACCATCCGGTTATACCGGTATTACCGTTTCCAGATGTAAATCCGGTACGAAACACCCCGGTAAATAAGTGAAACGGCATAAGGTTTGTACCGGCGGTAAAATACGGTATACCGGTTTGAAACGTAATACCGGTACCGACACAAGGTTATTTCAGTTTGCGTTGATACTTATTTTCAATATATATGTTACTTATCTTATGTAATTTTTATATATTATGATTATTCGTAACTAAAAGTTCTTATTTAATATTGTATGAAACGAAAATAGTTAATGTATTCAACACTCAAATGAATTAAATATATCGTACACTTTCATTTAAAAGAACTTGTTGGAAAATTGAATGGTTTTCAATTATCTTTTGGATTATTTTTTATTATGGATTTACTTTTGGATAATCTTTTAATACGTAATGATTCATTTTTGGATTAACTTTTGAGTTGATGTTGTAATTTATGAAATTATAGAGTTAGTTAGTCAACCCGGTTGAACCGCTCGGTACAACCCGGTTGAACCGCTCGGTACAACCCGGTTCAACCGATTAAACCATTTTTTAGCCTAATCCGGTTTGATCTAAAAACCGGTTTTTAAAACATTGATGCCAACCATGATGGATTAGACAAGAGGTTGATGTAGCAATCTATTAATGGTCCTATGTGGCATTGATGACCAGTGACGGACCCATGATTTTTTTCCTGGGGGTGCGGAAATTTTTTAAAGATTTTAGACCCCTAACTATATAAAAAAATCGGTTCATAGCGAGTCGGATCGGGTCATGTAAAACAAGTAAATACAAACAAACAAAGTTTCATAGCGGGTCGAATCAGATCAGGTCGGGTCCATTTCAATTTTCAAACAATCAAACCCTAGTTCCTAACTTCCTATCACATTAACAAACAAAAAAGCATCAACATTCAAATCATCCCTACTTCTATTTCTCTTAATCATTAAATAAAAGAACAAAAAAACTTATCTAAAACATGCATCGGTCTTTAATTAGAAGAATCCGACGAAAAAAAGTGGCTCAACCCCTTTCCTCTTGAGAAATCGCGACATAACTTCACTACTCATTGATCTTTCCTAATCCTATCACATACAAAATAAACAAGGATCTTCAAGTGTTCAACCATAGCACATGTTCCTTAATTTTCAATTTAAAATTTTGAATTTCAAGCCCTAGTATTGTTATTTACCAACCAACAATCATATAATCAACAAAACCACCAACGATTTGGGTTTTCTTTTATTACGCGGACTGATTTTGTTTAACAAAACTAGTAGTTGGAATTGGGCTTGAATGGGTATTAAGTTATTGGGCTTGATGGATTGAATTTAAGTTTTATTAAAGGGGTTAGTGGGCTAACTTGTTTACATAATTTGATCGGGTTTCAATCTGTGTTCACAATTTTTTTATATAAATTCCTAACATTTTTTTCTAAGGGGTGCGGACGAAAATTTCCAAGGGGTGCGGTCGGGATTTTTCACGAAAAATACCACTAAATTTTTTTTTTTTCAAGGGGTGCGGCCGCCAACCCACCCAACAAAGTAGGTCCGCCCATGTTGATGACCCAACCTATGCCCCCCACACCCTTTAGCCTTAAAGGGTTTACGAAACCGCACAATGAAATCCGGAGTAAAATGTTGTAAGGGTGGTAGAGGTGTAAGTGGGGAGAGGTAGCGGGGTGTGTACTGTGTAGTCCCCGCACGGGCACACCGCCGCCACCCCATGTTTAAGTGCGGTGAACTTTTGAGATCAGTGAGTAGTCACTGCATTGGGGAAGAAGAGAGAGAGAGAGGGGGGTTAATGGTGGGTCCTACTCTCCTACTCTCTTCTAACCAATCACGCATTAATCTTTTTTTAAGAAATACTTGTTTGGGCGAAACATGGGTTGGTGTCTCGAGTGTTTGCTAATGGTTTGGGCTAGAGTACATTCCTTGAGTCCCTTTTCCTCCCTAGTTCATAATTACTATAAGCATATAATTGAAAAAGTTGTAGTACATGGTGTTTCACAAATAATGAAAAGTTAATAGGAGAAAAAGATCATAGATTACGTAATCATATTATGTATCAACTTTAAAACAAAAAAATACAAATATATATAAGCTTTATTCAAAATTGATTTTGCGTTGGTGTTAAAATAATACTTGCAACGTTATAATAATTCATGTTGTGACATTGTGTTATAAAGTTGTTACATATTGTTACATATTCAGTTGATGAGGGTGTTAAGTGTACAGATTATAAAGTGAAAGGTTGCATTGGAAAGTTCTGGAGACTAAAGTGTGAAATCATAGATGACGGGCTGAAGTGAGAATCTTTCACCATGGTTCGCATAGATTAAACAATGACAACCATGCACCTCCATTTTCTTAATTAGTTAAATATATTTTACCCAAAATAAATTAAAAAAAATGAAGATGTTGATTTGGGTCATGACCACACCATAAGATGATAGATTTGAATGGTGAATGAGAGTAAGGTGATATGACGCTGACATAAAGGGTAATGATGGTCTTTACTCTTTAGGGTCATAACCACACCCTCTGGTCTAATTCAAATAGCTTCTCTTATCTCTTGAGAATGAAGTAATATTTGTCACATCTCATCCTCCTCATAACCTGTTTAGGGTGTTTGCTTCCAAAAATATTTGTACATGTACATATATTTTTGAACTTTGAATATCAAAAGCAGCAAACATTCACAAAGATAAATAACTGAATGAGACGACAGTTCATTCTTTAATAAACGTGTGTGTGACCTACCAACAATAGACACGGACAATACAATGTCGTATTGTCTATTCAAATTCATTGTAAGGTAGTGTTAAAACAAAAACAAGTGCCAAACGGAATTTATTTCGAAACAACTATTATTTTTTTTTTGAACGTCCAACATAAGAATCGCCGGGTACTCCGTACGCGGCACCCATTGGCCGAAAGGTAGCCCGCGGCAGCCCAACCTGCACGCACGGAGCCCCTAGCCCACCATGCCACCAGTTCCGGGGAAAACCCGACCCTACACCCGCCCGAAGACACGACAATGCAAAGCCGGTAAAACCCGGGTGGATCGGGAATCGAACTCAAGACCTTTCGGTCAAGAGTCTTCCTTCATTTCCATAACCACTGAGCCAAAGCCCAGGGTTGAAACAACTATTATTAGTTATTACGAGTAGCTATTTGTGTGACTTTGACCAACTCTTTTACTAAATTACAAGACATTCCATTATATTCAAATGAGGTAATATTAACTATAAGACTTAAGGCTGCTGCTACCAAACAATTACCATCCATAACCATAACAAATTCGGTTAACAATTCTGAAAGTAAAACCAAAGCAGCAATGGGTAACAACTACACATAACCTTTGCTTTTGAGTTTTGATTCATAACATACAAATCACACACAGGAACTCCAAAATCTGTAATATAGACACATTTCATAATCTTCCTTTTCCCATACCCCCATAAACAAGACTCACTCTATAACACACAGAATCAATGTGACGGTCGGGCCGGTACTAGAACACCTGTCCGCTAAACCATGTCAGGATTCCGCAGAAGGTGCTTGCATGCAGCAAAACCATTTCTTCTGCATTTCACAAGGGTGAATAATAAACTTGGTCAAAACTGTGATAATCATTGCTATCATATTTACGTTGTGAATTTAACTCACTTTTGACATACAAAAATTGTAATTTGTTGATAGTTACAAAAGAATTGTGAATCATAAAGTCGTGTACACAATCAAGAACACGAGATTGTTAACCAAAAGCACCGAAATTTGTTCAAAACTATTTCAAAGCAATAGAAAGACATAGCCCTTGTAATTGGAAACGTGTTAGAAAGAGCAAACAAAAAGGATTTGTTTTTCAAAACTATTTCAAAGCAATTCATAGAATTTCTGTCTACTTGAGACGGGTCACACTAAATTTGCAGTAAACCTTGAACCGTCAAATCAAAAACAAGGTTTAGGTCTACATTCAAAAAAGCCCTATTAATACTTAATCCACAGTAGAGAAAAGTTGATGAATAAACCAGTAATGAGTAATGACAGCATAAAAAGTTCAAACGGGAAAAACTTAGGAAAGGCATATGATTATACAACTCCATCTATCAGGACAAAGAACTCTTGGCATGCAATCATAATGTCTGATCATGATTATAATCAAAAAACAAAATCCAGCTATAACAAGTAAAACTAAGGGGCCACTTACAGCTGGAGGTTTCTTTACAGGGGCAGCAGCATGCTTATTACCAGGATCTACATTTGACGGCGAGTCTGCCTTGCCACCTGTCTTCTTCTCATCCCGAGCTTTATTAAAAATCACAGTAAAACCCTCAGCTGAAGCAGGATCATTTACATCCCAATCCCCAAATTTCGGCAACGGCCTACCCTTCTCCTCCTGCCAAAACACAGATAGCATTATAAACCAAACTCAAAACAACAATCAGCAAATTAAATTCGGTATTTTGTCATAAAACAATCTCCCATGCATATTGCACAAACACTTAACAGTACATGTTAATCACTAAAACATATATAATATATATACATCCATGACATCCACAAATATATACTTACTGATACAAAACAAACACATGGTGATCAAAGAGGGCACTTGTCCCCATTGTACCAAACCCTCTCAAGTACCTCGTGTGTGCGTGTCGGTGGGGCGTAGGGGTGACCTGTGTGTTCGAAAGGAATTCCAATCAATAAAATCATTAAAATTTTACATCAAGCATCACACAATTTCCTCAAAATCCACCAATAACCCTACCATACATCCATAATCATTTCAATTCTAATCATGAATGTAAACAAATGAATAAATACAAAAAATTAGCAATCAATTTAAGCATGATAATTCCAAATAAGGTATTAATTTAAATAATCGATACCTAATGCCGATAAAACCCTAAATTACTTAATTGCCTATTTAACTAGTTTTAACAGTACAAACTCATGATCAACAAGCGAAAACGCACAATCCAATCGCAGAATTTACCGTAACAACAACAACAACAGAAACATACAATCGATCGATCTATTTATAGCAATCAGTAACGAATAAATTGAAAAAAAAAATGTGAAAATGAAATCATAAGACTTCGATTACGGAAAAATAGGAAGCAGATTGAATTGATACATACCGACATGAATTTGCAGGTTGTTTTAGAGAGAGAAAGTTGCGATTATGGTGTGTGAGATTGTGAAGTTTGGAGCCCTAATATTAATCGATGATTTTGAGAGATAAAGAAGATATAACAAAAGTTATCTAAATTGTGGTGGACCCTCTTACAAAATAATAAGTGATTTTAAAGTGATAATAAAGAACAATCATTTCATATATTTTTGTATAAAGGTATGTTTGGCAAAACGAGCTGGTGTCTTGGAAAGTTGTAGTTGTAGCTGGTAGTTAGTAGTTGTAGCCTTTTAGATATATTTAGTATTTGGCAGAGTAGCGGAAGCTTTTTATTAAAATATATAAAATTACCAAAATGGACATAACTAAAAATTTAAAAAATTTGTGCATTAAAAAGTATATCATCTTTAGAGGTTAAAATAGTCATTTTTTCCCTAAAAGCTTGTAGCTCCTTCTAAACGCGCTACTAGTAGGAGCGTTCAACCAAAAGCTTCAAGCTTCTAACATAAAAGCTTCAAGCTCCTTCAACCAAACAAGGTTTTTTTTTATTGAGTATGAGTTTTTTTTTAAAGCTTAAAACTATAAGCTCCTAAAAGCCCCTAAAAGCTCCATGTTAAACATACCCTAAATATGATCTTGGCAAATTTATAAAACATATATATCTCAATAATGTAGGCACGAGGTTAAGATGATAAAGATGTTAACTGATTTGATTAAACATATTTATTTGACTGGACATACATCATTTTTGTATATAACTTAGGTACTTTTGCATCTAAGATCATGTGTAGGGATGTGATGTTCTAACTTTAGATTGGTAAATTTTTTACTTCATAAATGTTTAAACATTACACAAATCTTAAAATTAAAAGATTACATCTAATATGTTTTATAACTAGGTTATTCCTCATAAATACTCACGGGTTGGACCATTTAATTTAGATATACAACAAATGTAAAATAAAAAGACTAGAAAAAATTACACCGTTTGTCCTTGTGGTTTCAGCCAAATTTCAATGTCGGGTATTAATAGTTTTTTGTTGCAAATTCAGGTATTAATGCTCTAATTTGTTACAATGTTGAGTATTAAGGCTAAATCTTGTCACAATGTTGAGTACTAAGACCAAAACCTTGTTAACTTTTTTTGTTAAGTCTTACTAAAATGCCCTTTAATATCTAGAGAGTCTATTTTTTAATTACAATTATATTTGACTAAAATAATTTAAAGTTTTATTTAAATTTAAATTTTTATATTTTTCTGTTTTTATTATATTTTTTATAAAATTAAATGGATTTAAAGTTTATTAATTATAAACTTTGAGTTTATATATAATAATATGCTAGTAAAATAAACTTTTTAACTTGATCTAAATAATATTATATATAAATTCAAAGTTTATAAATAATAAACTTCAAATCCATGTAATTTTATAACAAAAATATAAATAAAACAGAAAAATATAAATATATAAATATAAATAAAACTTTAAATTATTTTAGTCAAATATAATTAATTAAAAATAGACTCTCTATTTATTAAAGGGCATTTTAGTCATTTTATTAAGACTTAACAAAAAAAAAAAAGTTAACAATGTTTGGCCTTAGTACTCAACGTTGTGACAAATTAGAAAGTTAATACCTGATTTTGCAACAAAAAACTATTAGTACCCTACATTGAAATTTGACAGAAACCACAAGTACCAACGGTGTAATTTTTTTAAAAGACTACCTATAGCCACCCAAACATAATACAAAAACAACAATTTCCTCTAACCAGCTTTGACTTGTCTGGACCGATTTTCAGACAAATCTGGTTTAGGAAAAAAAGGGTTTTTAGACGTCTGGTTCAGCCTAATAAAAGGTCTTCTACCTCTCTAAAAGGCCTAATGTGCTATTATTTATATAAATATAACATTTAATCTAATCTAATCTAACTTATAATAAAATACTCAAAATAATGTCATATGACATTCTCTCCTTCAAGCTCATAAATTTTATTTATATTTGTTTAATATATTTTCTTTTAATATTAATAATTAATATATAGATATCACTTATATTTATCTAAGATTAATAAATAACTTCAATTAATGTCACATGGTATTTTCTCCTTCAATCTTTTAATAACTAGGGGGAATACCCGTGCGATGCACGACATGCATAATAGTTATTGTTTTTTCCTGGAACGACGACTGATATAGATAGTGCGTGACACGGTACGAAAGTGCGAATATAGTATAGATTTTTAAAACAAAAACCGGGTTTTTTTAAAGTTAGCCGTTTGACCATGGTTATTTTGACCAAAGTCCACTCCTCATTCGGCGCTTTGTGGTAGCATCACCAGTCAAAAAAGGCCCAAAACACCCGAGGGTACAGTGTTCCCCCACGTTTTTAAGACGCTTTGAGAGAGGTTTGCGCCCCACCACATGTGGTCTCACAAAAACTTCAAATCTATGGACGTGTGGTTTCTCAATCCTCTTCAAAAGACGTCACAGTTTTCAAATTTTTTTATTTTTTCTTTTTCATTGTGTTTTAAATGGTGTAAAATAGATGGTATATATATATATATACATATTATACTACATACACATATACATATAAATTTAGTTTTAACATCTAAAAGTCAAATTGCAGGTTTTGTTCCCTTTTGTAGATCAGAAAGCAGTTTATAAACCAACAAAATTAACAAATCCTAACAGTTCTTCAAGTGTTTAGTTATATAATCTATATATTTATTTACTAAAATTTATTACAATTAACCCAATACTTAATAAATAGGGTATGCAGGACTTAAAAAGTGTTATCTGGACACGTATGTCACTCCAGCTTGCCAATCTTGTGTACCGACTCCAGGGTAACATTTTCAGATGCCTGCAACACATCTGGTTATAAAAGTAAAAAATAAACAAAAATGATGTTTTAGATTTTTACCCTGGTCTCAAACTTAATGTAGTTGTTTAGTCCATTTAATTAAATTTTATTTTTAGTTGACGCATAGGTACAATGTAGTCCTCTATTTGTGACAATTGTCATTGTGCTTATAGTCATGTGATGTTGTTTTAATACCCATTAACCAACTCGTTTCGCCTCTATTTCTCAGTTATTTAAAGAAGCAACATATACATCAGAAGTAAATTTCTAAAGATAATGGTGAACCGTCAATGGTACAATAAACTTACCTCAAGACTACCATTTGCTAAACTGGTAGTGTATCTCAGAGTCTAGAAATCCCGTGCTAGAGCTATTTCAATTAATATATGGAGAAAAGGAAGAGCCGCATTGATTAAGCATGGTCATAAAGGCTCGTACTATTTCATTAAAGTTAATTGTAATATTAAGTATTAGTTATCTAATAACCAATCAATCCTTTAAGGTGAATTGTTATGAAAAGTCTATAATCCCTAACTTAAACATTAATATATGGAGAAAAGGAAGAGGCTCATTGATTAAACATGGTCATAAAGGCTGGTACTATTTCATTAAAGTTAATTGTAATGCATTTAAAGCAACCATAAATTTTGATTTTAAATATAAGATATAGCTAAACTTAGAAATTGTTTACTGAAAGTTGAAGTTGAAATAAATCATATTCAGATAATTATTTTTTATATGCAAATTCAAACAGACCTATCAAAATATGTAGGAAAACTCCATGCAAGTCTAACTCCGTCACGCTTAAATTCATGTAACCTGAATGTGGTTCATTACTTATTTAACCCATTTATTTAAATAGACAGGCGAGTAGTAATCGGGTTGGTGGGTTGTAAAACTGTGTTAATTTTACCAGCATGGTGGAAGTCAATATTCTACCAGTATCATTACATCCAACTTTTTAAAAGTAAACAAATGGTTTGATAATATGAAAACTATTTCAAATGAATATTAGTAATGTATAAATTTAAACGAACATTCAAATGAAAATAAAGAATAGTTACAAACGAACGCAAATAAGAGAGAGGACAGACATAAACGAAAGTCAATCATCGAACATAAATGAACGAAAATAAACGAACATAACATTGAACCTCCAATTCGTTTACGGGTTGCACCTACTTCTGTTTAAAGCAAGATGTATAGATTATGCAACGTACCTTAACCACGCGTGTGTGTGTATGTGAATATATGTTTTTAACTTGATCCGCATAAATAGTTTTGAGCCAATAGAAAGCGAACCGGGGACTAAATAAAAAATGGAACCTAACTAAAAGCGAAAACCAAGGAAACTGAAACCAAACCTAAACCAACCAAAAAACAAAACCAGACCGAAATGAACCTATACAAACTGAATAATTTTACCGAAACAAATAAGCTGAGACAAATAATGTTGCTGAAATGAAAACCGAACCTAAACCAAAAATAAATAAAGCGAATCTAACCGGAAAGGAAACTAAATTTACACAAAACTAAAAAAAACTGAAAACGGAACAAAAAACGTAAAAGATCTTACCGAAATGAACTCAAAAAACTTAGATCGAAACAAAACAATTGCTGGGAAAAATCAAAACCAAAACGATGCAAAAAAATAAAACAACCTAAAACCAAACCGAAACCAAAAACTGATAAAAGTAAACAAAATTGATTCAAAATTGACCCGATAATAAAAACGGTCACATTAATAAAGTATTCACCTTCACACCTGGCAGGGGTGATTAGTATGTGGTAGCAAAACAATCAAATAGTTAACGAACAACAAAAATGCAGGTACCTTAACAACGGTAGTGACTCGGTTAGTGACTATCAATTGTTCGGAGATTACTTTGAATCAAGAGTTAGTATGCTAATGGGCTATTAAGCAGTTAGTAATAAATAACCAAGTCACTAACAGCTCTATTAACCAAAAATGTTGCACCAGTTCTACTAAAATTGTTAAATAACAATTGATAGTCCTTATTATTAACTCTAACAACATTAGCATACTAAAATTATTATTGACTATCAGCTAATTATTTATTACTAAAATGTTGTATTAACTTTTTCTGCAACATATTCTTTATAAACTATGCTTACCTTGACATAACCTAATAGCTATATTTCCTTATTAGAAGTCAATGATAATTGAAAATTAGTACATATTATTACCTTGTTGGTGAACACATTTACTCTATGTTTAGGGCACAATTTGATTAGGTTGCTGATACTGAATTGAATATCACACCAAATTACAATAGCAGTTTATATTGCTACTATTCACCCAAATCAAGCACCTTAAATAAGTCAGTGTTTCTCTATATTCAAAAAACGAACTATAACTGACGATCATTAAATTGCAACAGTCAATTCAATCCAAATACTGCAATAGAAACATAAAATCTACCACAATTCGTTGGTTAATCACGTATAGTTCTTAATCGATTAGAATCAGAAAAAGGAAATTGACTCACTGTAACTTAAAATCAGGAAGAAGGCGAACAAAGAGGCGGAGTTTTTCGAAATCAATGACCCCTGTCTTTCATTGTTATTCCTTGAATGAGGTAAGCAAGACCCCATACTACACACTGCATACACATACATAAAAATTGGGTTCAATATTATTTGTATAAACACCGATTGGAAACCCTCACATTGCATTTGATGAAACCATAATCAATATAAACACACACACTAACACTCACGAATCGAATTTATAAAAGGAAAAATTCAGGCTGTTTTTACCTCTTGTTGCTCCAAATCTTCATTACCATACATTATCTTCATCTTAGAAATATATATATTGCACTTAAAGGTTGCTGGAGAGTCGGAGGATGATGTGTAATTAAAGGAGCAAGTAAATGACCCATTTTGATTCCAACTGAAGTTGCCGACTGATGGAGAACCTGATGGAGAGCCTGTGCAGGAGATCAATCGAAGATATATGTCTGAGAATTGTGTCCCAAATCTATGAAGATCTTCAATTGGGGAGAAGTTAATTACGATTCCAATTGAGTTGCCGACTGATGGAGAGCCTGATGGCGAGCCTGTGCAGGAGATCAATCGAAGATATATGTCTGAGAGTTGTGTGCCTAATCGATGAAGATCTTCAATTAGGGTGAAGTTAATTATGGATTGGAGAGCATATATTGAGAGGCGAAGGATGAGTATCACGGACTCCAAAGTCCCCACAAACGCTAGTTAAACAACCCTTTCACTTCCGGAGTCCTCTTCTCGCCGTTGCATCCGTCTCCGGCGACTCCTCCACTACCTCATGTTCTTCCTTTGCACATTCTTCAACTAATGAGATGTCGTACGGAGGCGAAACCGAAACCTCTGGCGGAGGATTTAAAGCTTTTCCGACGAACCTCCGATGACTCGCCTTCTCTTTCTTCTGGTTAGGTTTACGGCCGCGACAGTTAACCTGTTCACTACTGGTAAAGTTTTCTTCAATAGCTTCAATTACTTGATGAATTAGCTCTCGGTTAACAGACGTGTCCCATCGGAACCAGTAGTGCGTGTAATAAACCAAGCAATCGCAGTCGAATACCGGAGATTTGTGTGCGGCCGAAGCTTTCTTCTTATTGTTATTATCAGATGATCTAGGGTTTGTGGAATTATTTTTGTGGAATTATTTTTGACACAAATGATTAAAGTAATGTAATTTGTGATTATTAAACTGGAATTGTTTTTGACCCAAATGATTAAAGTAATGTAACTTGTGATTATTAAGTAAATTAAATGAAATTAATAGGATTCTTATAGGTTGGTGCATTTAAAAGGAATTTTTACATATATCCCCTTATTAAAAGCCCTTATTACATATTTGTCCAATCTTTAAAATCAATTACATATTTCCCCCTTTCTTTATGAAATTACCCTTTTACCCTTTTTCTTAATTTCTTATCTCTTAACTTCAAAATCAATCTAGTCAATACTCTATATGTTGTGATAAAATCTTTAAAATATTTCTTTGAAAAAAAAACGGTCATACCCATTTTATAAAACAAGTGACCTTTTTACATATCTAGTTACTGGTTAAGTTTAAGTTTACATATTTTTTACAACCGACCCATTTTACATTTAAATTTTAGTTAACTACACTAACAATTTACGTTAAAATATTGATTATCTAAAATATCTTATATAGAAAACATATTGTTATACAATATACGTTTGTTTTTTTCAAGTCGTAATCAATTTTTCTTTAGCCTAAATCTTAGTTCGATCATCAACATTTTAATTGTTTTGAAGCAGGAGCTAAATTTCCATTTTTTTTGTGTAATGCTATTTCAGAAATCTAATTGTCATGTTTTAAACATTCAAAATAATATTGAAAAAACTGTTTTACAGCAAAAGTAATTTTTAAACCATGGTCGCATGACTGTTTTCTTTAAAAAAAATAATGCTTAAGAGCTATGACGTATTATATATAAGCAAAATTTTCAATTTTCACATAACAGAGGCAGAAGCTTATAGAAAAATAGACAGGGCTTATAAAAAAATGAATTCATATCATTAGGTTAATATCTTATTTGTAAACAAATATATTACACATTAAATCATAAAATATGTAAGTAATGGTATTAGAAAGGGGAAAAATGTAATAATCATTTAATAAGTTCATTAAGGGTAAAATAGTAATTCAATAGGAGTGATTTTAATAAAATGGGTAAATATGTAATATGTATGGTTTAAAAGGGGGAAATATGTAATTGATTTTATGGGTTGGGTATATATGTAATAAATGATCTTAGAAGGGGGATATATGTAAATGACCTCATTTAAAACAACCATAAATTTTGGTTTTAAAATAGAACATATAACTAAACTTTAGAATATATATAGATATTATTAATATTTAAATCTAATATCTAATGAATTTTTTTTTGAACAGCAAATTTGGATCACTGAAGGACCACTGGAGTATCATCGTGCCACCAGCAGAACCACCCGATCATATCCATCTCCACTAGGCATAATGCCTACACACCAATTCAGGGGGAAACCCAATAAATATGGAAAAACCCCCCTTGTGGGAATCGAACTCAGGACCTATTGGTTCCAAAGTTTTATCTCACCCCCAAGATGCTACTAGGCTATAAAGCCATGGGCTAATATCTAATGAATTATTAATATCTCTTGAACTAATATGAAAAGAATTAATTCATTTCTAACCCAAAACTTTTCTTCTTTTGCAATTTAGACCCTTTTTTTTACTTTTAACACAAGCTTTTCATCTTTTGCAATTTAACCCCTACTATTTTTTATTTTCAATTTTGGTCCACCATACTTTTTATCTTTCCCAAGTTTTTCGTTTCGTTCTAAATTTTGTGAGTTAACGCACCGCAACGCAATGTGCGTGTGCGGTTCAACATTTTTACGTATATTTTTTTCCGTTTGACTGGCCCATCGCAACACATCTATTTTCTCCGTTTGATAAACTTGTCGCAACGCGCGGGTCTTGGATTGACTTAGTTATTTTTTTCTATGTTTTACGTTTCAGTTTAATTTCTCTGCAACGAGCGTGCATGATTCAAAGATTTTACGTCTGTTTTTCACTTGATGTTATTTTTTCCTGTTTTTATTTATTTTGTTTTTACGAGTTTTTCCGGTGTTGGTGTTCGCTAACAATGGAATAGCATTGGTACTACTTGACACAGTTTTACGACAACATGTGCAACGTAACGGCTTAATAATAGTATAATAACTATATTTATGATTAACTAAATAATATAAAATACATTATGTTTAAAAAGCTATATTCATAAAAATAACGATATATGTAAAATAAAATAACTAATAAATAACTAACATGGTGGAAGCCTTTGGCAGTTAGAAAATGAACCAAACATGGTTTCACAATGCTTCAAATACTTGGTAACATGAATCACAAAAGCAAATTGACCAAGAGCTACCAGCCAAAAGAGGGCTAGGATTTACATGAAGCCTTTTTATGTTCTCATATTATTCCGGTTGCATGAAGCGAAATCAACCCGAAAAAAGATCGCATATCCATGCTACAAAATAGAGCCACCCGAAAACCACTGCTCGACTTCATTAGTGACTCTTTTCACGTTTTTCAAATTGCATCGCGATGCATAATCAATGTTCCTTCTTTATCTGAGAAAGCACCAAACTGTCAATATATTTATAGAACTACATTTTTATGTTGGAGAAAAACTGGTATAAAAATAGAGTGAAGGAGTGAAACTAACATCTATACATAACATAGTGATGGCGGATGCTAGGGGTCCCTACTCCCTATCCCTACTCCCTACACCATAGCATCGCTAGCCAAACCCGAAACCTTCACTAGCTTCATGGATAGCAAGTAGTAACCGCTCCTGAAGCTGTTCTTTTGACATGTATTCAGGAAGATCTAATTGGTTGAAGCTGATAAAAGAAATTACAAGTGAGTTAAAGAAGCATAAAATTGCATCAAAAAGAAAAAAACAAAAAAAAAAAAAAGAAAAAAACAAACCAAGTATGTGCTGATGGCAGCCTCTCTGGAGCTCCATAAGCTTTGTGAATTTGAAATCTTTGTGGGCCCGATATGCCTTGCAATGCCTTAAAACCTTCCAATGGCACCTGGGACAAACATACATGTATTAGCCGTCAGGTGATTATATTTAACTTCTAGCAAAATTATGATAATCACAGCAATCTTTACAATACCTTTGATGTACCAGTGACGAATTGAAGCAATCTAGCCATGTCTTCTTTGTTAAACGCTTTGACAACCTCCCAAAACCACATAACTACACTAGAACCTATGGTGTATCCTGTATATTCAGTGTTGGCCTTAAGATCATCAACTGCAACAACAAGAGGTTGGTTGGTTACCTTAACGATCTTCAGATACAAATTATGAAAAGTTTTATTAAACAAGTAGGTCGGATAACAGATAACTCACAATCGATTTCTGGAAGCCCACTTATTAGCAGCTCAAGCTCTTTATCGTTGAAAATAGAAATGAGGTCACGTGGTATTAACTCGTTAAAACCCTCCAAAAAGGAATTAATTTGAGGACGTATTGCATTTGTAAGTATATGTTCGGCAACAAGATCCACATATTCATGCTTTGTTTCTTCTGTTACTCTTATGTTCCGTCCACCCGGTTTTAGCTCATAATCAGTAACCTTTACCATATCAGAAAAAGAACAAACAAACAAACGTTAACATTTAATTTAATGCTAATTTTCTTGGTGGAATCAGATTTCTAGACATTTTTAGATACGCACCTCTGTCTTCTCGTAAAGAATGTGTTTTTCTTCATCAGCATCCATGCTAAATGTCAGGTCCAGTATGTCACTTACATCATTCTGATACGAAAAAACAGTAGTGTTAAAAATATAAAAATGCAAGTATAAAGGAAAAAAAGTAGAAGACGTATTTTAAAGGCACTTACCTCGAGCAACCACTTTAAGTTCTTGTAATAATCAGGATCAACAGCTTCTATATCATGATATGTTACCTTCACACCAAGAATATGCTTATAGAAAGACCGAGTGAAGTAAACATCCAAGAGTTGTCCATCAAACAAGGCTTTAGCAACCTACGACACAAAACATCATTATACAACAATTAGAAAAATAAATTCTATCAGAAGAAGATAAGTTTTGTTTTTTCGAGAAAGTACCACTCGGCCCACAAACTTGAAGTAGGAAAGATGCTCGGTCTGATAGACGGAATTAGGGTTTGGCTGGAAGGTTGCGTTGTTTCCTCCGGTTGTGAAAAGTAAAGCTCCCTTATCGAATATGACTCTAGATAACAATTGATACCATTCTCTAGTCAAACCGCCAGCATCGATACCTTCTTCACCTTGAAAATGGACATTTAACCGGCCTTTTAAGTCTTGAGTGGGCCGCATGCGCAGCTGATTGTAGGAATCTTCTAGAACATAAGCTCGGCGAACACTTATTCGTAATGGGCCTGTTAAGTGTTGATCATGTTGCTGCCTGATTCTAGAACGGAAATACGACTTTTTGTTGTCGAAGTCAATTAACCTTGGTGCTTTCAACATCATAGAAAGTGACTTCTCTAACAACCCGGGATTTTGTCTGACAAAAGCATTTAATAGCCGCCGATGTTTCTCAGCAAACCTAGAAAACGTTACAGCACCATCGATTCCGGTCCCACTTGGTGATGAATTTCCAGAAAACTCCTTCACTTCCCGTGCTGTTGATGTTGCATACGCATCATCTTGTTGTAGGCTGGAATTATTTGCTTGGAGTTTTTCACATAGGACTAAAAAGGACTCGATAAAAGGCAAAAGCCTCTGAGTGCCAGGTGGCAGAGATATCGATGAAGCCTCGGGCACATTCACACGCTCGACTGTATTAGAATTCGAAATAACTGAAGAAACGAGCTGTGTTTCTGTTGCACTTATACACTCACTCAATTCTTGCCATAAAGGTTCAAGTGAAGTATTTAATTTCCACATGGTAACGTGCTCCTGATTGTCATCATTTTTATCGATATCAGGTACATTGAGTGTGCTAAGGGTTTGCATGATTCGTAAAACGGCAGCCCCAGCCATGGACCCCGCACTAAGACCCAACATGTGTGTGTTTCTTAGCGTAACGAGTTCCTGAATGGCGGACCCACTAAGACCGTGAGCTAACTCAGAAAGCTCTACAATAAAGAACTTTCTATGTGATGGAGCAACTGAGGCTAGTTTCTTCAGAACTTCACCAGTAAGCATGTATACTTTATCCGATAGCCTAGCAAAAAAAAGAAGATTAATTTGTGCAACACCAAAATAAAAATAAATGAAAAACAAAATATTCATTGGAAACTAATAATACCCCTCGTGGCCAAGAAGACTGCATAGATTATGAAGATCCGATTGTGGAAGCTTCATGAAGATGTTATGAATGTTGACACTTTTCTGGTCATCTGATGTAGATAATTCATCACCCGCAGGTTTATCATCATGACGAGGTTCTGCTGAAGAAGAATCTCCATGTGGATTATTAGCAGATTCATTGTCGGGCAGCGGTTGGGAAGTGGGTTCGGGTTCGGGTTCAACTTGTTCAGTATGAGATTGGCTTTCTAACTTTGAAGCAGCAGTGTATACAACCACTTTAAGTAGACCCATAACCTGCACAACAAAATATAAGAAATGTCAAACCTAACAACAATAAAGCCCAAATAATAACAAAAGTACAGTCTAAACTCTAAACTACCTGTTCCAGATGGGCAATACTGCGAAGGAACAACGGTTGATTCAAGAGTTTTACGAATAATAATATAGGAATATCACCATCGGATCCGACAGGAAGAGAAATTTCTCCACCTTCAACAACCTTTTCTTTCCCCTTAGCATCCTTTTTATCGAGATTCAAAGACTCGGGAACAAGCGAAGAATCAAAGTAGAACAACAAATTAGCAACAGAAGAATGATTTGTAGCCAGATATGTCAAAATCTCTAACACCCGGCGCAGTACTAGCGGTGGGAGACCTGTAACAAACCCTCTCTAGCATCAACAAATATTAAATTCGGAAAATTAAATGGGTTTCGGACTAAAAGAAAACTGTACCATCTAAGAGCTGTGATCGGCCATAAACAACATTAGACTGACACCCGTAAAGCCTCTGAGAGTTAGCCGCTGTCATTGTCAATCCACCTGTCGGGCCTTGGGTCTCCATCTTCATCATGCCCAGTAGCAAGAAAACAAGAACCGCACGTGTATCACTATGAGCACATAAGTTCAAGAAGAGTCTCTGTAGAAGGCCTTTCCCAAGAGGCTGAAAACAAATGCTCAACGGTCATAACAATTAAGAAAAAACATTTACTTCATCATGTGTTTGGGTGATCAACTGATCATTACCTGTGCTAATCGTAGAAGCCTGATCAAAGCTTTCAAAGCATCAGCATCCAAAAGCGGGTCCCCTTCAACCTCCTTCACTTTCAAGCTTTCTAAAAACGCAGAAGATGCCCTTCGTCCTATTGTAACACCAACACCCCTATCGATTACCGTCTGCCTATCGAATCCCAACCCATTCCTCCTGTTGATAACCCTATGATGGTTTCCAAACAAACTACGAGCCTGATAGTGACTCATAGCTCTATCCCGAAGCATTTGCGCTTCCGCAAGTAACGGAGATGGCAATGCTGAAAGAACCGCCTCCGATGATGTCAATAAGACCTAAAAACACACAAAAATAATATAGTAACAGTATGCAAACAGTAAAGTTTCTAAATTTCAAGATGCAAGTATGCAAACCTCTTCACGCAGATCAGCTGGAAAAGTAGCTATAATTGAAGCATTATCCATATCCACAGGTTGGCCTTCGGCTTGATGTGCAACCCTTTGTGCACGCTGTTGAGCTAAAACTTCGGCTTGGATATCTGGAGGAAGTGCAGCTAAAAACTCGGGATCTATTTCTTCAGCTGTAGCAGGAATAGGTGCAGGAGCAGAAACCGGAGGTGGAGCTGATTGAGATTGTTGTGAAGCTAAGACTTCTGCCCTGAGTTCTGCGGGTAGTGCCTCTAAGAATGTTGGATCTATGCCATTTGTACTTGCAACAGTTTCATCTGGTTGACCAGTTTGACCGTCATCAATGTTGGCGTTCTGTTCAGATAATGACTCCTCAATGACACCAACTGAAGGTAACAAGTCCCCTCCAGCAACGTTCATATCCACATCAGCATTTTGGTCACCAGAATTCGGAACATTATTGCTTGTCTCGTCAACAGTTGCTGACAACTCCTGAAATTACCCGTCATATATAATCACATTAAAAAGGAATCATAGAAAAAGTTATACAATTGAACAAAGTAATAATCGAACTCTACCTGCTGCTCATTTCCTTCACCAACTTCCATGTTGTCGTGATTATCTGTGGACCCACTTGTCTGTCCTTGTGTTTCTTCAACATTTCCGACTATCTGATTAACATTTTGGTCATTATTATTATCTGGACATTCAGACTGCTGAGCAACGTTATCGGCAGCCTCTGCTACCTGCTGATTATCATTGGCTAAAGGAGTGGTTGTGCTTAACTGAGACATGAAATGCTCTTCTACAGCCTGTGCAATAGCAGCAGCTTGACCACCAGCTTGTGGTTGACCATCATCGGTCCACCGGCCATCACCTGGTCCTCTTCTTGCAGGTGCTCGTAACGACTCCAAACCGACAGAAAAGTCAGCCAGTGGCGGTGGAGCTCCACCGCCAACTCTGTCACCAAACACGGTAGATTGTACATGATCGAACGGAAGAACAGGAGTATCAAACATGTAGAAATGAGAAACATCAAAGCTCCCTCCGGATAAGGATTCCAAATCCCGAGATGAACTGCCACTGCCACCACTTGATGACCGCATTGAACCTAATTCACCAGACTGTGATGATGGTCTCAATAGAAGAGGATGCTGCAGACCGTTATTCCCGTCTGTACCCGAGGTTCTACTCTGATGGCGACGGCCATGGTCAAAACCGCCGGTTACCGGTCTACGAAGACCAAAAAGGTCATCAACATTGACGCCTTCAAATGGCTCTGCAGCAATGTCGATAAGTGCACTATCGGGTCCCGCTTGACCAAGTACACCATCAAGAGCCTCCCGCCATCTCACCTCAATAACACGGTTTTCATGGTAATCATCGTCCTCCTCCTCATCAACCATGTCATCATTATATTCATCACCTAATCCAGTTTCATCATGATCTTCGACATCTGTGTCAGCCAATGACATCAAAGCAGCACCATCCTCCGCTGTATCTTCATCCTCGTCATCATCCTCGTCATCCTCAGCCATGTCATCATCCTCATCACCAGTGTTATCGCCACCACCCCTACTCTCAACATGAAAAGTCATCTCGATTTGATCAGAATCTCTTAACACACCATCTTCCATCTCATCCATTTCAATCCTCAACTCCTGATCTGCAGGCTGGTCTAAATTCGATTCGTGATCACCTTCATCTTGAGTTGTTTCTTCATGATGTTGCTCAGCATCATCGGTATCAGTGATTTCATGTTGACCAACAACTGGTATCCGATTGACTGGAGTATCAACCGTCTGATTATCATACGTTGTACCCAAACTAACAGACTTTTTCTTCGATTCAGATAAAGCAAGTTGCTCCACTGCATTGGCGGCACGCGTTAAGCCCTCTAACGATTTAAGAATAATATTTACAACTTTTGGGGCATCGGGATGGTCTAAATCCAGCACCTGAAGGATGCTTGATAAACAAGGAATCAATCCTCCGTCAATCATTCCTTTAGCAATATCCGGAGAGCAACCAGATCCCAGTACATTACTAGCTGACGGATTTTTCGATAAAATCGAATAGACCAAATCAACAAAAGCAAGCACCCTTTTGTCAGGTAATAAAACGTTCTTAGATGAACTGCTTGCTGACATGGCAAATGAAGATAAAGCTTTCACAAGTACATTTATGACACGCCTACGGCCTTCGCTTGATCTACCACACAAAACCACCAAAAACCATGAGGCATTTTCGGATAACTTCCCTCTCCATTCATCAGATCCGGATATCTTATCTACAGAAGGATATAGAAGGTGATGCATAATATGATGTACAATCCCACCGTGCATTTCCAGATCACGTTTTAGAAGTATCCCAGCTGCATGTACATACATCAGAAGAATATCACTTAGCAATTTGAGGACAAAAGTCACTTTAGCTTCTGACAAGCTGTCGAATTCTTTCGTTGTATCATTGACCTTCATTTTACCCTTAATTACAGCAGAATCATCTACCTCCATCGCATCATCGAATTTATCGCAGTCTTTCTCGGGATTCAATGAAGGGTATTTCGTTACAGTTTCAAGCAAGTGATCAACAACCTGTGTGAGATTAGCAGGAATTTTTTTCTGGGCTTTGACGCACTTTATTGGCCCATCTTGAGATTTATTTTCAGGTACAGACGATGCTCCAATTTCAACACCTGAAGTTTTTGATTTATCTTTATCTTTTTCTTTCTCTCTTTCTTTGGGTAATACAACAACGGTTCTGCCACCCGTCGTGTCTAACTGGCATACAGATGTTGCTGCTTTCATGAAGATCTCACAATCTCGAGAAATAAGAGGTGCCATCGATGTCAAAAATACACGCGGAGGAACACGACCGCCATGGCGGCTGCCGCTTAAAGCCTGCCGTACCTCCAACTCCATTGCTGTTTGTAGTGTCTGAGGATCTTCAATGAGATGTCGAATGATAGCAGATGCTACTGTGTCATAACCAGGAAAGAAACACGTCTTTGGTATGCCGAAAAGATCAATCATGCCTCCGTTTTCAAGAAACTGTAAAGCAAGAGTGTGTGTTTTTGTCAAACGAGCACATAGTAATAAAACTGCTTGCATAACCGTAGCAGGGACGTGTTTTTTAATCAGATCACATGCAACGTTAACCACCCTGCTACCCTCTTCAACAGTCAGATAGCCAGTAGATTTACCAAATATCTTTTCAAACTTATTGCACTTTTCATCATCAACGTCTTCTGTTCCTTCTTTTCTATCAGATGATAGTTTGGGTTTGGATTGCAACAAATTGTCCAAAATAAGAAGCAAAGCGCTGATGCATTTTGGAACTAGAAGTAGCTCGTTTTGTGACTCGGTTCCGGTTAAAAACCTCATTAAAATGTCTATGGCTATTGAAACAACACTGTTATTCACAGCAATTTCTCTAGCAGTAATATCTTCAGCAACGATCAATGCTAATGTGTGCGATACTATACAGAGTGTACTCGTTTCCTTTGAAGTTTCCAGTGGGCAAAGTTTTAGCTGTTGGATAAGATACGATATCACTTTCGGGCGATCTTCTCCTTTATTTCTACTACAGAAAGTAACAAGCAGATCGGTTAAGGGAAAAGCCATTGAATCACTACTTTGAAACAACTTCATAGTAGCTGCAAGAATGTCATCAATAGGAGGCGTTGGTGCTTTGGCCTCCACTGTCTCTGTTTGACCATCGGTTGACTTTTCGGTGTTATTATCTGATTTAGGAGTCTCTGATGAGTTTCCTAAAGATAAAGCAAGTGCTCTTGCCAGTTCATCATCATCCTGTACAGGATCATCAGCATGAGTAAACAACCATTCCATCGCCATCTCAACATTATTTGTTTCAACCCTTCTTAACGCTTCCTCTGCTCTAGCCCTAGTAAACCCCATCTCTACAATGGTGGCAATAGTGGATTCATCAGGCGGTGGCGGCATGAGCCGCTGGTTAGCACCGCCAGCACCACTGCCATGAGGTCGTTTCGCATCACCAACACCACAGAATATATGAGTGACAAGTGTCACAATCGTAGTAATGAACCCAGGGTTACAACTTGGAAACATATGATGATTCCAGATAGGAAGTATTACATCAAGAACTTGAGATTGCAGCATTCGAACAAACGCTTCTGGATCTCGAGGAACCGGAAACAACCCGATTGATAACCCGACAGCCACCGGTTGTACAAGTAACTGAGCTTGAGATGTGGAGGTTGTCGGCAAAACAAAAGTAGAGTTAACGAAAAACTCCAAAAGCCGACAGTAACTCTGTAATGTGTCAAGTAGCCATTTACTGTGAGACAGTTTGTTTCCGTCGTTATTTTCATTTCCGGCTGTCGAACCAGTATACGGCAATGTCCATAGTAACTGACTTGTAGCTTCAAAAGTGTTTAGCAACTCCTTAAAGGTCCCCTGAACATAGAAGTTGTTTATCATGACCGTATAACAGATTCGCCGCCTATTATCAAACGTTAACGCTGACATGTGTTCCACCACTTTTCCAAGATAATGACACTTAACCGACAATACACTATCAAGACCCGAACCCATGGTGTACCCCGGGAAATTAAATGCTTCAAGATAGATCTTTGCTAATGCAGTTCCAATGTTCTTGGAAGCAGTACTTAGTGATCCACTTTCAGCCCTTCGACGATTTGATGAAGGAAATCCTTTTACTAAAGTGGTAAAAAAAGAACGTATGGTTGAAGCCAGTTTGTTAAGTGTTTCCATAACAAGAGCCTCGGGGCTTTTTTTCTTTATATCTTGTGAACAGCTTGTCTCGGTGTTGCTTATGGAAGCTTCCGGATCAATGTGTAATGCTTCTAGATGTCTGCTGGTTCTTCCTCTTATACGAGCTAGCCCGTGTCGGCTACGCCGACTGAACCCTTCACCAGACCGAACCACCGAAACAAAGTCACGTTCTAGACCCCAGTGAGGGTGTGAACTGTTCCGAATCGAAACTGGGTTCATGTACCTCACCATCGGCATGCTTGCATCATCGTCACTTGCAGCAATGGTAGCTTCAGTGTTATTAACATTAACACCAACATTTTCAGTCTCTGTTTTGTTACTCTGTTTTTCATCTGCTTTAGAATCACAATCTATAGAAACTTGCCAGAGTATTTCCCGATAAGCAACTCCAAGATCTCGCAACACGTCAGCATCAGAAGTCCCAAGCTCAGACACGAGATTTGTAGTCCCTTTCGATAAAGAATTAGAAAGAGACAAAATACCTTCAAGACTAGAGAGGCATCTTGACACCTTTGTTCTTCTAGAATCTTCTATCTGTGCAAGTTGCATGCCTCCAAGAGATGCAAGTAGCTCGTTCGTCACTTTCAAATGATCTTTCAAGAACGAACATAATGTTCTAGCGAGAGATGCAGAATGATGCGGAGAGAAGTTCTTAAATGCAATCGATATGCTCTGACCAATAGAAACAGACGAAGGCATCAAAGGTAAGGTAAATAACTGCAGAACAGCTTCGATTCCCTTTTTCTCCACAAATATACGACATGTGTCAGAATTTTGAAGAATAGTTTCAAGCAAACGAGCTAAATTGTTAACACAATCAGGTAGAAAAGACTCGACATTCAACAAAGACGTATCAGCAGAAGGTTCTGCAAGCGATTCCCCATCAGTTTCCATTGGAACAGAAGAAGAACTACAAGCTTCAGCAACTTCAGGTCCCGAACCGAGCTTCTCGATAGATTTTAAGATCTCAATCAGCATATCAACACCATACACACGTAGCGAAGAAGCATGTCTCATTAACTCATCAAGGCCACTAGACAATGAACTAGGAGTATCACCCATAAGGGCACGAAGATAACTTCGCGAAGTAAATATCTTCACGAAACACCTCAACGCATTGCGATCTTTGACAGCCTGGAGACCGTTATTGTTAAGACACAAAGCATCCAAACATTGGGGTATGCATGTTATAGCTTCAGCAGAACAAAGCACACCATCCATTATAGCATCTAGAAACGCAGACGGAAGTCCAGCTTGTTCTAAGATAGAATAACAAGTTGGGTCTTTATGAATCAGATCACTCATTACAACTGCCGACAATGAAAACATCCCACCCCCAAAATCTTTAGCCTTTTTAAAAATCACATGTAAACATTGCGGTAGCAAACTTTCTTCAGAGCCGTAAATACGAGCAGTGGTTCCAGGTGCGTATGTTCCAAGCGATATAGCGCGCAGTAACGCTTTCATTAACGACCTCCTGTGGTATGATACCAAAGCTTCAGAATAAACAGGCTGCATACCGTCCGATTCAGATTCAGTTGAAGTACTAGCAAATGTACCATTTTCAACATAAGAAACTTCTATTTTCAATCGGGAAATTGCGTCATCTAATCCACCGAGGTCTCGAAACAAAGCAGCAGCAGGATTACTGTAATCCATAAAAGCTTCTAGAACATGTACAGCTGTGCTGACTAGATGCAAATGCTGGGGATCTGTGTTTTTAAGAAGAGGCAAAAGGGTAGGTATAAACCCTGCTTCACGCATTGCAGAACATCCAGAAGAAGACGAAACTAAAACCGTAACCAATGAGAGTAGAGCCTCAGCAAACAGAACAGACGATTTAGTTTTACTAACCGCAGAGTCAATAGCCTTCTGCATGAGACTTGATAATATCCCACGATGTCCACCAGATGTGACAGCGGTCAACACGGTTGACTGGCGTGAACGATCTTGACTAAGAGCAACCAATGAAAACAGGCTTAAAATTCGAATTTTTTCGGGGACTGCATCTTCATAGCTCAAAAGTGTCACCAATTCGTTGATGAATTCAGGCTCGGTGTTAAAAAAAGAAACCAGATCATCAGTATCACCACATGCTTGAACAAGAACTATAAATGCATGTAAACGAATACACGTGTACTGTTGGCGAGCAGTGAAGGAACTAAAAGCCCTTGAGAAACGCAATCTTGTCAAAAGTGAGAACCTTAAATTACTCGGTACTTTATAATCTTGGACTAACCCGTGCATAAGTTCAAGATCGGATTTTTCACAAGTATTGATTTTCGGTAAATGGATTATTTGCAACCCTTGAGTTGACTTTTCAGCAGCAGAGTTTTCATAGAACTCAAAATGGAGAGTGCTACCCAACTCGTGAGCAACTGGGTCAGATACATTCTCTAGAGCACATGCAACCAATCCTAGCCCTTCATCTTTCCCACCCCAACCTTGTGCAAAAGCAAATAGCTTCAAATTTAGAGATGCATCTCTTATAATGTGTTTTCCAGTTGATTTCCTTAAGAACGATGATAGAGTTTGCAAACAGGCTTCAACCACATCTGCATCAGTGGAAGCCAGTAGAGAAGAAAGATGATGCTGCATGATAATAACCCAGGATTAATAAATACACAATATAATATAGACAGAGAAAAATATTAGACGCACAAAAAGAAAAGGAGGTAAAGCATTGAAGTGGCAATGGTTAAGTTTAAAGAACTTCAAATTTCTATAAATAGAATAAAAGGAGGTAAACCATTGTAAGATTATAACCTAACCACCTATAACCTACCATGCAATATTGTTCATACCGTTTATGATATTTGAGAACTTTTGGAATTTGAGGATTTGGCTTTTTTCGGTTCATAACTTTGTTTTTTTAATGTTTTTATTTGATTGCGCTTTTTTTTCTCGGGCCCTCGCTTTTTTTGCGCTTCTCGCCTAGGCGAGAGGCGAGCCCTATGCGCCTAGCGCATTTGATAACTATGGTTCATAGGATTGATTTCTAAAAATATACATATCAACTTGTAATATTAGTGGTTGTTAATCGCAATTTGACGGTGTACAATTTACTAGGCAAATTTAATGCTAAGTAAAAAAAAAACATAAGTAGTTGATTTTGTTACTGACAAAATAATATAAGAGTAAAGTACACGGATGGTCCCTGTGGTTTACCAAATTTTTGGATTTGGTCCCTAAATGCAAACTACAGGGACCATCCGTGTACTTTTGGAAAACTAGAGACCAAATCCAAAATTTAGGTTAACCACAGGGACCAATTGTGTACTTTACTCGTTATATAATAAGTCTTGGATTATGTAAAATTGTAAACATTTAAGTATGTAACAAAACCTTTTATGTAAATTACCTCTCTAACGAATGTGTAGATACACTCCAGATTGAGAATAACTGATTGATGAAGACAAGTTTCGAAATGTATATTTATCTCTTCTAATTAATGTAAAATGCTTAATTCAATTACTAGTTGCTTATCAAAGTGTTAAAGAGGATGATTAACTCTTCAGAGGCCAATAAAGAGACCTCAACTGATCAGCTCCTAAGAAGGGTTTCTAGAGCACTGTAAATAACATAAGTCAAGAACTTATAAAAAAAATTACCTCATATGAGCTATAGAAATGCTTATTTGTGCTGTTGTCCAAAATTATCCTTACAACACGCAAAATCTGCAGGACGGACTCCCTAGGGAAAGGAGGGTCGGACTCCAAGAAATCATCTTCAAGTTGCAAATCTTTCCTAGATTTTATGTATTTTTCGAAAAAGCTATCAAAGTGATTAAACAGATCAACCCAGTGATGGAAATCCCCCTGTATTTACGACAATAATCGCAATCGGTTCAGATATAGTCAATATTATGATTAAAATAAGATGGGATTGTAGAGGCACCTTGTCAAAGTCCCAGAAGAAGCTTCTTAAGGGCTCTTCAATATTTTCAAGTGGAGCAGCGATTACACCATCGATGAACGACTTAATTTTAGGAGGCTGATGCAAAATAAAGAGAGATTCAGATATATTACATGCGTCAACAAATTTTGAAGATATCAAACTATATAAAAAAAAGTAAACATGATCTGAAATCCAAGAACATTCGTAAAATAGAAATGGCATGAATGTTACACTCAGGAGATTAACGAGATCAAAGAAAGAAAAAACCGGTAAGTCAAATAGTAGCAGCAACTCAAGCAGGATTAATCCTAACAACTAGAACGACCTTAACTATTCACGCCAAACTTCCAGTCATTAGAAGTTGAATGTTCCACCGCCAAGATAACCATACAAGCAAAATTCATTAATCGTATAGAGATTTGAAGAAAAAGACCCCCAAGTTGTAACATGCAGCCACAAGGTGTTCAACCAGCAAGAAGATTTGCCCTATATTTCTTGCATGGTTTGCTTCAGAAACTGAACTGAATTGAAATGTTGTACACTTATTTTCACAAGCATTTCCTTCAAGTGTGAACACCATTGAAATGTATCACATGTTCATTTTAAAGGATCAGACTTTCCAATAAGGTTTATTCCTTCTCTCCCATAAGGGCCAAACCTATGCATAAAGTTTAAAGTTTCTAACTTCTAAGGAAATACCAACTCTTTTTCATATAATTTCTTATACAGGAAGCAAAACAGTCGCAAATGAAATGATTTAACACACTCAAATCAAAAAGATAAACAACGTGTCGTCAAGAAAGGTATATTATTTTTCCATCAGCATCTTACATTCTAGTTCAATTCAATTGCCTGTATGATATAATGGTATATAACACATTATTACACATTCATCATCCATCATCAAACACCGATGTACCGAATTATCATGTCAAGATCATACCTTCCATTAAAAGGATGCAGGAAGGGTTTGTGAACACAACCAAACATGCATTCCATGAAAAGCAATACATAATCATACAAATCAATCAAAAAAGTTACAGCCTGAATATAAGCACACATATACAAACAGACAATATTCCATTGATTCAAAATATCATACAACTGGATCATACATTAAATTAGTTAAAACATCATAACCGATCCAAATAAACAACAATTAACAATTAAAAAACCCTAAAACAATAAATAAAGTAATAAACCCTAATCCAATCAACAACTAACAATAAAAAACAGTAGAATTAACGGAATAACTGCACTAACCACTTCTGATTGCCTCCTTCTTCGCAACTTCATATTGAAATCAACAGAACAAATAGCATTGCACGCACAAAACACAAGCGATCCGTTCGTTTGATCGTATGGATAGTATTAGGTACAATCAATAAGTGACAGACAGAATCGAATCAAGGTTACGGAAATCAAGCGATTGTGGATTTGAGGGTTTCAGGTGAGGGTTTTTTAGGTGTTTGATCAGAGTGAAATTGAAAAGTGTTGGTGTGCGATTAATATTATAGATGTGGGGATGAAAGATAAGGGGAGAATTGGGAGAGAAGAAACAGGGAATTACTCAGTATGAAGCTAGTGTTGTTCTGGGAAAGAAGTTAATTGTTTATATAGTGCGACTCGGTTACGTGATCCGTTAACCATATGAAAATAACATGTTTTAATGTATCTGATCTAAAGTATTGCGGTTACAAAAGAAACAGAATCGAACCTGGGTTGGTTCGTTTAGTAGGTGTTCCACGTTACCACTACACCACCCTTACGTTTACATCAAGACTTAGCGGCGTCAAAACATACAATAACTCGAATTTATACCGTCGAATGTAAACGTATTATATTTGACCAGACTCGTTTAAAAAAGAATATGTTGAAACATAAATTTATATCGTTTACCTTGAAATGTGAATTTATACTAGCACGTACATTAAAATGTCAAAACGTAGATCAATTGAAAACATACGTAAAAACACGCATGAAAAGCGTATTATTTTTTAGCCTACTTGTTTTTGAAAAATATTACGTTGAAACATGAATTTACAACGTGGGTAAATTTGAAAAGGTAGAACTCAAAGGGTGAAATTGAAATTTTATAAAGTTTTTAGAAAGTGTACGGGGTGCAAATGTCAATTCTTAAAGTTTAGGAACTTTTTTTTGTCAAGTTATAAACTTTAGGGGTTGTTTTGTTATTTTATCAAGGACTGTCTTAATCAACTTGGAAACTTGAGGGTTGTTTTGTATTTTGGTCCACCGACCTTTTGTTTTAAGGGTTATATAAATTTATGGAAATAATAACCGAATCGGGTTGTAACGTAGCGGTACCAAGGTATGATGTAAGCTTGAAAGTGTAAGTTTTGTGATTGATAAAAAATGTATATTATAATTAGGATTACATGGTGTGTGAATTAGCTGATAAAAATATAATAATAAGATGAATAGTTTTAATATGTAAAATCATTTCTCAATAGTCGACAGAGACAAGTATGATCATATCTTTTGAATGTATCATCAAAAGAACATGCAAAGATTAGACATAAGATATGATTGTTTTATTTATTGTCAAGGTGGAGTACTGAACCAAAAGTTCTAGGTGGAGTACTGAACCAAAAGTTCTATATATGTTTATCCTGTGAGATTAATGGGGTTGTAATTATCAATGTGTCACCTAATATGCACTATCCATTTTATGTCGTTAGGGTAGAAAACCAAGAGTTCTTTTTTTTATTGTGAATTGATTCATGTTTCAATCACGTGAGATTAGTTGTAGCCTCTGCCTCTTTGTTTTATTTTGGTTTTTAAGGCAAAACTAACATTTCTATTAAACAAATCAGCGAGAGGTTAGGAACATACATAACCAAAATAAAAGGCAGATCTACAGCTGCGAGATTGCCATATAACACAAGCACTTAAAACACCATATCCTTGTTACATATTGTTTTAATCGAAAGGTAAGAACTATACAGCAACAACAACAATCATGCCAAAATCTCATCAGTAATAAGAGTTATTGTTGGGTCTAAAACGTGTAGTCTAATGTTATCAACGAATCAAGTGAACAAAGTCAACGCCATCAAGTCAAAGTCAACGCACAAGTCGACACGGGAAGATCGAAGAAAGATATGGCGTGTGGAAGTTCGAGATTCGATAGTTATAATGCTTTTGATAATTAAATATATTTTGAGTAGTCAAAATATATTTATTATCTTGTTTAATGAGTTTTCATGCTTAGTGCTATTTTTAGTAAGTTATTATCTCTAGGGACTTAATTGTAATTAGCCTAAAATGGTAAAGGCTATAAATAGAATGAGATGATTAGGGTTTTAGTTGACACACATTCTAGAGAGATTTGGGGGCTAATTGTATCATCATCATTGCAAATCATTCTAGTGAGTTTTATTGATATATTTTGGTGTGTTCATCTTGATTCTTATTCAAAACCAGATTTTTGGCTCGATTTGATCATTGCAAAACATACTGGCAGTTTTTCTTGTGCCCTGGTTAGTAAACAATAATAATAATATATAAAGAATTTGGCAAGTGTTGGCAATATGATCTTCTGCAGGAAAGTTCGGTGAGCGTCAGATTTTTCAAGGAAATCTGCATTAAATGGAACCTCCCAGAGCAAGAAATTTGAAGTTCGGAGTCAAAATGGCCCAAATTTTAGCAAAATTGTGAATATTACGAGATAAATAGTATTTTAAACAAAAATGGGTACGTTTTACGAGAAAGTTTGAAATCAACAAGCGAAATTAAAATTGTTTGAAATCACACTTTTGGCGGCGGAATTAAGATACCAGCGAAATTATAATTTCGCTGGTTATCAAATTTCACATATATATATATCCTTTTTTTAACCGTCATTTACTTTTAAACTTTTCAAAACAAGTCAAAAACGGTTTTCATCTTCGTTCTTGCTTATCACCGGACACTCTAATAAAAACGACACAAGATTCAAATCCACTCAAGATTATCAGGTAAGCTCCTTCACTCAATCACTGCTTTCACTTCTTGATCGGTTCGGATTAATGGTTCATGTTTCAAACATGGTGTGGGTTTCGGGTATGATTAACTCTATATTGTTCTTGATATGTTACAAGTCTGTTGATTGTGTTAGATGTTACAAGTATAAAACCGAGTAAAATCTGACATTACAATGTCTGCACACGATCTGATTCCTTTATAAACTCATGCCTAATCATTCGGATGTTAACCGTCAAGGGTTTAAAGAGGGTTTAATAAAAAATTTATGATGTCAGCGATTTTATGATGAATGTAGCGATGATAGCGAAATTAACCCTGATCGCGGAAGTTCAAAAGTCTCGAACGCGAGTTCGAGCAACCAGCAAAACAATCTATTTCGCTCATGTAGCGATCTAGTGCGATCTAGTGCGTTGCCTTCGCTGGTAAACCATTCTCGGAAACGAAACCATGTCGTCGCTAGGTTCGCTAGCGAATTTAACCCGGTACAGTTGCACAAAATCCGGAATTGATGCCGACATAGTTGACAAGGCCACTAGCGAACTCAGCGATGACACGAATATGATCAGTCAGCGAAGACAGCGATGATGACCTATCTTCGTTGTTGATCTAGACTCCGGATCTCGATAACCGGCACCAGTCTGTCAGCGAAGACAGCGAAGATGACCTATCATTGTTGTTGATCTAGACTCCGGATCTCGATGACTGGCACTAGCGAAGGCAAACCATGACCTGGCAGCGAAATTAAGCATATTTTTTTAATTTTTCAAATTATTTTAATTCTTTTAATCAAACATTTAATATAATCTCTTTAATTTTTTGTAAATACTGTTTTGTGCATAGTTTCTCGTGTAAATACCTATATTAAATTGCCTCGTTTTTCGTGACATATGCAGTATGGTGAAGAACCTCGAGTGGGATAAAACGTTGAAACATAATCAAAACATCAATCTTGATGAGGTGCCTCAAGATTTTGAAGATGTAGCTAGATGGGTGGGTTCCAGCAGAATCCGTTATGCTGTGGAAACAAACGCTAAGGTTTACAAGATTCACATACAAGAATTCTGGGAGAACGCAAAATCTGAGACTATCAACAACAAAAGAGGGATAGCGTCAACGGTTCGCAACAAAAGAGTAGAGGTAACTGAAGACAGGATCCGCCAGGTTCTGAAGCTACTAGACAATGATCAAGATCCGTTAAGCCTGAGCAAAGATGATATTCTGGATGGTTTTCGAGGAATGGGTTATGCTGGAGATTTCCGTCAAAAGAAAGAAATTAAGAGAGGAGGACTCACCAGAGACTGGAGATTCATCGTTCATGTCATTTCTATGAGTCTGGCTCACCGAAAGGGTGGTTATGATGGTTTGAACTTGGAATGGTCGGCAGCTATGCTAAATCTGTGTTTAAATCAGAAGTTTAATCTCTCTGGCTTAATATTCAACTATATGCTTGAAAATGTAAGTGGACCAACGTGGGCGATGTATCCAAGATTCGTTCAGATACTGATCAATGACCAATACAAGGATCTTCCAAACGATGGAGATCTTTACAAGTTTCACGTCCCCACAAGCCATCAGTTCACTGAAATAAAGACTAATGAATGGGTGCTGTTGCATGATTGGATGTACTGAGCTGAGAGATTGCCAATAGTAAAGGAAGCTTATAGAAAGTACAGGGAAGTTGTTCGAGAAAAACAACAACGAGCTGCTCAAGCTCAAACTGAGGCAGCTGCAAAAGAAGAGCGCTCTAAAGGAAAAAGGAAAGGAAAGCAAGCGGCTGAAGAGGAACCACCCAAAAAGAAAAGTGCACCGGAAAGAACTGAAAGATTTATAGGTGCAAGTATAAGGGCGGCCGAGTCAGAAGAACACCGCCAGCATATCAGGGATTTGAAAGACATTCACGCCTTGCAAGAAAAGGAGAAGAGAGAAAAGAGGTTAAAGCAAAAATAGATATCAGCCTCAGAAAGACCAGAGACTGTGACTGAGGAAGTTCAATCGTTGAATGATTTCGTAGATGCAATGATTGTTGACCCCGATGAAGCCTCAGCAAGCAAGGGCACCTCCAAAGTGTCTCCTGTGAAGCCAACGAGGGTTTCAAAGCCTCCAGTACCTCCACAAAGGGTTCGTCCCTTTCAAGAACTCTACGACAAACTGATCAAAGATACCGGTCCTCAGTTGCCAAAGAAATCTGTCTGCTGAAAAATCAAGTAAACGACACGAACTTTCTGAGTGAAAAGATCAAGGATCAAAAGGAAAAAATCACACATCTTTGAAAGATCGGATGAAAAACTTTCAATCCAAATCTCCCCATGTGAAGCCGGTTTCACATGAATCAAAGATGAAAAGGACCAACGCATCAAAACCTCAATCTTTTCCTCCGGGTCTTAAACATAAGATTGTTTCAAACTTTAAATCTTTTACAAACAAAATTTTTAAACCAACACAAGTTTGGCGAGTCAAACAAGTGGTTGTAAAAGAAATCAATGAGGGAAAAGATTTGGCATATCGGGAGGTTTATTATTTTGATGAAAGGGGACAACCCAAGACTACGATGGCTTGGGTTCCACTCTCTAACTGAATTGCTTATGAGTGTAGGAACATCCAAGGAGGACTGTTAGTAACACCGGTTATTATCAGTGGTTGTTCTAGATACAAGTTGGGGAAAATCACATGTTTGGTTATGGTATCTAACCTGGTTGCACACTTAACTGCACTGTAACACACTCATTTTCTTGTTGACATATGCTTTTGTGTGCCTGATGTGGAAGACTTTATTTTGTAAATACATGTTTTATAATTTTTACTTTTCAGTAATTGATTGTACATAAATAAAATTTTAGGGGGAGTATTAAAATACTTCCTAGACCATGAGATGTGATTATTGCAAAAAAATCATGATCTTATATGAGAAATAATAGGAACTAACTTGATTATGTCTTCGCATGAATAGGATCTGATGGAGGATATGGCTCCAAGTTAACGATATGTCGGTAGGTTCAGCATTTCAGACAAGTAAACTACATCTTGGTGATAAAGATAAAGTCTACACAAAAATTCTGGATTTCCACAGCATTATGCATTCTTGTGGGTAACACGTTGCGGCATATGGCTTAATGGTCTTGAATCTTGTGTTGACAGATTGCCAAAGTCTGATATTTCGGGTCTTTATATTGGTATTTCATTCGGGGATATCATAAGTTGTTCTTCTGCTGCATCCAGATACATGCTGACCTAGACGCTATGATATCCTTTTAATAATAAGTGCCTTTAAAAAAAAAGGAGGCCAAACCCTTTTCATAATAAGTGCCAAATTTGGCCAAAACCTTAGATAGATTAGTTTGGTCACTCTGCTGTACGGAAGTACTGACCTGTTCACCAAACTATCTGTCTTAGCCCTCGATAGTTCTTGGGATCTCTTTTATACGAAAGTACAGACCTGATCTCCGCTCTATCGTTGAAGAGAATTAAACCAATATACTCACCCGTTATGAGGAATCTTTGTGCATACCTTGATCGCGGGGGTATGTCCTGACGTGGGACTCACGGGCGTAATGTTTTCTATTCTAAATAGCCTGTGTGGGGGCCATCGAATTTTTGTCAATATTTACCAAAACATGATAACAAGTTCACCGGATGTATGTCGAAAGAATGGTGCATGGATTTAAGCAGACAAACATACCAGCAATCGTTCTTGAGTCGTAGTTATCCTAAAGAAATTTGAAGTGTGACTAGGCTTTTCAAGTTGGTATGATCTTGTATTTGATCAGCTCTATATCTCAAAGGTTGAAAGATAAAAAAAAGTTAGAAAAAACCTAAAATCCAAAAATATTTTGATTTGTGTACAGTTGTTTTTCTAAGTCTTCCATATCACATCAATCGTGTCTCAAACGCTTGAGATACACTTTCCATTGCACAATACAGATGGATACGGTTTTGTCTGTACTTTGAATCAGTCTAAAAGAAAATGTGGAGTTGTGTTTATGTCTGTGAACAGGTTACTTCGACTATTTGCTGCAATGATGGCCGATCATCAATTGAGCAAGATACCAGACCAAAGCACTTGTTTCCTGAAGATTGCAGAAGATACCGAGCTACGAATCCTCCTCCTACATCTTCTGATTCACTCAAGCAAAAGAGAGTTGGAAAAAGTTGTTCCTGATTGTCAAAGATGATGCATGCAAAAGGGGGAGCTTGTTAGTTTAAAGTTTTTACAGAGCAAAGTGTCAAAAGAAGATCTTCAGTGAAGAATATTTGGAAAGCATCAGTCTAGGGGGAGATTGTTGGGTCTAAAATTGAGACTGAAGCTTGCCAAATTGAAGATTACAACACGCATGAAGTTGACGGTTCTAAAGATGACGCAAGAGTTTGATAACATTAGCCTAAGGGGGAGATTGTTGGGTCTAAAACGTGTAGTCTAATGTTATCAACGAATCAAGTGAACAAAGTCAACGCCATCAAGTCAAAGTCAACGCACAAGTCGACACGGGAAGATCGAAGAAAGATATGGCGTGTGGAAGTTCGAGATTCGATAGTTATAATGCTTTGGATAATTAAATATATTTTGAGTAGTCAAAATATATTTATTATCTTGTTTAATGAGTTTTCATGTTTAGTGCTATTTTTAGTAAGTTATTATCTCTAGGGACTTAATTGTAATTAGCCTAAAATGGTAAAGGCTATAAATAGAATGAGATGATTAGGGTTTTAGTTGACACACATTCTAGAGAGATTTGGGGGCTAATTGTATCATCATCATTGCAAATCATTCTAGTGAGTTTTATTGATATATTTTGGTGTGTTCATCTTGATTCTTATTCAAAATCAGATTTTTGGCTCGATTTGATCCTACAATTATTGATAGGGTTTATGAGGATGAGCTGTAACAAATCATACATTTATCCCAAAGGTTAGAGATGTTGCTTCTAGAGAGACACATTATGATAGGGTTAAACCAGAGTAAGAGAGAAACTAGGGGTGAAGAAGATTGATAATATCTCTGAATGATTTATTAATACGTAGAAACAATTATAAATACTGTAATGAGTTACAAGGAGCCCCCTTAACTAATGACAAAAGACATAATAATACCAAATGTTTAATTATTAATAAATACCATAACAATACCCCATTCTTAACCACTTTTTGACCTCAATAAGTGAAATCTGGGAACCGAATCTTCATTTCATCCAAATACTCCCAAGTTGCCTCTTGAACTGTTTGATCTTTCCAACGAATTAATACCTTCATTGCCGCCTTACTTCCACGCTTTACTAACTTCCTCTCGAGCACTTCTTCAGGCCGTAAGCGAAACCGTGAATCCACCGGAATGGGCAGAATCTTGTCGGGTGGACCCAGAGCTGGTTTTAGGAGTGACACATGAAACACCGGATGAATTTGCGCCTCGTCAGGAAGGTCCAACCGATAGGCTACCTGACCAATCTTTTCCACCACCAAGAACGGTCCAAAATACTTCGGGGTGAGTTTGGAGTGCTTATGAACACGCATAGAATTTTGCATATATGGGCGCAGTTTAAGATACACCCAAGTGCCCACCTCAAGTTCACGTTCTGAACGTTTTTTATCCGCTTGTTGTTTCATTCTGTTTTGAGCTTTGGTCAAGGATTGTTTTAGTAACCTTATTGTTGCTTCTTTATCCATTAAAAACTCATCAAGCTCCCCATTACCTGCATCTTTTTTAATATAAGGAATATAGAGTGGGGGCGGATACCCGTATAAAGCTTCAAACGGAGTCATGTTGATCGATGAATGGAAAGTAGTATTGTACCACCACTCGGCTAACGGAACCCACTTAGCCCATGTGTACGGTCGCTCCATCACCATGCAACGTAAATAACCCTCCAAGCACCTGTTAACCACCTCGGTCTGGCCATCAGATTGAGGATGGTAGGCTGTTGATAGGTTAGCTGCAATACCTTGTAATGATAAGAATTCCTTCCAAAAAGTACTCATGAATATCGGGTCTCGGTCAGACACAATAGAACTAGGACACCCGTGGAGCTTATACACATTATCAATGAACACTTGAGCCACATCAGCCGCTGAAAATGGATGTCGAAGCAATATAAAGTGACTATACTTGGTAAGTCGGTCGACTACCACCAATATTGTATCCTTACTGTTAGACTTGGGAAGCCCTCCGATAAAGTCCATAGAGATGTCGGTAAAAACCGTGTTAGGTATGGGAAGCGGTTGTAGTAATCCTGGTGACGCCACATTCTCGTGCTTGGCTCTCATGCACACGTCACAACCGCGTATAAACTGTCGAACCATCTTTGTGATTCCCTTCCAAAAGAACATGCCCTTTACCCGTTGCGTTGTTGCATGAATTCCCGAATGGCCCCCAATTGGCGAGCTATGGCACAAGTTCAAAATATCTTCACGAAGTTGTCTGTCCACTCCTACTACCAGTTTGCCCCGTTTTGTCAACCATTCCCCATTCCATTTAAAGTTGGCTACCACCTCACCATTTTTTAATTTGGTCACTATTTCCTGGAGTTGGTCATCTTTTTGTTGACTAGTGATGATTCGTTGCATGAGAACAGGTTCAAAGGAGTTTATAGATGTGGTGAAAAGTGATACCCCGTGCACCCGAGATAATGCGTCAGCCGCTACGTTCTCTTTTCCTTTTTTATAATCTATAGAGTAATTGTAACCCATCAGTTTAGCGAGCCACTTGTGTTGGAGAGGCGTCGTCACCTTCTGAGTTAGCAAATGCTTTAAACTTTGCTGATCAGTACGAATGAGGAATTGCCCGGTTACAAGATAATAATGCCACTGTTTAACCGCCATCAGAATCGCCAATAACTCCTTTTCGTAGACCGATAAGACTTGTTGTTTAGGAGATAATGCTTTGCTAATAAAGGATATTGGGTGTTTGTCTTGCATCAATACCGCCCCTAGTCCATAAGCTGATGCATCAGTTTCGATAACAAACTGCTTAGAGAAGTCTGGTAGGGCGAGCACCGGGGCAGATGACAGGGCCGATTTAAGCTGATTGAACGCGAGCTGGGCTTCTTCATTCCACCCAAAAGCATCCTTTTTTAATAAGTCGGTCAATGGTTTTGCAATGATACCAAAGGATCGGATGAACCGTCGGTAGTAGCCGGCCAATCCTAAAAACCCCCGAAGTTGCTTAAGCGTTTTGGGTGGTGGCCAATTGGCGATTGCCTCGACTTTAGAAGGATCAGTACTAACCCCTTCACTCGAAATAATATGTCCCAAATACTCGATTGCCTTTCCTCCAAAAACACATTTCGATTGCTTAGCGAATAACTTATGCTCTCGCATTAACCGAAGGACTTGCTTGAGATGGAATAAGTGTTCTTTGTTATCTCTACTATAAACTAGAATATCATCGAAAAATACTAGCACCCCTTTTCTCAAAAGTGGCTGAAAGATGTGATTCATAAGTGCTTGAAAGGTCGCCGGAGCATTCGTGAGGCCAAAAGGCATTACAAGAAATTCATAGTGACCTTCGTGTGTACGAAACGCTGTTTTGTGGACGTCCTCCGAACACATGCGTACCTGATGATAACCCGAGCGCAAGTCGAGTTTAGAGAACACCGCTGCACCCCCGAGCTCATCCAATAACTCTTCAATCAGGGGAATCGGAAATTTATTTTTTACCGTTGCTTCATTTAACCTCCGGTAATCCATACACATCCTCCACTGGCCATCCTTCTTTTTAACCAAGACAACCGGTGCAGCAAAGTCACTTTGGCTATTGCGTATGATACCCGCTTCCAAAAGTTCGCGGGTTGTTTTCTCGATAACATCCTTTTGTACCGTTGGGTACCGGTACGGACGTTGACTGATCGGCGTTGTACCTTCCTTCAAAACTATACGGTGGTCAAACTTGCGCTCTGGCGGTAAACTAATGGGGGTTTGGAACACATCACTAAACTCAGTTAAAAGGGACTGCCATATGTACTCATCCTTCCCTGGTACTATCTTAGATTCAAAACAAGGTACATGAGGTTGTGTAAGTTGTAAACTAAACAACTGTGAAGAATTTGCCTTAGATTGTTTATGTATTATGGACCCCATTTTTTCCCCAGAACACACCAAGAACTTGTTATTCTCAATCCCCTTAAGCTCACAAGACACCCCATCTATCTTGAATTTCATGGTCATCTTTTGAAAATTCCACAAAATATCCTCTAGGGGAAATAACCACTGAACTCCCAGAATCATGTCATAATTTTCTAAATTGATAAGGAGTACCTCGGTCGTGTACCATCTTCCTTCCATCGTCCACTGAAACTCGGGACAAACCTGAGTACAGTGAAGTTGTTTGCCATCGGCCACACCTACCTTAATCGGTGGGATGTCCTTTACTGGACATTGAAGTCTTTTAGCCAACCTGCTGTCAATAAAATTATGTGTCGAACCCGAATCTATGAGGATATGGAGTTGTCGTGTCCCCATTGATCCCATAACCCTCATTGTCGAGTAAGAAGGTAACCCGGTTAACGCGTGTATTGAAATCTGAGGATCTGATTCTTGTTCTTCAGTAGTCGGCGTGACATCCTCTCTGTCCTCATCATCGTCCACCTCAATAATAAAAAGTTGATTTCTGGTACACTTATGGCCCGGTACAAACTTTTCGGTGCACCAAAAACACTCACCTTTTGATCTTTTTCGTTCCAGTTCCTTACTGGTTAGGCGGCGTGGATTGTTGGTAATAGGTTTAGTAGGTTTCGAATATGGAGCTGGTAGTAGAGGTAATTTATTTGCATTCATAGGTGGTGTAATACGCGTTGTCTCTTGGGTTTTTAGCGGTGCCCCTTTACTGGTAAGGATGGAGTTCATCAGGTTTTTGTTGTTAATGTTTTGAATTCTCGCCAACCCGTATGCCTCGTGTAGGGTTCGAGGCTTGAACATCTTCACCGGGCCCTTAATCTCTTGTTTCAGCCCCTTCAAGTAGAGGCTTACCGCCTGTTCTTCACTAATCGTAACCTTGTTGAGTAGCCTGTCAAAATTCGAGTTATATTCCTGCAAGTCATCTTCCTGGTTGAGAGATGCTAACTCTTCCATAGCATCCTCGAACATTGCATTAGAGAAACGGGCTGTGATGGCTCGTACATAGTCCTCCCAAGGTAACTCGGTTATGGGCGTCCCCCTGATTTTCATGTAGGCTTGGTGCCATTGAATCGCGTCCCCCTCGAAGTGGACGACGGCACACTTGACTTTCAAGTTCGCTGGTGTCTCGTCAATCGAGAAAAAGTGCTCACACCGGTATACCCAACCCTCGACATCTTCGCCCTTGAATTTGGGAAATTCGATTTTACCCACTCTCATCGGCCGATTGTTGTTGTTTTGGTCATGGTCGCTAAACGCACCCGAGTAGCGGTCCGAACCAGAGTTCTCGTTCGCCTTCTTCAAGAGTTGTTCCTGTTGGTTCATCATAGCCGCAAGAGAAGCCTGAAGTTCAACGATTGCCTTCTCATGCTCCTTGATCGATTTGTCTATGTCTTGGTTCCTTGTGTTGGTCATGGTTGAAATTGAATCCGAAAGGGATCGATAGAGAGCTCTGATACCCTTGATAGGGTTAAACCAGAGTAAGAGAGAAACTAGGGGTGAAGAAGATTGATAATATCTCTGAATGATTTATTAATACGTAGAAACAATTATAAATACTGTAATGAGTTACAAGGAGCCCCCTTAACTAATGACAAAAGACATAATAATACCAAATGTTTAATTATTAATAAATACCATAACACATTATTAAAGCTCTGTCTGAACACGAAAAGTATACAAGCAACGTGGATGTTCTTCACATGGAACCTAGACCGCGACAAACAAAAAGAACTAAAATGGCTAAATATATTATTATTATTATTATTATTATTATTATTATTATTATTATTATTATTATTATTATTATGATAACAAGAACAAAAACTAATAAAAAAGTATGATCGTTTAGAAAAACATTATATAGACACGAAGACAAAATAAAAGTAACATAAATGATAAGAACATGATTAACTATTTTTCTCATATAGTTTATACTTCTCCAATGCATGAATTTGGCATCCATGCTTAATTGGATGAAGTTCCTTTCAAACAAGACTTAGATTATTAAAGGTGGTTTCATTGGATGTACGAGGATGAGTCCTGACGGTTTTTAGAAGCATCAATAACAAAGCTAACCAAAATTGATCATGTTATTATGTAGTTTAAAAACAAACATTTTAGGTAACAAGCAAAAAAAAATGTAAGTTAGGATAGTTTATGTCGTCACTGGGATGATAATCTTAGTTCCCTTGACCCTCATTTTTCTCGTGCATTCTCATTTTGCCTATTTTCTATCCCGTGCTATATGAGTTCTTTTTTTTTTTTTTTTGAAAATTAAAGTATATTGAAGATATTTAAGATTAAAGTTTTAATATAAAGTTAGATTGAGTAACCTATTAGTGTAAAAATAAAAAAATGTAAAGTTTGTTATTGTAAATTAAGATTAAGCATACTTTGATATATACTAAATAAGGGTTAGTGCTAAAAAATATCAATATACCCTATATCATAAAGATGGTTAACACGTCCATAAACAATCAAATACACTTTAAATGACTTTTCTTTAAATATGCACTCAAAGAGATAAATCATAAGTGCAAGGTAACTATAGTTTTATTATTATTATTATTATTATTATTATTATTATTATTATTATTATTATTATTATTATTATTATTATTATTATTATTATTATTATTATCATTTGTGTTTGCTATAAGAATTCTAAAGGTACATGATGAATACCCAAATTGGAATAAAAATTAAGAGTCAAGTTGGTTGTGTAATTTTTTTTTTAAATTCAAGTAAAATGAAATGATAACATATTTTATATAACTTTTCAATATTTAAACTTTCTTTTATTCAGTTGGAAGGAAAGTCAAAAAAGCAAACAAGATTCTTTTCTTAACCAACAAATTCATTGAAAAGAACTATAGATAAAACTATACATTATACAAGCAAGAGATGATGATATCAACCTCCAACTCACCTTATTTAAAGGCCTATGAACTTCTGAAGGATATGAAGGGATCAATTACCTCTATAGGATTTTACATTTATACCTACAAAACTAAAATTTAAATATATATTAGAGGTGGGATAACGCTTAGTGACCATGAGGTCCTGGGTTCGATTCTCACAAAAGGGTTTTTCTCAGATTTATGGGTTTTCTTCAGAATTGGTGTAGATGGATATGATCAGGTGGTTCCATTGATGGCACGATGATATTCCAATGGTACGTCAGTGAACCAAATTTATAAAAGTAACTATTTATTTGGAAAACTACAAATAAAATAATAATAATGGGGTGAACATGACGTGTCTTTTACATACATAACATTCATGAGCATATTTTCGCTAGGAACATATTATTTTAAAATAATAATAATTCAAAATTATGCTCAGTTTTGAAAATATAACGTCCGTTATGTATCGTAAAAATATATAAAAACAAAACATATCTATATGAACATGTGAAGACAAACTTGTATTTATAAACCTGATGTCTAAATAAACTCGTATTCATAAACCGCATGTCTTAATAAAAATCTCAATCGTAAACCTGCTTTACCTTTTCCCCCATAATTTTCCTAATATATGTTATGTGGTACACACGGTAAGCAAACTCAAAACTTTGTATTCAGGACAAGTAATATGATTAGTCGAATATTTTACGTTTCACCTTAGATTTGATATGAGTTTAAGACAAAAATTCGGGTAATGAGCATTCTAACATGAAATTTATAACCACAAAATGATCTACGGGTATCTTAGGGGTTGCCCGGGATATCCCTCAACTTTCAAGGCGAATGGTAAAGTGCAAATCTTGTTTCTGATACCCTTAAACAAATATTAGGATGCCCTTAGCTAGGGTCGGTGGCAAGCTGTGTAAGTTGCGGTGGAAATCAAAGTGAAGAGGACTAGAGAAAAATGTTTTTTTTTTTTTTTTTTTTTTTTTTTTTTTTTTCAGGTGAAGAAGTTTGTTAACTCGTAAAAAAGAAGATGACTTGAACGATATATATAAACAAATAATATTTTATATATACTTTACAAAGGAAATAGCTGGATCTGAAATTAGAGTGAAAGTCTTTTGTTATACTATTGCTTTATTATTGTTAATTATTGTCATTATTTATTCACTCTTAATACTTAACTAGGAAAATTCTATCATGCGTTGCAGCGGAAATTTGGTCGGTATTGATTCAGTTCAGTACAATCCAATGACTTAATATAGCAACCGAAAGAAAAACCCGAAAAGTAAAGTCATAATATGACCAAATATTAACAACCGAAAGATTAGACCCAACAAACCAAGTCATAATAGATTGGGAGTTGGCAACAAAGTTCATTTTTCCTGCAAAGAGTAGGAAGTGTTCTAAGGGTGACATGTGTCATTTAGAGATTTCATATTAAAGGGTATAAAGATAATTGAATAATTAACTTATTTATGGAAGATTTATTTTTTAAACAAAATAAGGAGATTTTTAAGGAAACAACATATCTTTTAAGAATTCAAAATTGTTAGTTACTTATAATACAAAGAACGTATACAGAACAAATTAACATGACAATGAACAAATTCTTGATGCTATGTTTTAGCAGTTATTAGTTAGTGACGTTGTGTTTTATCAGTTACAAGTGTAAACAACTTACTTTAGATTCTGTATAATACACCAATATAAATAACTTACATTCCGTATAACACACCAGTATAAACAACTTGCATTCCATATAACACACTAGTATAAACAACTTAGATCCCGTATAACACACCAGTATAAACAGCTTACATTCAATATAACACACTAGTATAAACAACTTAGATTCCGTATAACACACCAGTATAAACAACTTTGATCGCTAGTATAACACACTAGTATAAACAATTTATATTCCGTATAACACCAGTATAAACAGCTTCGATCTCCAGTATAACACATCAATATAAACAACTTAGATTATGTATAACACACCATTATAAAAGCTTGCATTCCGTATAATACACTAGTATAAACAGATAGATCGCAAAAAAATAAAAATAAAAACGTATGAACATTTTTTGGAATAGATTATAGTGTTGTTGTTCTCCATTGTTTGAATGTTCTTGAATCATGTTGGAATGAACCTTCTTTAGTTTGGATGTCTAGATCCATAATTTTAGAGATTGGTGGTTAATTAATGATGAAATGGCTAAAATAAAGGAACTGATGGTACTTTCTTTATTTAAAACACGATTAATGACACCAATGCCCATCGCCCATTAAATGAATTAATAATTAAAACACAAATATTACAAAAATGCCACTCAACTAATCTCAACCATTGATCAAACACATCCAATGGCACAAAATACTTTCTACACTTTGTAGAAAAAACACACTTTGTAGAGGAACCTCACCCGTCATAATATGACCGTAAAGTCATAATATGACCAAATATAACAACCGAAAGATTAGACCCAACAAATTAAGTCATATATGACCAAAATGTGATCGACACATATTGATCAGTCAAAAACTATAAAAAGACAAATATTAGTAACAATTCCTATATTGTTGGATTTGACATGGTGTTGATACTGTTTGGACGGTACTAGTTCCACGCACCACAATACTGATATGTTACCCACACTAGTGATATCCTAAGAAAGACTATAACAAAGTTGTTCTACCTTGGTTTCCAAGCCTTTTAATGACAGATGATGTTAGCACATAAAAAGACAAATAATTTAAACAATTTTTTTTTCAAGTTTTCATAAAAGAGAAAATCATAACTTTTCTTCAACTAACTTGTAACATTTCTTATTTTATAATAGTTTTTAAGCTAACTGTAGGATCGGTTTTCACTCCGTAACGATTGCGAACCGAACGTATGACGTGCAGAATCCGTACACGAACGTGACCGAACACAAGATCGTACAATTAACGTGATTCTATTGATCAATAAGACGATTACAAAGCACCGTGAATCACCTTTCTCTCTCTAGACTTTCTCTCTCTAGATCTAGATCTCCAAAGCTCCAAAATGACAAAAGTCTCTAAAGAAAACCCTAAGTCTTCTATTTATAGGCATAAGGTATAAGGATTTCTCCTTATTTACAATATTGCCGCCTTGCCCATTTTATCTAAATATTACTATAAAAGCTCTAGATTTCTTCAGTGTCTTGCTACGATTCTGATTGACGGAGACGATAGACATATTGCACTAACAGACTCCCCCTTGGATATTGTCGCAGTCAATCTCGTAACGTCTTGTCTTTTCTATCTCTCTCTGAGTCTTCTTGAAGGTGTGATATCATCAGCAACCACAAACTCCCTCTTTCTTGAACAGAATCCTCATGGATCTGTCTTTGGCTTCAGCTCCTCCTTTCGTTAGACTCTTTCTTCAGGCTCCCCCTTTCGTCAAGCTTCCGTGCTTTTGGGATCGACACCTGGCTTTCCGGATACAAGCTCCCCCTTGCGTCGAGCTCATCTTCAAACTCCCCCTTAGACTCGGCTATCGGGATCGTAGTTTGGTAAAACATCTGCAAGTCTCAAACATTGACAAGTAAAACATTTTGAATGTCCTGGCTTTCTCAACATATGCTAAAATATTTTTACAGTGAAAGCATTTTCAGCTGTCAAGGAATTGTAACCAGGCTCTTTTAAAACTTTTTAAATCAAGATCTGGCTCTAAATATAAAAATATGAATATATCCAGGATTATTTGATTCTCTCCCCCTATCAAAATACTATAAAGATTTGACGATATTAAGAATCCAACAACGAAACCTAGCTCTTTACAACTGATTTTAACACATTAAGAATCCAAATCCCTCACCGTAAATCATCCAAGTCCAAATTAATGACCTTGGAGATATCACAAACTGTTTTTGATTTTTGATTTAAAAAAACTTCAAGATTCAAATTAATGAACTTGTTTATTCTCAGAAACACGATCAACATGCTCAGATTTTGAAACTCAGCATTCAGACATCGGTTGTCGAAAATAAATCAGAAATCAAAATCTTCTTGGAATTTTCTGAAATATAAAGCAGTAAAGAAATATTTACAGACAATATTTTTTGTCTGAGTTTGCATCAGAGGATCATATCAGTTTATGACAAATCACTAGCACCGTTGAGCTTCAAACACTTTAAGTTCTAAACGATTCACTTAGATTGTCAGTATACTGGTCCACTTAAATTTTCACACAAAGTTCAACTGTTTCGAGATATGAATTTAGTGTTTTAAGGACTTAAACTTATTCGCGTGTCCCACCTCAGAATATACTCCCGTATCAAAATTCCCTAGATTCAGTCTTACAGGTGAGTATACCAATTTGATATCTGTACTCTGGGTTAGTGCGAGACCTTGAGAGCTCAGGTATGAACTTCCGTTCAGTCAAAGAGATGAAGGCTCGACTTTAGGTGTGTTCCCTTTAGGGAATCTTTTCTTCAACTGCAATTGATTCGTATCTTTTGATATTTTATCAATTTTTATGCAGAGGATGAGCTTTAAAAGCGCGTAAAGTATTATACGAGGTCTAGGCCATTGCTTCCGCAATATCAGAAGACCAGGTATAATACCCCAGATATCAAACAGTATAAAGACCTAGTATCTTAGAATCAGGCAATCTCTCAAACAAGATTTCGGGGGTTACCCATATATCCGAGAGATGTTCCCCACGAGATAAGCAAGTATATGATATTTAAGTTTATATCTCGAAAACAATCTACTAAGCGTGTAAAACCTACTGGCATATCATCAGTGAGACCGTTTATCACATTTTATGTCACACGCCAACCGATGGCGGAATCATCGGGGCGCGGCACTGAGCGAAACAGATTGTCCAGAAGTTTCCATAACAACTATATTTACCAAATATTTAAAACAACACGCCCCATACCATGTCATAAATGATAATACAATTATTACAGAAAAGATCTAGTCAAATTGTTCTGTTCTGACAACTCAGATTCTTATTACAGACAATTGTTTATTGTTGACCTAGGTCTTTCCTAGCCTCGATTTCACAGCAAAGTAAGCAAATAAGCATCCTAAGCACATGTCACATACGTTAAAGTAAAAGTCAATACATATAGTGTAAAGGTGAGCATACAAGTTTAATAGATATAATAGAGTTAGAAATCGATTACGCATAACCAGCACGTACACAGTGTGAAATGAGGCATGTTAGTTATCGACATGAACCTATCGATACCAATGACTGCGGGTTGACTACCCAAGGCAGTTCACGATACACACTCACCACTGTGAGCTATGTAACTAATTGTCCTTAACAACCCCTGAGTAAACAGGTGCTGAGTCCAAACTATAGTACTATCGTTGCTAAGGTAGGTAGACAGCATTCCATGTGTAAACATAACAAACAAGCATTCATTAAGTCATGTATAACATGCGATAACGGTTAGCGTTAAAAGTATTGCGTAGTGTGATTGATGTGATTTAGAATAAGTAAAGTATGTAACACCCAAAAGTGCGTAAAGCGAAAAGGGATCAAGTATACTCACATCGATTGATGGATTGAAGGGAGCGCTAAAGAGTAGGGTTAGCCTGATCAAAACGATAGCATAACGATAAGCGACGCGTAAAACGTTACAAGTGTTAGTGGGTCGGACGGCAGTTTGATCGGATGGTAGTCCGATCAGACAACCGGTCGTTCGAGTGACAGTCCGCTCGGATGGTCATCCGATTGGGCGACCTTTCGAGTGGATTGTTTCTTCCTTTGGGAAGGATGTGTTTGTGTACGATGGTTTGACTTTTGAAGTTTTTGTTGTAGCATTTTGAAAACATAGAAGTATCTTTGCCTTTCAGGTCGGTCGATTGGACGGTCGGACGGTCGTTCGATCAGACGACAACCCGATTGCTTGGACACCTTAGTGAGAACAAGTTCACCGCAGTATGTCATTTGATCGGATAGTAGTCCGATTGGGTGGCAATCCACTGGTATTGAACATGTTGAAAATTGTTTAAGTGTTGAAGTTTAAATGTCACATGCTCAATCGGTAATCCGATCGGATGGTAGTCCGATCGGACAACAGTTTGTTCAACGTTCAGACTTCAAATGCTGGTAAACAGTCTAAGTGTGGGACCGAAGGTGTAGATCAATCGAGTGACAACCCGTTCGGATGACAGTCTGATCGGGCGGTAGTCCGATCGAACGGCATTCCGTCCTGGTCGTTCCGTTCGTCTTACACTTGGTGGTTTTGACAGTTTGTCGTTTTATCGAGACGTCTTGAGATCATGTTAAGCAACAGAAATCACGTCAATACTTGGTACTCCTGATCGGACAGGAATCACCCAAATCCAACCAGTAAACTGTTCGAGACGGATGTAACAACTCTCACCAAAATTATTAATTTATTATTTTATTTGTCTAATAGAAAACCCTAATTGAGAAACCCAAGTAATTTTGCATAAACCCTAAAATTTTCAGAACATTCAGAATCAGGATCAGGGCCCCTAAAACTCAAGGGCGGTAAACCCTAGCCAACGATTATCCTTATAATTTGCTGTAGGAATTGAATTTCGTCGAATTATGACTCACCAAGGCTATGTTGGACACGAACTTACCCTACCCTACTTTGACACCCCAGGCGACACGCGGCACGTACCGCGGATTCTTCCGCGACTAGCGGGAGGCGCCAATTTTGGGTATAAATAGAGGGGCCTGGCACTTGCATTCCGTTGTTCGTTCGACGATCAAATTACAAATATACGCTGAGATATAGTCTAATTACTACAAACACACACGAATCACTAAACGTTGCCGCGATAAACAGGGTAATAACTCGATCGCTATTACGATTCAACGTTCGATCGATTGAAACTATCCAACGAATGTTTAATTGCTGCTCAATTCGGGTTTATACTTTGTCATTCGTCATAATTTCGACAGGATGTTTGAGTGCTGCCCGAAATCGGGCTATACTCTGTCATTCGTTGTGAATCCGCTGGATGTTTAAGTATCGCACTTTGTCGTTTGTTGTGAGGGTTTTAATCTCGTGAATTGTCATAAAGGCTGTATTAGTTACTAACCCAGTTTGTGTGCATTGTTATGTAAATTAGGTTAAACAAGGCTAATCAGAAGGCTTATACCCTGCTCGTTAAAGCTGCAATGTGAGTCATTCTCTTTTTATCAACTGTTTTACAATACCTCAAATTATTTCCAAATGTTATAATTACAGGGATTAAGTCGTGGTTATCTTAATCACTGGCTAGTGGCGTATTGTGCACATTACTAATTTCTCACAGTTAGGCTGATAAACCCTAACATAGGTTAGGCTAATAAGTCCTAACAGTGACAAAACGTCACTACTTGGGCGACTGGACCCAATAGTGGTATGACCATCGTCACACGGGTGGCAAGGCCAGATAAAAATAAGATACTGCCATTGTAATCGCTCTTATGCTGTATTTTATAACTATGTGTCATTTTATCAAAATGAATGATTCACTCAGTATTTCCCCGCTGATAAAATATTTTCCAAATATGTTTCAGATGACCTACTGTGAATCAAGGAAAGTGCTACGGAGCACTCCCAAGCTTGAAATAGTGGCTCAAATAATAAATAAATATGTTTTGTAAAATAAAGGGAATTCCTATGAAATTCCTCTATTGTAAATAAAGGGGTTTATCTTGAATTATGAAATAAATAATACTCGGGCATTTTTCAAGTTTAAACGATCCTGCTAGACTTCCGCTGTGCCACAGGTTTCTGTCCCGCGGCTCCTGGACCGGGTCAAACCGGGCGCGGGGGCCGTGACAGAAAAATGTGGTATCAGAGCCACTGGTTTAAGCCAATTAAGTATTTAGAAATACTTAATTTATCTGATTGCCATTCTGTGATTTTGTGAAAATTTTAGTTTACAAAATTTTAACTTAGGATTGTGTGTGTCTTCGCGTATGCTAACAGCATGGACGAACTATCAAAAGCTCTTCAAAATTTTAATCTCTACCCTGTGAGAATAGAAGTTTCCAGAGACTTTAAGGGTTACCTGCTAATATAGATGAACCTACAGAATTTCAAGCTCCACCTCCAGAAAAGCACAAGCCAAAGAAAAGAAAAGAAATTGGGAGCTGGAGAAGCGTGCGAAAAAGGAAACCCACCACTAGACAAAATTCTAAGATAGAAAATCCCAGTGATAAAGGACAAAGGATAGAAATTGGAGAAAGCTCTAGGCAAGTTGAGAAATTACCATCTCAGGAGGAATTAGATTACATACTAGCAAGTTGCGATATCATTAGACCTATTAACACTAACCTTTATCCTTATTTTTCCAACACCCAACTTCCAATAAATTTGAAACCAGCTATTCCAGACCCTCTAATCCCCACCCAACCTTTAGGAAAAATGAACGAGTGGTGGACTAACGACTGGCAGTTTCAAAACCTCCTTAATAACCCTTATACCTTTCTCCCTCTATTCGACCCGGAACCTATACCAAACCCACCAATGAGTAACGAAAACCTAGCTGAACTCCGCCACTGCGGCGAGGAGTTGGTGGATGCAGGAAATAGGATTCGGGAGGTAGGAGAACAGATCTCCTGGAAGTACGACGAGAGGGAACGTCGTTTCTGAAAAGCCAGTTAACAGGAATTGTAGGGGATGGTGTGGTTATAGTGTATAATAATAATAATAATAATAATAATAATAATAATAATAATAATAATAATAATAATAGTAAAATATAAATCCTGTAAAATAGTCTAAAAATAAAATGTTGTAAAATAATCAGTGTGTACGGACGTATACTATTAAAACTATATAAAATCAAATAGTCGCAAAGACGACTGTTTTGGCTGTACATGTTTGTGTGAATTATTTGTTTCTTTATTTGTCTTTTCGTGTTATTTAACTACTTGTTAATGTACAAGAATGGGTAAGCAAAAGCTTTCGGATATTTATCATCAACTAGATAAGGCCCAAAAGACTAAGAGAACCTCGTCCCAATCGAACTCCTCAAGATATTCAGTGAATACTAATAAAGGAATATTTATTCATAAGGCACTGATGAAACAATGGTTAACCTGGCAGGGTTAACACACTGGTCTCGTCAAGAAGGGTTAATCCCTTCCTCTCGAGGATCGCTGGCTGGATCACCGGTGGTTGATCTCCTGCACAAGGAAACAAGCCGTGACTCGTAACAAGGAGGATGGGGTGGGGGGTGCTCCTTGTTACCACTCTCCGGCGTGAGAATCAGTAGTTTGCTTGGGAAGCAAAGTAAGATAGTAGTAGTAGTGAGAGAGTTGTGAAGAGATACCTCAAACCTGGTTTGGGGTTGGTATTTATAGCCGAGGAGTGAAGGAGGATGATGATGGATGGACTGACGACGTGCTGCACCTTTGCAGGTGTGTCAGGCTTGTCGGTTGTGGAGGTTACGCCACGTCAGTCCATTGCTTACGTAGCTCTGACAGGTAACTGCCATTGGTGCCACTTGCACTGTGGTGTCAGTCCCACTTGTTTGAGTGCATAGGATGCGGTGCAAGCCGCATCGCTACGTGCGGTAATATCTGAAGTTACCGCGTCTCCTACTTGTGATCAAGGAATACGCGAGATGCGGTGCTAGCCGCATCGTCGTCCGCGGAGACTACTCGCCTGCATCCCTTGTCGTGACGAAAATGCCCATATGGTGCGGTGCCAGCCGCACCGTTATGTTCATCTTCTTCTATGCCTAAGGTAAGGCTTTCTTGTATTGATAGAAGTGTTCACTGGATGCGGTGCGAGGCCGCATCGCTGTGACTACTTCCGTTTTCATACACCAGATGTGATGCTATGTCGCATCACTCTACCGTTCTCATGTTCCATGTGAGTCCTCCTTCGTTACTAGATAGATTGGATTCAACCCTTGTGCCGACGCGTTCTCGAATGGGCACAAGTAGGTTGTTAGCTAGTGGGGGTTTTGATAAGGGTAATGGTCACTCGCGGTCGATGCTGACGCGAGATCTGGGACCATACCCCTTCAAGTCCCCCAGTCTAGTGTTGCTGCCACATACAAGTTGTATGTGGGAGGAGTACTGGACTATGGTGTTTGGAAGGTAGTTTGGAGTCTAGAGAAGATCCTAGACCATGTGTGGTCTTTTCTGTATGTAAATCAAGCTGGAGGGCTGGAAGGGTCATCTGACGCCTCTTCCGTATCGGTGAAGGAATCTCGTCGGACGCGAAATTCTCAGCCGATTTCTGTCACCAGGTGGCTTGCCACCTGTTGTTGTGCCGAAGGTCTCTTGGAGACTTTGTTAGTAATGCTGCACAAACTTCGAACCAACCTCTGAGATGGTGGTTTGAAGGTATGCAGAGGTTTCCCACCCTTTAAAGGTGGTCTTTTCTTCAAACCAATTGTTAAATTGGTGCATGAAGAAGAAAAGAAACTTTTGGACCAATCTTTGAGACTGGGACCAAAAGTAGTTGATGCTTGTAAGTGCTTTGCTCAAGCTCTATGTTCAGCATCTAGTCATGAGATGACGATCCCTTTTTTGTTGGGTTTTCGTGTTCGTCGTCATAGCTCTCTAGTAACCGCATGTTCTTTGCGGTTACCTCGTTGCGTCATTGTTGGCCATGTTTGGTCGAACAATGTATATTCGTACTATGGGTAAATAAACATGGTCATAGGCAAGGGTATGCCCACCATTGTTTATTCTATCCTGCCCATAGGCGGGCAAACAAAGTCATAAGCAGACTTGTTACCGCTGTTCGGACGCTTGCTGTTCGACAAAGGCTCGTTTAGAGCGCCTTTCTGCGTTCGTTTTGTAGCCACTTACCTTCCCGCACCAATACCGAGTTTGCCTTGAAGTAGCATTGCTCGGTGATGTGGAGTGAGCTTGGCTCTTCCGTAGCAACCACTCTGCGGAAGCTATGGTTATGTCCGTAGCTCCTCGTGAGTGTCTGTGGTTTTGCATTACCACATTCGCTCAAAGCGGGTGTGTTGCTCGGATGTGGCTCTTGAAGGTTCAGGAGACAGGGTTGCTGATGTGCGTTCGCGTGCATTCCCTTCCGTCCTTTTGTTAAAGGAGGTGTTCATGTACCCTCTGCGGTTGTGAACCGGACAGGAGGGATTTGAAGCTTGAAGAGAATGAAGGTAATGCGGTTTACCTGTGTCTGAGATGCGGTTCAGTCCAACGAGCAACGCTGGTTCTGAGCATCTGACACACCTGAACGGGCTCGTGTGTGTCATGTCCGCATATTCCACGTGTGCTCGTGGGTAGTGCGGATATGTATTATACCCCCTTAGTGTAGAGATATATATTTTTACCTATTTTTAGGGGTATGTTAAAAAACGACATGCGGTATGGGTTATGGTGCGGTATACCAGAGAAACCGCATGCCGCTTATAATTGGATAATGTAGTCGCTTTTTGTTGCATACGTGGCTGATCTCACGTGTGAGTTGGTGGAAGTTGGTGAGATCTTCCTGGCATGTGCTGAAATGAAAGGACGTTTGCACTGCCCGAGGCATTAAATGCACTGTAGCGAAGAGTGTAAACGTCTCTTGTGTCAGGCGCGTGGGCGGCCACGCGCGCGTGATAACCGTCAGCGGAAACCGCGCTCGACACGTGGTGTCATACGATTCGCTCTTTTTGAACGTGATGATTTGTTTTCTCCCTCCGCATTAATTGCGATGGGTATATAAGGGGAAACCGTTCGTGGTTTCCCCTCACTTGTTTGAAATTTCAAAAATTTTTCCGGTGAGAGAAACCTTGTTCTTTGTCTTCTCCGACGAAATTCCTTGAAGTTCCAGTGAGGGTTTTGGTTTTTCTACTCACGTTCTTTCATATCTCTGATATTTTCTGATGGCTGAACCATCAAATCCACACAATGTGGAGGGTGAAAACCCTGAACAGCCGGTAGTATCGGCTGATGAAGACGAAGATGATGACGTTGACGTTCCCGGTGGTGGGTTACCGGTGTTGAAGTGGTCAAAGGGTGGTTTTAAACTCCTGATGGCCACTGTGCAGATGGCCAAAGATTGGGATGCTACCTACCCACAAGTGGGGGACACCGGTGCCGATGCTCCGGCCGGTTATATAACCTTGTGGGCTGATTTTTTCACCGACGGCAACCTTAGGTTGCCGGTGACGGTGTTTGTTGCGGAGGTATTGGAGTATTATCATCTCCATATCTCCCAACTTAGTCCTTTTGGAATGTTCCGAATTAGGAACTTTGAATACACATTCCGTGCCCATGGCTTGCCCATTACAGTGGAAAATTTCCGGCGGTTCTACCAGTTGACGGTGAACACCGGTTTTTTCTCGTTTACTCAACGGCATGGGAGCTTGAAGTTGATGACGCCCCCTAAGGGTGTGACAGGCTGGAAGAAGAGGTTCTTCTATGTGAAAGCCTGTGCGGTCTATGCTACTATGTCTTTCAGGAATGTCAACGTTGGAGTTTCTGATGAAGATATTCCTGTTGCTACCGCAAAGACCGTGGACTGTTTCTCTAGGCTGCGGCCTATTGAACTCAAGAAGTTGGATAACGATCAACTGTGGATATTGCGGTTGATGCTCTCGAGACCAGATAGGAAAGAAAGGCCCGTTTTGCGGGAAAAGGGTGGTGGTAAGCTCTTTACACTTTGTTATTTTGCTTACTTCCTAAGCCTTGTAGTAACCTGCATGCATGTATCAGCGGATGCGGTTGGCTTGTGGAGAATGTTTGAGCCCGATTTCGAGGGCCAGGTTGAACTGATTGCGGTTGAGCTGAAGAAAGGCTTCAACCTTGAAATTCTTAGCAACTTCCGCGTATCGTCGCGTGCGGTACTGGATGCCCCGGTGCTGGGAGACGCAAGAGGTATGTCGTACGTGGCATTAGTTTTTTCAGTTTATCTTTTTGACTGGTTTTGTTGATTGTGTCAATCCAGGTATTTTTGCGGATTTGGGGAAGTTTGAGAAACGCGTCCCCAAAAAGACTGTGGAGAAGAAAACGGTGAAGAAGACCGTGCGGGGTCGTGGCAAGGGGAGTGCTGAAGGCTCAGCTGCCCCTTCTTCAGTTTCTGAAGCCGCAGGTACCTATCGATCTTGTTCTCGGGGATATACCGATTACGTGGTAGTATCTGACACCCTTGAGGGTTTGGGTGTTATAGGTAGTGGTGCGGCTGCGGGTGGAACTGCTGTGGTTCCCCCCGTTGTTGGTGAGAAAAGAGGACCAGAGCAGAAGGCTGCTGGTGGTGGTGAACCGAAACGTCGGAGACTGCAGACCAAGAGAGTTGCTCCGACGCAAAAGAAACCTGCAGTTGCTGCTGGTAAGTATATCCCTTTTCTTTGTTTTGTATGTACAATAGGTGGGAATAATCATTGATGCTCTTTGTGTTGCAGAATCCCGAGATGCAGGGTATTCCTTCTTTGACTTCCCTTCGTCTCCTCTGCATACCGCTGCTGCGGGTGCGGGGGTATCGAAGGAGACTGTCGTGCCCAAGGAGCCTACGGCGCCTTTTGTTGGGCCGGTTCGCGATCCCCCCTTGGAGAAAACGTTGGAAACGACTGCTGACCGGATATTCGACACCGTGGATTCCTCGGACAATCTGATCTCTCCTAATGAGGGTGATGGATTGGACTTGAGGTTTTCAGATACTGGTAAGCAGAAATCTGATGCGGAGGCGCATAAGACTGCTAATGAGCCGCAGAGCTTCTCTGCTGGTGTGAAGGTTACCGGTGCTGATGCTGGTGGTGCGGGTGATGATGGGCCTCCAATTCAGCCTGGGGAGACTGAGTTGGAGTATTATTACCGCACATACTCCCAGGGTCGCAGTATGATGTATCACCGACCCCCCTGGACTGTTATGCAGGGGGACGATATTTCTAATGACCCTGCGGCATGCAAGGAGATTCTGGGTGGTCTGGGCACCCCTTTTGAAGTCGAGCGTGCCCGTGCCGCACCCCTAGAGCTGCGTATAAACCAGCTCTCAACAATGCTGGTAGGGACTTCCATTGTGGCAAATGCCATTTTGGAAGATTATAAAGTGCTGGGTCGCCGTGAGGAGGAGGCTGCTCGTATGCGGGCGGAAGCGGAAAAGTTGGTCCAGGCTGCGCGCGCGGGTGCGGAGCAGCTCGAGAAGGACAAGGCTGCTTTTGAGAAGCAGAAGCAGACTTCTGAATGGGCTGCCACTGCCCAGCTGAAACAGGTGCGTACCCTTGCTAAACTTCTTGCTGATGAGCGCAAGAGTTGGAATGAAAAAATGTCCAATGAGCGCAAGAAGTGGAATGCATCTTGGGCTAAGCAGAATGACATTCTGTTTCATGCTCGGCAGGAGTTGACAAATGCCAAGGCAGCGAACGCTACCTTGAGCCAGGAGAAAGCTGCGGCTGAGGCCATTTCTGTTAAAGCGTTGCAGGCGAAGACCGACGTCCTGAAGGCGCTTGAAGAGGCCAAAGAAACCGGGGCTCGTGCCGCGAAAGCCCTTGAGGAGGCTGAAGAGAGGGAGAGCCGTGCTTCTAAGGCTCTTGAAGAGGCGAATGCGGAGCGCATTCGTTTGGACAAAGTTGTTGCCAGCCTGCAGGTATGTTTCTTTAACTGTGTTACTTTCTTCCTTGTTTCGTAAATGTTTATCGTGTAAACTGTTTACTATTTTTTGACAGGCTGAGGTTCAGGCCCGGGAGGTCGCGGTTACAGACCTTACTGCCCGCGTGTCTGTTGTGGAGAAACGGGCTGACGCCGCTGCTGAGGCCAAGGATGCCTTGGTGTCCTCTTTTAACCAGCTGGAGGCTGACCGTGAGTGGTTGCGGGCTCACGGTATCGCGCGTGTAAGTATCCCTTTTCTTTAGATTTGCTTGGACTAATATCCGAGACTTATGATCCTTTTATTGCAGATTGTTGAGGCTATCATGAATGCCCCTGAGACCGCATCTGGTTTGGACCTGGTTAAGGAACGTGCGCGCGATGCTGGCTTTAAAGCTGGTTATAACCGCTGCATTGGGCATATCAATGTATTATCCGCAGGCGGTTATACTGATAAGCGATCCGGGTTCCGTGATGTGGATACCGAAGGTCGCCTGAACGCGGCCGTAGCCTCCTTTTATGATACGCCTCTCTCCTGTGTGGAGAAATTGGACGACTGTTTAGAGGCTGCGGATTATGTAGATCGGCTGCGGATGCTCTATGCCGATGCGGAAGAGGAGGATCCCGCTGGTGGTGCTGGAGACGACGCTGGTACCAGCGGTACGAAATAGGGTTTAGGTTGGCAAGTGTGCCCCCTTTTTGTTTTCCTCTTGTATATATTAGGAACTTTATGTAAATCCATTAAGCACCGTGTGGGTGTTTGAATTTTTTGAATATAAAGTTTTTTGTTCAATTTGTACAAGTGTTTTTAATTCTTGCATGTCTGAACGTATGTATGTGTAACTTTACCCATTTATGAACGGGGTCAAGTATACTCCATACTTTTGTTGTATGAGTACGCGTCAATTCTGTTATTTACCGCGTTAGGGTTTTAGAATTGTGTAAACTTTGTAAAAGCTTATATGTCCGGAAGTCTACCCATTTGTGAATTGGGTCGAGTGTACTCCATACCTTTGTCGTATGAGTCCGCGTCAATTCCATTGTTTGCCTTTTTGGGCTCAGGAATTGTGTTAAGTGTTGACAAAAACTTATTTATCCGGCCGGATAAATATGCAAGTCTTTTTGCCTTCTGCTGGCCTATTACAATATTTGTGTGTGGATACCACTTTGTATGGGTATCGCGAATGAAGACTTTACCAATCTGTTTTTGGGATACCGCAAAGTGGAACACGCATTTGTAATAGTAATAACAAACAATAATGTATAACTTGCTTATTTATTTATTTTGCAAATGGCCTGCGGCCCGATAGGTTACATAGAGAAATGTAAGGACATGGCTTACATATAACAGCGTCGAAGCTGTTGTGCATTCCATGTGCGTGCGATAGGTTCGCCTTCTAGTGTTTGTAATTTGTACGCGCCTTTCCCTAAGACCTCTTTGATGAGGTAGGGTCCTTCCCACTTGGGGGCGAGTTTGCCTGGGCGCTCGGCATTAGATGCCTCATTGTCGCGTAGGACGTAGTCTCCTAAGTTGAAAGTACAAACGCGGACGCGTGCGTTATAGTATTTTTCAAGTTTGGATTTATATTTGGCCTCGTTGATGGCAGCGTTTTCGCGCCTTTCTTCCAAGAGGTCCAAATCGATCCTGCGTTCCATGTTGTTGTCTAGTTTTTCAATAGCCAACATTCTAGGAGAGGGGAGACCTACTTCTGCGGGGATCACCGCTTCTGAACCGTAGACTAGGCTGAAGGGTGTTTCCCCATTGCTTGTTTTTGGGCTTGTACGGTGAGCCCATAAGATACTTGGGAGTTCATCGACCCAGCCACGCCTGGCCGTTCCCAACCGTGCCTTGATCCCTTCGACTAGGCTTTTATTGATACTCTCGACTTGGCCGTTCCCTTGCGGGTGTGCGACTGATGAGAATATGTGCTCAATATGTAGTTCTTTTAGCCATTTTTGGAATTCGTCGGCAGCGAAGTTGGTGCCGTTATCGGTGACAATGCACATTGGTAAACCGAAACGGCAGATGATGTGTTCCCAAATGAACTTCCTTGTTATCATAGCAGTGGTTGAGGCGAGCGGTTTTGCTTCCACCCATTTTGTGAAGTAATCAACCGCTACTATGATAAATTTAACCGCACCTGGAGCGTCAGGGAATGGTCCCACCACGTCAATTGCCCATTTCTGAAAGGGCCATGCAGTTGTGACGGGGACTAAGTTGTTCTTTGGCCGCAAGGTTTTTGGAGCATGACGTTGGCAGTCCATGCACTTGCGCAACTCTTTGACGGCGTCCAGGTGCATGCCGGGCCAGTAATACCCGGCATTCTTGATTTTGGCCACTACCATGCGTGGTCCAGCATGTATGCCACATATGCCCTCGTGTATCTCTCGGATGAGGTATGTGGCATCCTGGGGGTTGACGCATCGTAGTAGTGGCCCTAGGTATGATTTGCGGTACAAGATACCGTCTCCCATTTGATAATGGTACGCTTTGTATTGGAGCTTGCGTGCCTCTGATTTGCTTTCGGGAGTCACACCGGATTGTAGATATGCGATAATAGGTGTCATCCATGATGTTGAACCGTATTGAATGACGTTGACTTGGCGCAGGGGTACCGAAGGATTTTGCAGGATTTCGATGCGTATCTCCTTTGCCAAGTGTTGGAAGCTAGTAGATGCAAGTTTTGATAGTGCATCTGCGGACTTGTTTTCGCTTCGATTAATATGGCGAATATTGAACGAAGCGAATTTGGATTTTAGTTGCAGGACTTGCTCGAGGTAGAGGATCATGATATCCCCTTTTGCGGCATAGTCGCCGCGTACTTGGCCTGCAACTAACAAAGAGTCGACGTGTGCTTCCAGATGTTGCACGCCGATTTTGACTGCTAAACGTAGCCCCGCTAACAGGGCCTCATATTCTGCCTCGTTGTTTGTGCTTTTGAATTCGAGGCGGATTGCATATGTAAGCTCTTGGCCGTCGGGGCTGACGAGTCGTAGACCTGCACCCGCACCTTCGTCGTTGGAGGCACCATATGTGAATAGTGCCCATGTCTCGGAGGAGGATGGCGTTGGTGCAGGAGTTTGTGCTTCTTCGCATTCTTGGATGCGATTTACCGGTACTTCGGCGGCGAAATCAGCTAAGATCTGGCCTTTAATCGCGGGGCGCGGTTTATAGTGTATCGTGTGCGCGCCCAGCTCGATTGCCCATTTTGCTAATCTCCCAGAGATGTCGGGTTTGGATAGGATCGGGCCGATCCTGTAATTGGTTAGCACTGTGATGACGTGGTTTACGAAGTAGCGTCGCAACCGTCTTGAAGCGTGCACTAATGCTAGCACTAATTTCTCCATTATTGAGTACCTCGTCTCTGGGTCGTTGAGCATCTTGCTGATGTAATAGATGGGTGTTTGAACCCCCTTTCGCTCCACTATTAATACCGCACCCACCGCGTTATCCGCGGCGGATAGGTATAATATGAGTGGCTCATCTTTGCGTGGTGCGGTTAGAGTTGGGAGTTGTATCAAACACTCCTTCATTTCCCGAAAAGCCTGTTCAGCCTCTGCGGTCCACTGGAATTGTTCCTTCTTTGAACAGCTTCGCAGGGTCTTGATGAACGGATAAGACTTAGCTGCGTGGTTGGCTAAGAATCTGTTAAGCGCCGCTAGCCTGCCGGCTAGCCGTTGCATATCCTTCATCGATGAAGGCGATGGCATGCGCTCGATCGCCTGGACTTTCTCCGAGTTTACCTTGAATCCATCTTTAGTGACGATGAACCCAAGGAATTTGCCTTCTTCCATTCCAAACGAGCATTTTCCTGGATTGAGCTTGATGTTAACGCTGCGCAGAGTTTGGAATGTTCTTTCAATATCTGTGAGCATGGTATCCTCTTCCATGCTCATGACGACCAGGTCGTCCATGTAGATTTCGACACTTTTGCTTATTTGGCCGCGGAAAGTGTCGTTCATCAACTTTTGGTAGGTTGAGCCCGCGTTGCGCAACCCAAACGACATTTTTGTGTAGCAGTAATTTCCGGTGGGAGTCCGGAATGCCGTTTTGTCTTCATCCTCGATTGCCATTTGTACTTGATGGTACCCTTTGTAGCAATCGAGGAAACACTTCCACCTGAATGGTGCGAGATTATCGACTTTTTCGTCGATTTCTGGAAGCGCGTAACAATCCTTGGGGCAGGCTTTGTTAAGGTCTTTGTAATCGACGCACATGCGCCAGCCCTCGGACGGTTTTTCTACCATGACTGGGTTGGACAACCAAGTCTGGTATTTGACTTCCCGCAGGATGCCTGCGGAGAGCAGTTCTTCTATCTGCTCTTGCATCGCCTGATTTTTAGCTGACCCAAGGTGGCGTTGGCCTTGGATCACTGGCTTAATACCTGGCAAGGTATTCAAGTGATGTTGCGCAATGTCACGTGGGACCCCGGTCATGTCTGCGGGTGTCCACGCGAAGATGTCTTGGTTACTGAAGAGAAGCTGCTTCAGTTGTGCTTTGGTGGTCGGGGATAAGGCGTGACCCAATGTGACCTTTTGTTCTGGGTATCTCGCGTTGAGAACCCATTTTTCTGGTTGGTCGTTGGGAGTGGGCCTTGCGACCTTGGTCGGACGTACTTCGTCCGACATCATGACGTCCTTGCGGGCATAGATTATCGCGACCCCCGATTCGGTTGGGAAACCAACCACAGAGTGGGGGACGGACGTGATCATATTGAAATCTCCTTGGGATTCTCTCCCGAGGAGTACGTCATACCTGGAGGTGTGAGGTAAAACCATGAAGTTTACCTCTTCTGTCCTTGTGCGGTTTCCGCTGGAAAGACGCACAGGAAAAGTAATCTGGCCCAGGGGAAAGACAGTTTCCCCGGCGAACCCGGTTAACGGGTAATCTACTGCTTGCAACCGATCCTTGTCCTCCTAGTCGAACTGGTTGAAGCATTGTTCGTAGATTATATCAGATGTACTGCCCGGGTCGATGAATAGGCGCTCGGTGCAGTAGTGTGCCAGTTGGCCTGAAATGACGACGGCGCGCCTATCGCGTGGTCCGCCTCGGACTTTTGGAAAGACGACTTACTCGTCTTTCCAGTCACATTCCGGCCTTCTTGCCGCTTTGCGCGGCCTGCCCTTGCCTCCGTGGATCATGTGGGTGGAAGCCACGTGCATGGTTCTCTTCCCGGAGGAGGTACCTTCGCCATGAGGGGTAATGCGCTTGGTGGGTTTTTGCCCACCTGGCAAAAGGTGTTGCAGTTTCCCCTCCTTTAAGGCGCGCTCAATCTCCAGTCGGAGACTGATGCAGTTGTTGGTGGTGTGGCCCGAGTCCTTGTGGTACTCACAGTAGAGTGTGAGGTCCTGATTTTTCTTGGACTTCATTGGTTGGGCCGGTCGCAAGAACTGTGGGTCCGCAAGGAGGACCTCACTTGGACATGGTGATCTCGGTCCAGTTGCGGTCCCGAGAATCTTTTTTTGACGCCCGACTGTCTCGGGCGGGGTTGTAGTTCTTTGGGTCGAACGTGTTGGGTCGCGGGAAATACGGTTTGGAAATATCGCGATTTCCAACGTCCCGGTTGCGTTTATTGTTACGCTTGGACCCTTGGTGGGATGTTTCGGCTTGGGGCTTTGCCTTCGTCACATGCGGTTCAAGTGACCGCTGTGTCTGGGCGTATGTCTTGACCGCGGTCATGACATCTTCCCATTTTTTGGGCAAGCCCTCCTTGCCAGAGATGGTCATGATCATCTCTCTGTCTTTGACGGCCCGGATGAAGTGGTTTCGTGCCATCTGGTCTGCCACGTCACCTATCTCCAGGCATTCTTTATTGTATCGGACGACGAATGCTTCAAGCGATTCGTCGTCTCTGCGCCAGATGTTCATGACGTCCAACGAATCACGTTCGTGGCGTCGCTGCTGGCTAAAATGGGCGAGGAACTTGGTACGCAAGTCCTCGAATGAATCCAGTGATCCCACTGGCAAAGAATCGAACCATGCCCTGGCCAGGCCCGTAAGGGTCTGGGGGAAAAATTACACCAAGTGGGTTCATCCCACTGACCGTTGATGCCCGCGCCCATGAAGATGTTCATGTGGTCGTCCGGGTCGGTCGACCCACTGTATTTCCCAACGTTGAATGGGAACTTTGTCGTGGTGACATGGGCGTTGGCAATCCGCGTGCCGAACTTGGAATTTTCGGCCGCTGCCTTTGGTCTGTATGGCTCGTTCGCAGGGCGCTTTGCCGCCCTAAGGTATGTGTTGCGGGGGTGACTGGGAGGAACATAGTTGCGTCCTCCCGGTCTGCTGCTGGTGTCATGCGAATCACCGCGGTAGCTATGGTCGTCAGGGTCGGTATGACCGTACCCTTCGGTGTATGGTTGTGGGCCCAATCGGCTCTGAATGCCTGGGCCGCGTCGGGAGGTTGATCGCCTCCTGTCCTCGCCATGGGGTCAAGGCGGGTATGTACCGGTCCTCTGGTGTGGGATCCGTATGAGGAATCATCCTCGTTGAGGGTGTGGACCGAACAGTAAGACGATCCCCGTTCTTCATGTCGGCTTCTCGAAGCCGGGCGTGAATGTATCCTGCCGTCGTATTGTAAAATACGCTCAACAGGGGTGTGCGGTGCTGGGGGAAGCCCAGCTCGTATATTCGCTTCAGTACAAGCGCGGTTGTATGCGGCGGTCAGCGTGGCTGCCTGCTGCTCGTACCAGGTATGAACGGTCATGCCTGGTGGGATCACAGATGGGAACTGTGATAAGTCATGTCCAAACATAAAGGAGGGGCTCCTTTGTGTGGACGTGCCGATGTGTCCGGGTTGAGAGGTCGAGGCATTGACCCCTTCCGGGTTTGGGATTGGAGGATTTTGGTTATCCGCAGTGTTGTTTTGGTGATCAGTCATGATCGTGAGATAGGAAAAAGGATGGTTTAGAAAATGCTAAGAGTAGCGGTGGGCGCCAATGATGAAACAATGGTTAACCTGGCAGGGTTAACACACTGGTCTCGTCAAGAAGGGTTAATCCCTTCCTCTCGAGGATCGCTGGCTGGATCACCGGTGGTTGATCTCCTGCACAAGGAAACAAGCCGTGACTCGTAACAAGGAGGATGGGGTGGGGGGTGCTCCTTGTTACCACTCTCCGGCGTGAGAATCAGTAGTTTGCTTGGGAAGCAAAGTAAGATAGTAGTAGTAGTGAGAGAGTTGTGAAGAGATACCTCAAACCTGGTTTGGGGTTGGTATTTATAGCCGAGGAGTGAAGGAGGATGATGATGGATGGACTGACGACGTGCTGCACCTTTGCAGGTGTGTCAGGCTTGTCGGTTGTGGAGGTTACGCCACGTCAGTCCATTGCTTACGTAGCTCTGACAGGTAACTGCCATTGGTGCCACTTGCACTGTGGTGTCAGTCCCACTTGTTTGAGTGCATAGGATGCGGTGCAAGCCGCATCGCTACGTGCGGTAATATCTGAAGTTACCGCGTCTCCTACTTGTGATCAAGGAATACGCGAGATGCGGTGCTAGCCGCATCGTCGTCCGCGGAGACTACTCGCCTGCATCCCTTGTCGTGACGAAAATGCCCATATGGTGCGGTGCCAGCCGCACCGTTATGTTCATCTTCTTCTATGCCTAAGGTAAGGCTTTCTTGTATTGATAGAAGTGTTCACTGGATGCGGTGCGAGGCCGCATCGCTGTGACTACTTCCGTTTTCATACACCAGATGTGATGCTATGTCGCATCACTCTACCGTTCTCATGTTCCATGTGAGTCCTCCTTCGTTACTAGATAGATTGGATTCAACCCTTGTGCCGACGCGTTCTCGTATGGGCACAAGTAGGTTGTTAGCTAGTGGGGGTTTTGATAAGGGTAATGGTCACTCGCGGTCGATGCTGACGCGAGATCTGGGACCATACCCCTTCAGGCACATTATGAAAACCCACTCTCTCCTGAGAAGAGAGATTGGATTATTAGAAAAAGCCAAGAGAAAATAGGGACGTCCAATTCAAAAGAAGTGGTAGTTAATAAGAAGATAGGTAAAAACCCGCCATGGGAAGACGAATTAGAAAAAAATGGTCAGACCTTTACTGCAGTTAATATTGATCCTTAATTAAGATAAGTAGCCAAACCAAGATTAACCATGGTAAATAAATAAGTACGAGGGAATAAGATAAATGCAGGGCGTAATTGTCATATTTAAAATAATAGTATGTTTTTGAATTTCAGTTGTAACAGATCTATACGGTTGTGTGTTTGTTATTTTAAATAAAGTTTGGTTGTACAGTGTACCGAAGTATTTGTACTAAATAATAGTTCGTGATTGATACACATCCAGATGGAACACGCTGTTAATGAACCAGTTAACAAAGTTAACCAATCGGAACACAATAACGAGGATCACTTCTTAAATCGGCAAGACATAGAAAACATCGTTGCCCAGGGAATAGTTAATGCTATTCTAGCAATTGTCGCCGCAGTAAAAGTCCTGTTGAGCCTTCGCAAGCTAACCCTAGTAAACGTACGCACGACGATACTGCTAGTAATAGTATCAATGGAGGCGGTAATAATAATAACGGAATTCATGCCCTGATATACAAAAGGATGAAAGCTGCAACACCTGGTTGCACTTACAAGGAATTCCTTGCCTGTAAACCTGTGGAGTTCGCAGGTAATGAAGGGGCGACTGCGGCACTGCGTTGGTTAGAGAAAACCGAGGCAGTGATCAAAATAAGTAAATGTGCCGAGGAAGATAAAGTAATGTATGCTTCTCACCTTTTCAAGGAAGAAGCGTTAGAATGGTGGAATACAGTACTACAAGCTAAGGGAAGTGACATGGCCTATGCCATGAGTTGGGAAGAATTTAAACCTCTGATAGAAAGGAAATTCTGCCCTGAATACGAAAAAGAGCAGATGGCGAATAAGTTTCTGAACCACCGAATGGTGGATGTAGACTGTCGAGGGTATACTTCAAAATTCTTTGAGTATGCCAGAATTGTACCTACTTTGGCCTCGCCAGAATCGGTACTTATCTCTCGCTATATTTGGGGGTTGATTAGCGAGATTCGTGACATTGTCAAAGCCACGAGACCCCGCACGATTGACGATGCGGTGGAGTTAGCCAACACCCTAACTGACGGACTGGTGCGCACTCGAGAAGAAAATAGAAGGAAAGAAGTAGCCCAAAAGATTACCCAAGGATTTCGTGTGGGTAATAGTAGCAATTCCAGAAAAAGAGGAACCAGGCGATTTTCCACTGCCCCATTTTGCAGTACCTGCAAAGGAAGGCATTTTGGAAAATGCAAAGGGTGCTGTAACTACTGCAAAATTCCAGGACATCGAGAAGAGGATTGCAGGAAAAAGAAGGCGACAATCTGCTACAATTGTGGAGAAGCCGGGCATTTAAAGCCAGATTGCCCGAAATTGGTCAAACCAGCAGATAACAAGGCTAAACCTGCAGAAGGACATACTAAGAAGAATGCAAGAGCCTTTCAATTGACTACTCAGGAAGCCGAACTAATTCCTGACGTCATAGCCGGTACGTTCTAAGTTCACAATGTGTATGCAAAAGTATTATTTGACTCTGGTGCAAACCAAAGTTTTATAAATACTTCGTTCTGCCAAGCTCTTAATTTACCTTTAACTGTAAGGACCTTCAAAAACATCTCTAGAATATCTGTATGTGAAAACCCGAACCCCTAAAACCCTAACCTACATAAAAAATTTTTTGGGGTTTAGGCGGGCCGCGTAAGATATAACTCAATATCACGCGGGCCGCTTAAACTTATAACTAAACCGGATAAGTATTAAGGGTCCGGGCGGGCCGCGTGCAAGCTAAACGTAAGTTAATGCGGGCTGCGCCAGCTCATAGTTATCCGGTAATGTAAACGGGCCACGTTTTGGGCCACCTGTTAAACCTAGCCCATGACTAATCAGGCCTACGCCTAGATTAGGCGGCAATGCGGGCCGCGTAAGGCCTAAGCGTAATCCCACGCGGGCCGCGTCAGGACCATTTTCAGGCTATAAATAGCCTAGCCCAGGAGCTTTCATTCCGTGTCGTTCAATTTCGTTTTCAAACGAAAGTTTACTGTGAAAAATTATAATTTTCATATAGTAGCGAGGTGCTGCCACATTACCGGGTAATAACTCGATCGCTATTACGATTTGATATCCGATCGATTAAAACTATCCAACGAGTGTTTAAGTGCTGCTCGATCTGGGTTTATACTTTGTTATTCGTCGTGATTCCAACAGGATATTTGAGCTATGCTCTGTTATTCGTTGTGAATCCGCTGGATATTAAGTATCCCACTTTGTCATTTGTTGTGAGGGTTATATCTCGTGAATTATCGTAACTGCTGTATTAGTTACTAACCTGGTTGTGGTTATTATTGTTAAACTAGGTTATTCAGCTTATCAGTAGGCTAAGTACTGCCCGTCTAAACTTGCAATGTGAGTCATTCTCTTTTTATCAACTGTTTTACAATACTCCAAATTATTTTCCAAAGTTATAATTACAGGGATTAAGTTTATGTAATCACCAAATTACAGCCGGTATTTGGGGTATTGTGCACATTACTATTTTTATCACTTTAGTGATAGTCATCACTATTGGGGCGACGGGACCCAATAGTGGTTTGACCACAGTCACAGATACGGTCGAGTGACAAATACCTATTCTTGTAAATTTGTTTGATGAAAACATTGTAATTCCTCTTAATACTGTAATTTATAACAATGTGACTTTTTACTTAAACTGAATGATTCACTCAGTATTTCCCCGCTGACAAAATATTTTACAACCTGTTTCAGGTGACCTACTTTGAATCAAGTACAAGTGCGCAGGAGCACTCAGAAGCTTAAAGTAGTGGCTCGAATAAATAAATAAACATGTTTGTAAAATAAAGAAATTATAAAATTTCTCCACTGTAAATTACGGGGTTTTATCCCGAATTATAAATAAATAATACTCGGGCATTTTCAAGTTTAAAACGATCCTGGATAAGACTTCCGCTGTGAAAATAAATACCACGGGATTTTCTGTCCCGCGGCTCCTGGATCGGGTCAAACCGGGCACGGGGGCCGTGACAGAAAAAGGTGGTATCAGAGCCACTGATTTAAGCCAATTAAGTATTTTAGAAATACTTAATTTATTTAATTGCCATTCTGTGATTTTTTTAACTTTAGTTTATAAAATTTAACTTAGGATTATGTGCGTCTTCATGTGTGTTAACAGCATGAATGAAATATCCGAAGCTCTACAGAATATTTCAATCCATAGCTCAGATATGGATACCACCAATGTCACTACTGGGTACCAGGCAGATGTAGACGAACCAATGGTATTTAGTGCCCAACCTCAGGCAAAACCAAAAGTAGTGAAAAAGAGACATAGGTGGGCAGGTTGGAGGCGTGTGCGTAGGAAGAAGCCAGCAACCCAGAAAACCATGAAAAAGGACGACCCAAAAGACAAAGGAAAAGGCATAGAAATTGGAGAAAGTTCTAGACAAAATCAGGAACCCCTATCTTGGGAGGAAGAGCTAGATCATAAACTGTCGCTAGGAGATATCATTGGGGCAACCGATGAAACCCTCTTTAGTCTCCCAGCAGAAGCCCTACTACCTGTTAACCTAGAACCTGCTATTCCATATCCCATTATGCACCCTAGACCTTTTCCAGGAACACTAGAAGAATGGTGGTCTGCCGACTGGCAATTTCAGAATATTATAAATAGCCCTAACACTTTTCTCCCTCAATTCGACCCGGAACCTATACCCAATCCACCTATGAGTAACGAAAATTTAGCTGAACTCCGCCACTACGGCGAGGAGTTGGTGGATGCAGGAAATAGAATTCGGGAGGTAGGAGAGCAAATCTCCGGGAAATACGACGAGAGGGAACATCGTTATTGAAAAAGCCAGTTAACAGAAAGTGCCGAGGGTGGTGTGGGTGTAATGTATAATAGTAAAATATAAATCATGTAAAATAGTTTTAAATAAAACCTTGTAAGATAAGCAGTGTGTACGGACGCATAGTATTAAAAATATATATAAAAATCGAATAGTCGCAAAGTCGACAATTTTGGCTGTACTTGTTTATGTGATTAATTGTTTTCTTAAATTGTTAATTAGAATTAATTGCCTACTTGTTAATGTACAGAATGGGTAAACAAAAGCTCTCGGATATTTACTATCAACTAGACAGTGCCCAAAAGACTAAGAAAACCTCATTCCGACCAAACTCCTCGAGATATTCAGTAAACACTAGTGAAGGAATATTTGTCCGTAAAGCATCCTATGAAAACCCACTTACTCCCGAGAAAAGAGATTGGATTATTAGAAAAAGTCAAGAGAAAATAGGAACGTCCAAGTCAAAAGAAATAGTGATTAATAAGGAAACCGGTAAAAACCCACCGTGGGAAGACAGGTTAGATGAAAAATGGTCAGACCTTTATATGTTAGCTACTACTGCTGCAACCCTTGATCCGTAATCAAAATAAGTAGCAACAACAAAGACCAACCCTAGTAAATAAATAAGTAGGAGGGAATAAAATAAATGCAGGATGTAATTGTTATAGTATGTTTTGGGAATTTCAGTTGTAATAAGATCTATAGGGTTGTTGTGCTTATTTGTTTTAAATAAAGTTGATTGTATAATGGACTCAAGTATTTGTGCTAAATAATAGTTTATAAACATTCAGATGGAACACGCTGTAAATGAACCAGTTAACGAAGTTAACCAGTCAGAACATAATAACGAGGATCATTTCCTAAATCGGCAAGACATAGAAAACATTGTTGCTCAAGGAATAGTTAATGCTATCCCAGCCATCGTCGCTGCGGTGAAAAGTCCTGTTGAGCCTTCGCAAGCTCACCCTAGTAAACGAACGCACGACGATACTGCAAGTAATAGTATCAATGGAGGTGGTAATAATAATAACAATGGAATTCAGGCCCCGCTACACAAAAGGATGAAAGCTGCAACACCTGGTTGCACTTACAAAGAATTCCTTGCCTGTAAACCTGTGGAATTTGCAGGCAACGAAGGGGCAACTGCGGCATTACATTGGTTAGAGAAAACCGAAGCCGTAATTAAAATAAGCAAATGTGCCGAAGAAGATAGAGTCATGTACGCTTCGCACCTTTTTAAGGAAGAAGCGTTGGAATGGTGGAATACTGTATTACAAGCCAAGGGAAGCGACATGGCTTATGCCATGAGTTGGGAGGAATTTAAGCAGCTGATAGAAAGAAAGTTTTGCCCTGAATACGAGAAAAAGCAGATGGCGAATAAATTTCTAAGCCACCGAATGGTGGATGTAGATTGTCGAGGGTATACCTCAAAATTCTTTGAGTATGCCAGAATCGTACCTACTCTGGCTTCGCCAGAACCGGTACTTATTTCTCGCTATATTTGGGGATTAATTAGCGAGATTCGTGATATTGTCAAAGCTGCGAGACCACGCACAATTGACGATGCAGTGGAGTTAGCCAATACCTTAACTGATGGACTGGTACGCACTCGAGAAGAAAATAGAAAGAAAGATTTGGCTCAGAAAATTACCCAAGGATTTCGTATGGGTAGTGGTGGTAATTTCAAGAAAAGGGGAATGGGACAATCCTCTGTCATGCCATATTGCAAAAATTGTAAGAAGAAGCATTTCGGAAAATGTAGGGAACCCTGTAACTATTGCAAAATGGTAGGCCATCGGGAAGAGACTTGTAGAAAGAAAACCACAGTCTGCTACAACTGTGGAGAAACTGGGCATTATAAGCCAGATTGCCCTAAATTAGTCAAACCAGCAGACAACAAGACTAAACCGGCTGAAGGAACTACCAAGAGGAACGCTAGAGCCTTCCAATTAACTACTCAGGAAGCCGAACTAATTCCTGATGTTATAGCTGGTACGTTTTTAGTGCACAACGTTTTTGCAAAAGTATTATTTGACTCTGGTGCAAACCAAAGTTTTATAAATACTTCGTTCTGCCAAGCCCTTAATTTACCCTTAACCAATCTTAGGCAGATTTTTACAATCGAAACGGCAGATGGAAATTATGTTAAAATAAATAAGGTTTTGCGAGAAGGCAAGATAGAATTATTAGGCCATAAATTTTCTGCAAACCTGTTACCAATGAACTTAGCTGAATTCGATGTCGTATTAGGAATGGATTGGTTAGTAGCCAACCATGCTCGAATTCTCTGTGATAAAAATTCCATAGAAATTCATACACCCACAGGAGAATTAGTAACAATTACCGGAGACAAACCACAAAAGCCACTGAAATTTATTTCAGTAATGAAGTTGGCCAGTTATTCAAGAAAACAAGGAATAGCTTATATGGTTTCAGTAGTTGTTAATACCAAAAGTAAGGAACTGGAGGATATTCCAATAGTATCCGAATACCCAGATGTCTTTCCAGAAGACTTACCAGGATTACCACCTGATAGGGAGGTAGAATTTAGAATTCATCTAATTCCAGGAACGATACCGATAGCCAAGGCACCTTATCGGTTAGCGCCAACTGAAATGTTAGAATTAAAGAAACAATTAGATGAATTACTAAGTAAAGGATTTATACGACCAAGTTCCTCTCCATGGGGAGCCCCGGTGTTGTTTGTAAAGAAGAAAGATGGATCGATGAGAATGTGTATCGACTATAGGGAATTAAACAAGGTTACAATTAAGAATCGATACCCATTACCTAGGATTGATGATCTTTTTGATCAATTGCAAGGAGCCAGATATTTTTCTAAGATAGATTTGCGTTTCGGATATCATTAATTAAAGGTACAGGAAGAAGACATACCTAAAACTGCTTTCAGAACTAGGTATGGACATTACGAGTTTACAGTCATGCCCTTCGGATTAACAAATGCCCCAGCAGCATTTATGGACATGATGAATAGAATCTGTAAACCGTATTTGGATAAATTTGTAATCGTTTTCATTGACGATATACTTATTTACTCCAAAAGTCAGGAGGAACATTGTGAACATCTACATGCACTCTTAACTTTGTTAAGAAAAGAAAAGCTTTATGCCAAATTCTCGAAGTGTGAATTTTGGCTCAAGGAAGTGCAATTCTTAGGACACATGGTGAATCACGAAGGTATTCACGTAGATCCCTCCAAGATTGAAGCCATCACCAAATGGAAAGCCCCGCAATCAGCAACGAAAGTTAGAAGTTTTCTAGGATTAGCTGGTTATTATAGACGTTTTATTAAAGATTTCTCTAAGATAGCCGTGCCATTAACCAAGCTAACCTGTAAAGCTGTAAAATTTGAGTGGGGACCAAAACAGGAAGAAGCTTTTAGGATTTTAAAGCAAAAATTAACAAATGCTCCAATCTTAGCATTACCTGATGGAACAGAAGATTTTAAAGTTTACTGTGATGCTTCTATGCTAGGATTAGGATGTGTGTTAATGCAACGCAAAAAGGTAATTGCGTATGCCTCAAGACAACTGAAGAAGCATGAAGAAAATTACATAACTCATGACTTAGAATTAGGAGCAGTAATTTTTGCCCTTAAGATTTGGAGACACTATCTGTATGGAAGTAAGTTTACTGTCAATACGGATCATAAAAGTTTAAGGTACATATTTGGGCAAAAAGAGTTAAACATGAGACAAAGAAGATGGATGGAAATCCTAAGCGATTACGACTGTGATATTCAATATCATGAAGGAAAAACAAATGTAGCCGCAGATGCTTTAAGTCGTAAATATCACGAAAAACAAAGGCGAATTCGTGCTCTTAGATTAAATCTACAGATAGATTTAATGGAACAATTAAAGAATGCTCAAACTGCAGCAATCAAGGATGATGCTGAAGGAATGAAAGGACGAATGCAAGAATTAGAACAAGGAAATGATGGAATTTGGAGATTCCATAAGAAACGAATTTGGGTACCTAAACAGGGAAATTTAAGGAAAAAGATTTTAAAAGAAGCCCATAAATCTAGGTATACCAAGCACCCTGGAAATAATAAGATGTACCAAGATTTAAGAAATAATTTCTGGTGGATAGGTATGAAAAAGGACATAGCTAGTTATGTATCTAAGTGTCTTACTTGTTCACAAGTTAAGGCTGAACACCAGAAACCTTCAGGATTACTTCAACAGTTAGAGATGCCTGATTGGAAATGGGAACTTATAACCATGGATTTCGTTACTAAGTTACCCAAAACCAGAAAAGGTAATGATGCGATTTGGGTAATCGTGGACCGATTAACCAAGTCAGCTCATTTTCTACCCATGAAAGAAACTTTTACCATGGAAAGATTGGCAAAATTATATGTGGATGAAATAGTATCCCTACATGGAGTTCCACTCTCGATTGTATCGGATAGGGATAGTCGTTTCACTTCACATTTCTGGACAAGTTTCCAAGAGGCCATGGGTACTCGTTTAAA